>NW_026844319.1:11820205-12420205 GCF_029955315.1 Cylas formicarius | reverse complement strand
CCATTTAAAAGTAAAATTCCAGTTAAAAAGCAATCAAATATTGTATATTCAAAGTTGCCCACAAAATATATTGGAATAGCAAGTCAAATTTTAGTAAATCATATAATTGGATATAAGTATACTAAAAATGCATCAACTGCTTTCAAACTACTTTCTTAGTCCATTAAAAATATCACTAAAGTATGTAAATATTTAATTTATATTATATTTGTAATTTAGATTCTGGTTAAATTCCCACATTGTGTTCGAAACGTTGAATAAAACTCAAAATTTTAAGAAATTTTTCTTATATTTAACAACCCTAACCCAGAGCGGGTGTTGATTTGAAATATGGAAGTTAGCTGTTGTGAGATACTATTTTTATCGCAAGAAGACCATCGAAATTGTATTTAAAATTTTTCGATAAAAGTACCACAACATATGGGGTTCTCTGTAGAAAAAACAAAAACACTGCCATTCAGAAAATAATTGACCGAGGCACTGGATTCTTCTAAAAATTTCACACAAAGGCGCAAATAAATTTGTAATATATTTGTTTATAAATGGTAAATTGCTAATAGCTAAGAATTCAAGAGAGAAAGGAACGTTGATCAATGCACGTGAACGGGGGAGAATTTAAAATACCTTCCTACCAAGCGAGTGAGTCAAAGAGGGGATGGATACGTTAGAGAGAACGATACGAAATTATTGTTCCAGGAATCTCTTTATTCTTAAGCTTCACGGATGACCGCTTCGTTATTTCAAAGAACTTTTATTTTTCTGCGTCTTTATTCGACTCGGTGGACCAGAACTCTAATACGTTTCCGTACGTCGCTACAGATTTTGAACGGTCCAAATGGGTACGAACGTGAGAATCGACTTTCAGAGCAACTCATAACTTATCTTTTTAGGGATTACGTTCGACCATTAAATTTAACGACCATTTGAAATTTTCTAAGTACAGAAAAAGATTTTTAAAGTTTCTTTAAAAAAGGAAAATAAAAATACGTGCCGATTATTAAGTAGCTTTCAAAGAAACATGCCCAATAGTTGCAGCAAGTTTTATAAAAGATGCTTTAGCCACGAGTTTCTTTGGGCACGAGTGGAGCGAGGGTTTAATGAACGAGTGCCTGAAGAAG
This sequence comes from Cylas formicarius, assembly GCF_029955315.1. Classification (NCBI taxonomy): domain Eukaryota; kingdom Metazoa; phylum Arthropoda; class Insecta; order Coleoptera; family Brentidae; genus Cylas; species Cylas formicarius. The sequence goes on along the minus strand of NW_026844319.1, from coordinate 12,419,087 downwards.
TTTAGAGACGTGTTGAATAATATACCTTCTATGACGTGTCGCATGACCATGCCAAATGCCAAAATACTTTTACATCATAATGCTCCTAAAAATGACAGATGACTTCCAACCATTGATTGAAGTGCTTGAAACACTGGAATTGGCTCGCGATAGTTTCTAGTGAAGCTAACGTTTTAAATTTTGGGCTAGGTAGTAAAAAAGTATGTTCTAGTAGCCATTCTAAAATACCCAGTCAACGATCGTATGCAAAGTGTCACTTTAAGACGTCAGCTTCGTGAACATACTGTGGCGAGTCACTTTGGACTTTTCCGGTTTGGGAGCGCGGATGTTTTCGGTAGATTTTAGCCACTGATGGTGAGGATTTCAGGTTACTTATGAATGTTTGCATTAAGAAAAAGTACGAACTGGTAGATTCTAATAGCTAACAAGAAAGCTGACACGTTGCAATATTGCAACATTTGGCATTAATTAATACCAAACCATCATCAGAAACACACAAAAATATTTTATTAGTATAAAAATATTTGAACCGAGGCAGCTTTTACTTTATGAAAATACATTTAACGCATTTAAATTAGATCAAAATATTACAATATTTCGAAACATTAAGTAATAGAGTAACAGAGTAATCTCCATAGCTTCAAACAAATTTAGTTTTTTGCTTTTTGATTCATTATGTTAAATATTAAAATTGTCGTCAAACTTCTGCATTTATGAATTTAATTGTTTTATGTTCGTTAGTGTTTTTCTTAAATGTTCTATCTGTTTGTGTTTTGTGAGATATAAATTTTGAGACATTAACAACAAAAACCAAACAGGTTCTGAAATCAGACATATACCAAAGTTTACAATAAGATCCCACCGAGTTATATCAAAAATTAACCAAAACTGTAATTACAGATTCGTCACTTTTTAATGACATTGATAAATACCAACTAATAATTATGAATCCTCAACGTCCTAAATTATATAATTTAATTAAATTACATAAACAGGATATGCCAATTAGGCCTGTAGTTTCTTCTGTAACAGCACCACCAGTTAAACTTTCCACTAGATTTGCAATATCATGTTGCCTTTAAACCTAGATATTTTATGAAAAATTCGTTCGAACTAATCAATAAGGTTAAATATATTAAAATTCCCCTAAGGCAATTCTAGTGGCGTCCAAAGATTTATTTCTTAGCATTCTACCGATTCAGGAAATAAACATAATAATAGACTCAGAGACAAGTCAATCCTATCATAAAACAAAACTTGTTGGATAGTTTAATAGTTTTTTTAGACCAAAATAATTTTGAATTTAATTGTCAATTAACTATTGGTAAAGAAGGATTAATTATGGGGAAAACACATAATCCATTACTTGCAGAAATTTTCATGGACAATGTACAAAATATCATACATAAAATAAATAATAATAAAATATCATACATAAACATCCTCTGAGTAAAATATAATTTTGGTGGTTTAGATAAGTAGATGATGTTTTCGCTTGTTTCACTGGGACGGAAAGACAACTACAGTCCTTTTTGAATCATATTAACTCCATATATAACCGTATGAAATGTACTATAGAGACGGAAGTAGATAACTCTTTAAACTTTCTGGACTTAGCTATAGCTAAATTACAGCACAAACAGATTTTTCCATTTACCATAAACTCTCACACACGAACACCGTGATACATAATAACTTAAATCACCCTCGCACAAACAAAATGGCTGCCCTTTATTCTTTTAACTACAGACTTAATATACCACTTTCCACAAAAAAGAATTAAATAGTTTTAAAACAAATTGCTTTTAACAATAGTAGCGACCCCCCTTTGATAGATAAGATTATAACTAAAAAACAGTTTAAAATAACCCTGAACTCTATCTGTCCCATATTAAACACGAACGAAAATTTATAAAACAAAAAATGCATAGGAGAACCTAGCAAGAAAATTTTGAAAATCTATCTAAATTTGGTCTTAAGATTGGGATTTTTAAGAGAAGTGAGATCCTGGCGAAACGTCTGCAGGATTCAATTTAATTGGGATACAAATATTTGTTGGAAATACGCCAAGCAAAACAAATACTTAGCAATACAATTTAGAAAAAACATACAATCCTTTAATTTCTTGTTTGGCATATGCTTTGTTAACTACAATCACCTAATTACGGGATTATGCCATGAACTACGTTTTAAATTTTAGATCTACATTCAAAGCAGAGTATTTTGCCAAAACCTGAGATCAGTTGAGAAATCAATATTCTCGTTTATTATGAAGCTTATCCCGAATCGTATCAATGTTGTGCCGAGCAAGATTTAGGTATCTCCCGGAGTTCTGAATGTCTGTCTGTTCTTGTCTGTTGATGGAAATTTTATTAAGGAGGCATAAACTAATATAAATTTTGTCTTATCAATTTGTTAAATATATGGAAACTCTACGTCAGAGGATAAAATGGTTAAAAAGTGAATTTCCAGGAATGTGTTCTTTGTATTTATGTTATGCTGTTATTTTTATTTTATTTAGTTTACATAAATTCTCTACTTCGATCAGGTGAACTTAGCGAAGAACAGCCCAGAACAAAACAAACAAAGCCGCGTGTATATTTTGCCGCAAAAACAAATTAATTAATTACTTTAATGCCAACTAGACGGTTAAGTGGTAATTAATAATCGAATGAATATAAACAAAATCAGTAATGAGGTATTGCGGGTAAACATTCGAGGCGTTTAGCCAAAATAAGTTTTGTAAACTAAATGAACGCAATTAAATTAATCAAACTTTTTCGCGTGGGAATTTTAATTTCGATGACAGATTTTCATGATCACACGTAGAAAACCTATTTTAATTAAATGGCAAATCGTAATTATGCATTGAATATTTGTTTTTGCTGGCGTAATTATTTTAAAGTTAATTATAATTGTTTAATAAAATAGTATAATTTTGTATTAACAAGAGAATTAGTAATTTTTGTTGTTGTAATCTTCATTAATGTAGGTATGTATACAGCGAAGTGCTAAAATATTTACAAATCAGGTATTAGATTTCAAGGAAAATGCTCTCACGCGTCCATTAAAAATTGGGTCGAAAAGTAGATGTCGATACTAATTAAATGGGACAATGAATCAAATCTTGGGTAAAAAAGTCATTATGAAAATATTCCATTGAATTGATGTTTCATCACAAAACTAGCTAAAATAGTAAAACCTCCTCTATGTTGGTAATTAAGGTAAGGACAAGGTAGCTTAGCGCCACACTCTTATATGCAAGTACACTTGAGGTCTAATAAGGCAGTTCGGTATATCGAAAGAGAGCTTTTACTGGATGATAGCTGGGATTATTTTGAATTTATGTGGATACTTTTACTTTAATTCATTATGCTTTCGACATAATAGCTTTTTTCGATATTTTTACTAAACAGCAAACCTCTGGCTAATAATTATTATTTTTAGGCTGCTTTAAATTTCCTGGAACTTATTTTTTTATAATAAAATGTTCAACATTAGTCTTTTATTTCTAGCCAAAATTATTTTTAAAAAATGAAATGAAAAACATCTCAGGGAATTGAAATTGTTTTAAATTGTTTGCTTGTTGGTATTCTTCCTAGCGGTATGAGGTAAGGTAAATTTATTATTGATCAACAAACAATTAATACTTGTACATTTGTATTTAGGTTGTTGACAGACCGAGCGCAATTTCTTCCAGTATTCTGGACTTGGCGCTTATTCTCTTCTTTCGTACAAAACAACACATACCATTAAGGTGCGTTAAATCTGGGGATCTCGCTGATCATAGCCCATTTTATTCTATATAATTTTGTTTGTTTACTAATACTACCTACTTCTTACAAACTCCTGATTTTTTATTCTTTTGCTCATAAAAAGTAAGAGATAGATGTAGATGCATGAAATTTGAAACAGAATTCGAAAATGGATTTAAGGAAATGGTGATCCGTTTATAAAAGGAACTTGGTATCGACATCTACTTTTTGACTCAACCTGTATATTTTCTGCACGAAAAAAAAAAGACTTACGTGTGCGAGGATTTTTCTTGAAATCCAATACCTGATTGTTAAATTAATTTTATTCATATTTTAGCATTTTAGTTTAAAGCTGTATAAAAAGTAAACGTGAAAATTGTTCCATTGTAATTCCAACTCACCTGTTACAACTACTTCCACTGTCAAAGCGTTCCTTATAGCGTCCAGTTTTTTCGTGGTGTCTCTACTCGGTGCGACGCATCTGTATTCTCCGCCTTCCTGGTAAATGACGTTATCAAGCCTAAGCTCCTGAGAAGCCCCTATAGGCTCCAGTCGACCCGTGCCTGCTTCCACTCTCGTCCAGCAACCACTGGTGCCTAAAAACATATACACCTGCATTTTTCTGCAATGAAAAAGTAAATATTTGCTAGTCATAAATTGTTATAAGGGTAATGTTGGAGTGTGGAAAATTTCACTGCTGGAAAAGTTTAACAATGTGAGAAATTTTAATAAATATTTTTGTAAATCTATATTTGAGACCTGTTTTCATTTCCAATGTGTCTGATTGTTGGAAGAACGTTGGACGGGCTGTTACCTCGATTAGTAGCATGATTCGGACTATTTCATTTCTATAAAGAGCTAGTAAAAACCAACCATGTATGCGTGGTATAATTGGTATAATAGATTAAAACTGGACTTAAAAGATATAAAGACTAACGTAAACCTATCTTGCAATTAAACCGCAGTAGTCTGCTGTCGGCATTATACCAAATCCAAGACGAGTTTTCGCTTGGGAAGGGGTTGCGTTGACTCTATATTATATTGTACAATTGTACTTTCGTCTGAAAGGCAGAAAGGTTTATTGGTTTTGTTAATTTTGGTAGAGCTTTAGATTCTGTCGTTCATAACTTACTGTGGCACAATCTACATAGCTATGGTGTCAGTTCCAACTTCAATATAATAAAGAACTTATAGGAGAATGTTTCAACCACTACCAGAGCCTTTGACCGACTTGCAGAGAAGATTGAGATTACATCCAGTGTCGTCTTTAAGTAATACAGTACTACTTTATGCCGATGAACTCGTTATACTCGGCAACTCTGAGGCTGCTAGCCAAAGACTCTTGAGACATACGAACCAATTAGTGCAAATTTCTCCAAAACCAAAATCATTTTTATTAGGCGTGATGGTCTAAACATCCCAAGTGTTGCCTATTCCTAAATAAAAATCCTGTTAATCATCATACATATTTGGGAATTGCTTCTTCTTCTTCGTTTTTTAGGGCAATAGCAAAATCTTCACACTATTGACATAATTGGATTGGGCAGGTGAGATGTCTGACTTGTGATCGCGGATTTTAATATCTGTGGCAAAATCTTAGTCAAAGCATTCTAAAATGCACTTTGCCTAACATTCTTTATAACATCATTTTATATTTTACAACACGCACAATTTTTTGTTAAGATTTTTTTTTCTGAAAATTGTAAATAAATAATTACAAAAAATAAAATAATAGAGAAGTTTCCGATATGTTTCCAACTTAGTGAGACACATATTTTAACTTAACTCTTGCGGGAAATTAAACCAGTAATTCTCGTTCGGATCAATTTGCAGTAATTGCAGAGTTCATGACATCTACGTGCGTCCGGTAAACTTTTCGAGTGTGTTTACAAAACGAAGTTAACAATTCTGGGATAACCTCGGGTCGTCTTTCTCTCCCTAATGATGTTGATAGATTAGACAAATATCAACGTAACAATTTCGTCGCTAAAATAATTTGTAGTTTATAATTGGATGAACAACGTCGAACTGCCGCCGGAAGTTAAGATTAGTGGCAAGGTGAGATTTAGTAAATGGACAGAAATCGATAACGTTCCGAGGTTGGAAAACTTATTAGCTAGAAAACGACGCCCAGTCTTCCTCGATCAGAGGCAAAATTTTTTAATAAAGATTCATCAATTACAAATTTCGCGCCTTAAAGAGTTCGCCTTTATTGCCTCTTTCACAAGTGCAGCCAATTAGCGGAAAACTATCTCGAAAAATATATTAACTTTGGAAGCGGACATAAAAAATGCAAATGCTATCGACGATTAATTTTCGATAATTGCGATGGGCCTTTGTAAGCGATAGGGAATAAGCAAAAATTTAAATTAGTGAGTCCGAACGAAATGAAATTATCGAACTTCGACAGGAAAAAGAGTAATCATATCGGAATGGAAGAAAGGCAGGGCTTCTATTCAAATTGATATCGATCCAGAAGCCTATAGAATTTTTTATTAGTTAACTCGGCCTTTTTCTCGGGTTTAATTGATCTCCAAGTTGGGGGATTACTGTGTGGTCTATTCTCCTTAAAGTAATAATATTTTTTCTTTTATACTAGGTTTATTATTTTCACACCAAATGGCCTGTAATTATGAGGCACCATAGGAAAGTTTGGTAATTATTTGGTTTATTCGGAAAATAGTGAATAATTACTATGTTTAGTAGTAAAATATTCGCTAAAATAATAACCTAATTCTAGCCCATATATATTACATATAGTAAAAAAAATGAGCAACTCGAGATTCAGAAAATTTGATAAGGCTTCTTGAAACAACCTCACAAATAAATAAAGAACCTTTATTCCGTTTTGTATCAGCAACGGTGTTGAAAAAGAAAAAAGTTTGGGTAAATTAGAAGAAAATAAAAGAAAAAAGAATGCTGCTAAAAAATCTAAAGCGTGGCACGAACACGTCAAAATGAATAGTACGGGTGGTTTCATAAAAAAGTGATACTCTTAAAGCATAAAGTTTTGGGCAGTCTATTATGGGCCATCATGTCGTTTTCATGCAGACTTCATTGTTTTAATATTTCTAATACCGTCACGGTCAAATGAAAAAAATTTGTTAGCGTTGTCACAAACACGTTAGAAAATAAAAGGAAGCCTAAAATGACCCCACGTGTGAGCAGAAAGTTAAAAGCAAGAATTGTGACCAAGCTAGAAGATGGTTGGTCCTTATCGGCGGTAGCTCAACATTTTAATGTAAGCAGAACAATCGTTTTTTCCATTAATGCAAGATGTAGACAAGAAGAAAATTTGAAAGTAGAAGGGGATCTGGCAGACAAACAGTTCAATTCCCGAAGATATTAAGGCATCGTATTTCAAGTGCCGTGGTGCACTCACTCCCCAACGGAAGCAACCGCGGCTTATTTTCGCTGTTAACTGTCAACCGCAAGAACAGCAGATTGGAATAGAGTCATATGTTCTGGTAAAAAGATCTTCCAGTCTTCCCAAAAGTGTAAAATCAAAGTGTACTGACCAGACAACCAGCGTTTCAACCCTTGATTTCAGTGTAAATGTATGGGGATGGATTTCATCCAGAGGAATGGACTGATATAGCGGTTTGAGGGAAGACTTGTTGGTCAAAGTTATGCTGAAATATTGCAAGAGGTTATGGTGACAACAAGACAACCGTCTTGTCCACACTGCAGAAATCGTTACACAATGGCTTCAAAATGCCAACATTGAAACATTGCCATGGCCAAGTAATAGTTCTGCCATCAACCCAATCGAAATCATATGATGGAATTTGGTGCCTCAAAACAGGTAGGAGCTATTGAAAAGTATTCAGGAAGTATCCGAGGAATTGTCGCTTAAAGAAAAATTCTTTAACGAACATGAGCCGAAAACTTTAAGCTCTGACTGATGCGAATGGAGATTGCACGGAGTATTACATTTCTTCGAAGTGTTTCTTTTGGTCCTGTTAATGTTAAAATTTGTTATAATTCTTGCATTTACCAAAACCTAATTATTTGTTTGTTTATTGTATAAGTTGTTGTTTATATAATAAATAAAAGTTGACTGTGTTTAGTTTAGACGTCTTTTAATGATAAAACATACGAGAACAACCAACGGTAAATAGCGAAAATTGAACAAAATACTGAATACTCTAATACCTACATAAAATAAACATAATATACAATTTTTCCAAGGAGGATGTCTCTTATGGTTTACCATAATTTCAATAAACAGAAAAGGCTGATTAACGCAAGAGTTTTAGTACTTTTTTTGTAATTATGAACTGGCTCATGCAATAGAAACAGCTAACCTGAACTATTCGACATCCAACACTTAATTTTATTGTAAATTCGATATAAAACAAAAAAAAATTGTTTTGTCAAGATGTGATATGTCAGCTGATGATGTGTATACTGCTCAAAATATAAAGTGGAATTTTCAAATAATATTAGTTTATTTATTAAACTAACTTAGTAATCAAATTGTGTCAAAAATCGCACACTAATGACTAAGTGTTTGGGTGATCGGCAAAATAAAAAATAAAAGCTCGCTTCTCGGAAAAGTGCAAGTTATCTTCTGAAGTACAAATTTAAACTTTTCGCTCGGCTGCACAAAAATAATATTTTGGTGTTCAGTTTTTAAAATCAATATTGTATATTTTCTATCACATGCAGTCTTACAATTCTTGCATTTGTATTTTTTTTTAAATATCACATTTTGTTGATGATTTTTCCAACATTTAAAGACTTAAAGAGAACTGAGTTCCATTAAATTGACATAGTCATGCTAAAATTCATCTACAGGTTCGCCCAAAATTATCTATCACTTCTAAAAAATAAATTATTAATTAGTTAAATAAATTTTTCGTCCTAAAGATAAACCGAAAAATAAATTCCATCATTTGACCACACTAAGAAGACACCAGTGTAATGAGATTTAAATTTCTTGTTTAAAAATAATAGCTGATTCTTACCTACCTTCTTGTGGACTTTAAGATGAATACAATTATTAACTACGTTTTATAAAAAAGTATCAAAGGTATCAAAAAACAAAAACGTCGAAAATACAAACAATTAATTAAACAACAAAAAAACAAACCTAGCGGTGGATAGTGCAGTAACTATTAATTATTTGCAATGAAGAGATTTTACTTTGTCTCTTAATTCAACAATATAGTAGAAACATCGAACTAGTAGCTACTCTTTAAATTTCTTTCCTAAAAGATATGTCATCTAAAGATAGTAGGTTCAATTTAAGACAAGGTTTTAGTAACTTATTGCCAAATTGCTACGATAATTATGATTATCGTAATTTTTAGGAATATACACATAATTTTTATGAATATGAAGCAAAGAACCACAAGACAATAATATAATGGTTAACAATGATTACGGTAGCTAATTCTACCAACAGTTATTATTTTTTTTTTTTACAATTTAAAAATGACCCAGGAAGACCCCACAGAACTGCCTCATAACATCAATGTAACATAGCATGATAAACTCGTCATCAATCAGTTTTCTTTTGGTCACCTTAGCAATTAGGCCAGTAGTAAGTTTTGCTTTCAGTTTACTAATATGCTTCGACCTGTCATCGATGACAACAGCCAGGGATTTAGATGATCTGAAGTGTTGGTTTTACCGAGGTTCAAGCAAAAAATTACTTAAAATATAAATCCTTCATATTTTAGGTAATTTTTTGCTAAATATTCAAGTGTAGCCACATTCACATTCAATTTCTGAATGTTTTTTACAAAGTTTCTGTCTGTGGCGTTATCACATAAAACGCAATTAGATTGGTAAACGGTTGATGCATTTGACGAATGGTAACGGCTCCAAAACTGAGCCTTGTGACACTCCGAATCGTAGGCTTTTTACAGCTGACATCTTTCCTTGGTACTCAACACACTGTTTTCTACATGATAAATCTAAAATCTTAAAAACTGTTACAGATATTGTTCGGTTTGATTTTACCGGTTCCTTAAACTTGTTAATAAAATACTATAAACATTTTTTTAATGTCGTCTGGTGTAAATTTGAGAGAAAATGCAACCCCTTTATATACAGTAATAGAAGTCCAAATTTTTTTTTTTACGGATTATGGACCTTTGCAAATACATTTAATATATTTTTGGTGTTTACATTAAAGCTTTTGTAAACTATTGACAGTTCAATTTTAAGAAAATTGCTCATGTGTGATTGAGATGTCAAAGTCGTTAATGTAATACTTTAACTTTGTAGAATAAAATTATTTGGCAAAGGACTGATTAAAGGTGATAAAATTGCATCTCTGAAGTTAATTTAATCCCTAAACAAATTTTGAGTTTCAATTTTATTCTACAAATTCAAACTATCAAATTAACGACTTGGAAAACCGATACGTTATTCGAGCGCAACGTCAAAAATTCAGAGACAAGGATTTGTAACTAACATACCACGTCGTCTCGATTTCAAACACGAATCAAAAACTTGTGCGTCTGTTTAATCCCAACTCCCACGGTTTAAAGCTTTATTGTAGGCAGACCTTTTTGCGATATCAGATGGAATTTACCCTGCGTCTAGTCTGCTAAGTTTTTATACTGTCAATGACCTCACCACATTTTGATGGAGTAGCGCAGTGATATATTTATGTATCATGACATTAAAAAAACTTTATTTGTAAAGTGCCAATTTAAGGTTTCAGCTTTGGTACTTTCGCCACGGGTTCGGGAAGCATCCCACGTTTTCGATAAAATTTAGCCAATAATAATAGAGCAGTATTAAAACATGCTACCTGTTATGCTATTTAAGAAAATTGTTTGTTATTTAAAATTCGATTTTTTCCTACATCGTACAATATTAAGCCGATGATCGATTTACTATGTTTTCAAAAACAAAAACTTTTTGTATAAATGTCCAAAATATTTAGGAAATCTAGAAAATCGAGGGTTTGTTCAAAAAATCCATGGTTTTTGAAATTTTTTAAAAATTATTTTTTACTCAGATATCCGCTAATTAAAATTAAAAAAAGAAAATTTCCATGAATGGAACTGGGTTTTTAACGTACAGGCCGGTTAGGATTCAATGGCTATAATTAAGAGGCATAAAAAATAAAATAATAAAAAAAAATTAATAAGCGGCAATCTAGACACCTTCTATTATTGGAAATAAATTTACAGTTTTGCGGGCTTAATGTTACTCCTTAAATCTTATTTTGTTAGAATCGGCTTTTTCGAGAAAAAGTGTTTTGAGAATTTTTACACAGGCAGATTTTGGGAACCGTATTGGAGTTGTAAAAATACACGCCTCTGTTAAAAATAAACTCAATTTTCCCAATTTGCAATTATTTTATTAATCGTTTATAATATCGTCATTAAACAATGTAGCTTTCGCACACTATGCATATGTGGAAGACAATGTCCATTATCGAAGAGTTTGGTTAGCACTAATAAACTGCGACATATATATGTTTTACCAACATAGAACAAAATTGAAGATTAGATCTACCAGTTATTAATAGCTATTATTATTTTTATTATTATTATTATTATTATTATTATTAATAGTTTTGCGCAGTTTTTACAAATTTAAAATGTTTATTCAAATTTATAGTAAATGCTGATATAGCGATGATCGGGATTTAACAAATCGGATACGATTTCTACACCGCCTTCAATTCCTGCTGGGGAAGTGGGGATCCGGCAACGTAGGAAACATATAAAAATAAAAATAGCGACAAACAAATAAGTACATTATATTAACGAATTGATGGGTTTCGAGAGGGGCTCAATTCAATACAATTTCATTTCCTTCTCCGAGAATAATAATAATAATAATGATTCTCTGTAAGGCTTGTGTTATCTAATTAATAGTTCACGATATTACCATATATAGCAATACGGAGAATCATCCTTGCTACTTTAAATAGATAATAACCTGTCTATTTGTTCCTTTTTTCTTTCTCCTGATAATTTTCAAAAATGGACAGTGTATTAGCAAAAAGCTGAAAATTGTAAGTCGGCAGTTATGTTCTTTGGGCCCAACGAAGACTGCGCAAGTTCAAGATGTCAAAAGTAGCTATTCCCGTGGTAATTGAATACAAAAATTTTAGTGTTCTTTTTGACACAACTCTTGGATTCAAAAACCAAGTTTTTAAAGTGAATCAAAGGCCAATATTTCCTCTAGGAAATTAATATAAAAGTAAAAAATGTTTTTTGGATGTGTTTAAAAAGACAATGGAGTGAGTCTCTCGTTCTATCACATTGTAGTTACGCACACTTTGTTTAGGGAATTTGTCTTGATTTTAGGTCAATAAAAATATTAGAAATAATTCAAAATTGATGCGTTCGCTTTATTTTTATCCTTAAACCAAGGGACCATGTCTTAACATCATTTGGACTTTCATTTTCTTATATAGTTCCCAAACTGATTAACATTGAATTATATAACGTCTTTTTACACTTCAGATGTGAAACCTTCAAAAAGAGATTTTTAGATATTCTGATTGTTAAGAACCATGATTTTAACATTCTTGGCTATCGGTAGCATAATTATCTTAACTGTGGTACTCATAGTTATTTTTTCTACTCCCTTTAGTTAAATATCTATTTGTACACCGATACAGCTACTGAAATGCTATTTACAAGTCTTTTCCATTCCTCCTGAGTGAGTTATTGATGAATCGAACATGCTGACGTTTCGCCAATTCAATTTCTTCACAATCCATGAAGAAGGAATCCTAAGGAAGTTAGTTAATATATACAAAATGTCACAGCTAATTCTAGCATTAACAATGATTTGCTACAATGGTTCTAGGATTAAGATTATCCAGTTAGTCCACTAAAAACTCCACATACATCTTTCAACAGGTTAGTTCTAACGTCGTTACAAACAGGACATATAATAATGATAACAACAATAAATAGTCTTTATTCGTTAGCATATAAAACGTTGCAAAATGTTACAAGTTAGGGGCGACATCCAATACCTTATGCAGGCCCTTAACGCTAGCAACCAGTGGCAGATTAGATGTACAAATATCACAACGTATAAAAATTTTTGTATACAATATAGAAAGACAATGAAAAACAAGGTTTTTTTACAAAGAACATTTCTAAATATATAAAAAAAAACACAAGATAGATGTTCGGTCTCTATTGCGGACAATATGTTGTAAGTTGGAGAGTTTGTCGTAAGCTTTGATAGCGTTATAGCTAAAGCAGCGTTTAAATTGGGCTGAATTATGCTTGGGAACAGCAAACATCTTTATGGCATATCCGAGCCATGAGTAAGTTTCTCAAGTAAATATTTAAGGTGATAATTTTTTAGTTAGACTAAAAGTTGTAATTTGAACCGCTCGTCTCAAGGCTCGCAGAAATATATTCAATCTTACTTATACACACACACACAAACACATAAGACAATCTGAGAGAGGCATCTGAGTTTGAATTTATCTTTCTGAAGCAGGCAGTATATGCAGTGCAAAGTTCAGTATGGAAGAAGTTTTGTAAAAGGTAACTAACCATACTAGTATGGAGACCCTGCATTAATGCTCTCCAGGACATAAGTTTTGATTCTGGAACATGCTGGTCACTGTTGTTTTGCCATTTCTATAAAAAACGAAGAAAAAGAGAAAGGAACTCCCAGGTATGTATTGGTGATCGATGATTAACTAGTAACCTGTAAATTGAAACTTTCTAATTTTTTAAATGTTATATTGATACTTGGTTAAACAAAGAGCTATGCTGATCTGCTATTCAAATCGCTACTCTAGTGAATCTAAGACAGGCATTCTGAAGACGCTGAATAGTGAATTTATCTTTCTGAAGTACGGTAGGCCAGTAAACTACATTACAATATGGATTATTAGACAGTGTTAACTTATAGCTGTTAGATAGTCACTTAAGCTGTTGTAGAACGTCTTTTAACGGGAATTTCGAGAAAAATGAAGGTCAGTCTGAAAACAAATGTTTTTGAATTTCATAAGGATGTTGGGAAAAGGGCGTTTTAGAGTGCTTGGATTAGGAAAATCCGATTTCAAGTGTCAGACGTCTTACCCTTAACTATGTAACTATATGTCCATAGTGTTTGTCAATTGTAGTTGGAGATAGAAGTTTTACCAGAAAGTTTGAATCCATGTTAAATATAGTGATTTTAAAACACTGAAATCGTAAAAGAACACAAAAAGTAGATTTCGGCAACGTTAGAAAACATTTGCATAAATTAGATTGAGTTTATTTACTATCAAAACAGCGCACACCCAAGACAGCAATGTTATTAGAAAAACAACTATCTGTAGTAGTTTTGAAAACCTATATTAATGCTCTCCAAGAAATACGTATAGATTTAAAGAACATGTTGCGCATTATTGGGAATGGTTACAGAAGATTCTGCCATTTCCTTACAAAACGAAGAAGAGAAAGTAACCTCCTGATATGTATTATAATTAACGAGTATTTTGTTACTACTTTCTCATTATTGAATGATGTTGAATTGCAATAAGTAATTATTTTTGCAATTTATTTAATATATATCCATATCCATCAAGTTTTGTTTTGTTACTGGGTTAAGCAAAGTTCTTACTGGAAAGTATCACAGTGCACTTTTTAGAAACATAAATATCATGAGTTATTTCATTTTGTGACGCGCGTAGTACAGCCTTGGGCTAAAATTTGCTGAGCGCAAAATTTTCCAACACCTGCAAATCCTGTTCCTTTATTTTAATACTTTGGAAGTCAAACGTTTGCGGTGGCGGGATTGTGATGGTCGCGTAGTCAGTGGAGATTTACAAAAAACATATTGAAACCCACTTTTGCGGTTTCTCTTATTTTATTCGCGAGATTACGCGCTGCAAAGGGAAGTTTATTTATGTTTATGGAATGCAGTGAAAACTTTTCTCTAAGCTTTTTGTCCGAGAATAAAATTTATATCGTATTGAAATCGAGTCCGCGATAAAAAGCCTCGATATTCCGAAAACTTATATTCGAAGGTAAATCTGAAATCGGAACAACTTTCGTGGGGGAGTTAAAATTCCCGGGGTAAAAGTTTCGCCGAGATTTGTGTCGTTACGCTGCCGAGAGAATAAGAATTTGAAATCCCGATATAGATATTTGCACACAATCCGCTGACTTGGTTTTTCTACTATTTTGCTCCAGGAACGCGTCATTGTTCATAAACTTCAATCTGGTATGCAACTAAGGTAGACAAGAATAGAAATTAATGGCGAGAATGCTTTTCGATCGACTTTCCAAGAAGCATAGTTTGAAATAGGTTTTATCAAAGTGTTATGTATATATTTAAACATGTTACACTTACACTTTACACAATTTAGATTTATTGAATAACTTTGAAAATGTCGATAAGTCTGAGACCACAAATCTATATTCCCTTAAAGATCAATCACCTTTGACTCTCATTTATTGCGTCCTTGTAAAAATGCTCTATAAGGTAGAACTATCTCAGTAAATATTGATATATTACACATATTTCTGAAGGAATACTTTAAAACTTTGTTATAAATTAAATTAGCTCAAGCTTAGCTTTTTAATTCATGCATTAAGGAGGAGGAGTATTTCCTGCCCAACGGAAAGTTGCAATAGTTTTTCCTTTAGCTAACATTAGTGCTCCAAAGAAAGTATAGACCCACTAGCTTATTGTCAACGCTTTCAAAAGTGTTTGGAAAGTTATTTTACAAATAAATAATTCATTATTTTGATACAAATGCACTTTTTCCAAAATATCAGTCTAGGTTTCGTAAGGGGTTCAGCACAGCGCTGTTGAATGTTCTAGATGATGATCTACTGGCTGGACTATAGAAGGGCTTTTGCTTACTAGCTCGCTTTTCTCTGCGAGACTCTTTCATAGGAATTTAAGCTCAAAACGATCAGATTAATTCATAGTTATTTAGAAAAAAGTTCACAGATAATAGAGATTGATAAGGAGGTTGCGGGCATTAATCTTGCACAGAGGTGTACCTCAAGGTTCTCTTCTGGGACTTTTGTTCTTTGTTATCTTCACTTCAGGTATTGATAGCATTGAGCGCTGTAACATATATCATTACGCTGACGACATCTAATTATATGCAAGTTTCCCAAGTTCTGTGGCAGCTGAAGTTTTAAAGAGGTTACATAAAATTTAGAAAATATTGCAATATACTCACATAATAACGGGCTAATGTTAAATCCCAATAGGTCAGCAATTATTTACTTAGGATCTTTTAACAATTGGGCTAGTAAACTGCTTGACATATCAATCAATAAAGTTAAAAAAGCGGTTGTTTTCGATTTCAAAAACTTGGATGTTATTTTGGATAATAAATTAAGGTTCAACACTCATGTTTCTAAAATTATACAAAAAGGTTATTTATTGTTAAGGAATTTATACAAAAACAAACGTATCCTTAACAGAAAGTGAAAAAATATGTGTGAAGCGTTGATCTTGTGTCACACAAACTATTGAAATTTTGTATTTGGTCCCTGCTAACATTTGGCTACTAAAGCCAAAGTACAAAAAGTGCAAAACTCATGTATTCGTTTCATATTCAATCTAAAACCCCAAGACCATGTAAGTGAATTAGACTGTTTTAATATCGCCGATTCATTTTCTTAGGCATCTACTAAGTTGTTGAACCGATACCCAGAGATAATCCTGCTCGGAAACTTATTTAGAGCGTCTTTTAAACAAAATTTTAAAAAGAAATTTCTCTCGGAAATTGTATAGTAAGTTGTATTCTTGTACTCTTGTTATATGTAGATTAGCCTCGTTAATTTTATTGCTCTAATTATTGTTCTGCTATTTTAATTTTTGTTTTTGCGTACTTCAACACTATTACTTTTTTCTCTTGTTAATTGTTATTGCTAATCTGTTATTATCGTTATGGTTAGCCCATTTACTTATTTATTTATAATATTTGTTGTAAAATTTGTCTTATGTATGTGGATTTACGGAATTTTTTTGCAGGCTCGGTTTAGTCAACAGCTCAGCTGCCCTTCGTCGAATGAAAAATAGAGGCGTTTTATTGATTTATTTACTGCCTACCAAATCACAGACGAAATATTCTTGGCGTATCATCAATATCTTTTTTGTACTCCCGTCTTTAAAATACCTAATTACACACCGATATAACGTGCGAGAAGCGTCACTTTACCACGTCAGTTTCGTTTCCCACAAATCCGAGAAACTTCGGATATTTCCGCAATTTTACCGCACGGGTCTGGGAGCAATCGGATATTTTCGGAGATATTTCCCAAGCTTTGAATTTTGACAATTCTGGCGGTCATGTCAGTGAATGTATTCGTGTTGTTTTGCGAAAATGTACCCAAAAACTAACGGTCGTAGAAAAAGTATAGTATGCAACATGTTCGGTAAACTTTTTAAGTCATTAGTTTATTAAACACTCGATCCCTGCGCTCCTCTGCGCTCGTGTCAAATAAACTCGTGAGTTAAATGCTATTTACCGCACTTGTTGCCTAATACACTATTATTGCTTTTTAAGAGATGGTATATTCGGTTATAACACCCCGCGTAAATTAAAACCAAATACAGATTAGTCACAAAAGAGGGCAATCAAGCAGATCACTTGTTGGAGGACCCAGAGCCATACATCCCAAAATCTTTTCCACAACTTGGAATGGCATTGCCTAAAATTGAAACTACAGATGAATCTAGTATCAAAATTATTTATAAATTTAAAAAAATCATTTTTTATCATGAGTACGTAGCGAATGTGAATATAATAACAATAATAATTAGAAACAATTAACTAATTTGTATGTACTTACTTTTTTCGAAAAATTAAAGGAAATAAGAAATAACGGATTACCATTTGTATTTCTTAATTTTAATTTTGGTGTGGAAGTGGAAGTGGAAGATGGTTTTATGTACTTATACCCGAAAAGGCCTTAATGAGTGAATCTGATGTTCGATGAGCGCTAAATTAAGAACAAGAAAAATTATCCGATGTAATTTATTTATTTCAGGCAATCGGCAATCTTAACATTTTAAGAGTCTTCAATTTTTGGGAAGTATTAAAATTTAAATCAAAGAACTGTTATCAAATGTAATGTATTTTTGTATTAATCGCAAAGCCCGGTGTTATTTTGAATCGGGACTAAAAGAGTATTTCTGGCTTTTAAAACGGGTTTATTATTATTCTATCTGCATTTTGATTGTACTGATTTTATCAATAACGCTTCAAATGTTCTGTAAGGTTTTGAGAAAACCGCAAATGTTTCTTGGGATAAGCACTAATTTCATTCGCTATCTCCGGGTTTTTGCAGGATATATTTGAACTATATGGATTTTATTTTATTATATGGGGTGCATTTTGGTTATGAATTTGAATCGGTAAAAAAAACTAAAAAGTTCATGGGATTGTTTTTTTTAAAACATTATGGTCAGTTGACCTTGAACTTCCACCTAGGAAAACGAGATATATCAAAACTTTACTACAAGAAGCAAAAATACAAGAAACTTGCTCTAATTTGAGTTACCATACTTTTTACCATTCGAAGAGCTAAGAGCCGATTTTGAAACACCGGATACGCAGGGTTAGTCAAAACTAGGTGTGATTTAAATAATCAAGAAATTGCAAAAAAAAGTTTTAGTTGCTTTCATTTACCAAACTAAGCAAAATTTTCAGATAAGATTTTTTACAAATGGCAGCTAATATGCAGTTCAAGGTTCTGGAAGGTAAAAGTTTAAGTCATAACTTTTGTTGACCTCTTTCTAATGTAAAGTAATAAAATATTTACATGTTATTATTCATATTTACTGACACCGAATGAATATTTGGTGGTGGTTTTGGATTCGTTGGATCCAAAAATGCTTCCTGTTGATACTTTGCAGAAAGTTTTTTCTGTTCTGAAATGTAGCCCACAGCAGTTGTAGTAATTGTTTCCTTTCGTTAATAGAGAGGCAAATATTAAATAAAGGTTATAGATAAAAACGAAATTAACAAATTGTATATTATACAAAAAGCTTGATAATGGACATTTTAGTCACGAGTTTGATTTAGAGAGGAGAGGAGCGTAGCGGAGTGACAGAAGAATTTTATCAAGGATTGCATACTTTGGTTTTTCTTAAGACATTAGTTTCTGAATTTTTTTTCCCAAACAGCACGAGTGATTTGTGATATGTTCGTCAGAATCTGCAAAAGCAAAGATACTATCCGTGATTAAATTCTACCGAAAACATCGAATCGTTTCCAAACCCAGTAGTAAAGTACTGAAATTTACGTGGCTCCACCTATGAATGTAGTCACTTTGGAAAATCACCTTTAATCTTATTTTTGGTGATTTCAATATCTCTGCATACTCCGGCTTTCTAGACACTGGTACAAAAAATAAATCTGTTGCTTAGCAATTTCATGAACCTCTCACAATGTAATTTTGCCAGAAATAGAAACAATAAAATTTTGGACTTAGTCCTGCGTAACACTATCAACCATTGCGTGGTAGAAGGTGCAATAGATGTGTTAGTTCAGCAAGATGATCATCATCCTGAAATTCTTCGATCAATACAATTTCCTCATTCCTTAAATAGAAAACACGAAGTTCCCATTTCAATGAATAATAATTTTAATTTAAAAAAAGCTAACTTTCTGCTCAAACTTCGACTTGTCATTTCTTTGCTCCTTGTTTTATCATAAACTGTATGAAATTATTAACATATTTGGAATAGTTAAATAAGAACAAACGTTGTTCAGATTTTCTCATAAATTTATTTATGTGAAAATCTAATCAACGTTTGTTCTTATTTAACTATTTTAAATGGATTTTCATCAAGTAAAGGCCACTTCAGTACAACATATTTGGAAATTGAAAATTCTGCTAATAATAAGTATCCTCCCTGGTTTAATTCAAAGATAATACATAGTATAAAAAAGAAAGCTGGATATCAGAATTGCAAAATTTTAATTGCTTTAGGTCAAAGATAAAGTATGAAATTAGGGACTTCTATAAATGCTGTCGTCTGAAAATTGAATATGTCATTAAAAAAGATCCTTAAACATTTTGGTTCTTATTTTTTTTATGTGCAATTTCTGTAGAGTTTTAGAATTTCTCCTACACTAACTAACCAAACTAACCAAATAGTCTCTGAACAACATGGATTTATTAAACGAAGATCCACAATTACCAATTTAATGAATATGTCTCGGTATATTTCTGATGCTATTGAAGAAGGTTCTCAAATAGATATCATATATCTTGGTTTTTCAAAACCCTGTGATCGCCTAGATCACAAAATTCTAATCCGCAAACTTCGTGCGTTTTTTAATTTTCCGAATAGCTTATTAATTTGTTTTCTTCATTCTAGTCAAACCGCACTGAGTACGTCTATTTCTATGATTACACATTGCTTGTTCAAGCGTTCCTTAAGGCTTAATATTGAGGTCATTATAATTCAACATTTTCGTTTATGATATTGGCAAAAAAATTTGATGTCACTTTCTTGATATATGCGGATGACGTATTTTTTTGTTTTAAATCCGGTGTTTAGAGGATTGTCTTACTCTCCAGCGTAGTTTGCATCATCAATAATTGGTCTCTAAATAATAACTTGCAACTTGAAACAGCCAAATGTAAAGTAGTCTCTTTTACCACCATGAGTGCAGCGGTGAAATAAGACTATCATCTTTTTGATAAAACTCTCTCCCGTTCACACACAATTTTGTGACTTGGGAGTTATATTAGACTCGAAATAACCCTTTGTTCCTCATGCTAATAAGGTACCTTAGACTTTAAGAATACAGAAGTTATAAAAATATTTTATAACTCATACGTCAGCTCTAAGTTAGAGTATGCATCAGAAGTTTGGTCTTGTGGGTACAATTGTCAAATTAATAGCCTGGAAAAAATACAGCGTAAGTAATTAAGTGTGGTCGCCACGATTACCATTATTTAATGACTTTATTTAAAATTTTAAATAACTTGTTTGATTGCTCTGACTAAATTTTCTTGTTCCCCGAATTAACTATGGGCAAAACATTCTTTCTGCTCACACCAAGAACAAATATATTAAAATTTTTACGTATTTTCTCAATATGTTAAAAATACAATTCTTGACCCGATTTTTTTCGCAATCTATTACTAGGGTATTATTATCTTGTTTTTTTTTTTATTTGGAATTAAAAGGCTAGACTTTAGGTTAAGTTTCGTGATGCTGTCGTTCCTTGCAATGCTGTACTATTTAATAATTTTTACTACAACCTACCTGTTAGTTGGGCTTCATGCCTGTTAGGTGGACTTCTTTAAAAAAATAAACAGTGTAATAAACAGTAAATAAAATGTCGGGAATGACTCGTGACAGTCGGCCAAAAAAAGTTGCCTTTTTAACTGGTTATCAGGTCTACACAAATTACAATAGGAAAAACAACGCTCCGAGTAAGAGTTCGGTAACGCGTCGCGAATACTTGACACCATGTGGCAAAACATTTTCGTAGAATACCCTCTTGATTTATTATTTCTCGCCCCCAAGATAATACTGTGATTTATGTATTCCGGATTTTTCCCGGATCCCGGCCTTATTTCGTATTCGCGGTTTGTTATAATAAGATATGAATCCGTAATCTTATTGCCGTTTTTTAAACAAAACTGCATCGGACGTGGAAGATGGAACAAGTGTAGCCTCCGGTGTATTATGGATCCGAAAACAGTGCAGCGGCGAAAATATTTACACTATATACGAAACCATCCCGGACATGTTCCGCCGCAACGCAACGGGACTGCAACAATTGAATTTTGGTCAAAACGTTCAAGTTCATGTTTCGCGCATACGTAAACAAAGTGAAATTTTCGTTATCCGGTTTAGTTTTAACCAAGACGTTCATAAATTAGGAAATTTAACCAAGACTGTTAAACTGCATTTTAAATGCAAATGACTGAACTTTTCACGTAGACCTCTTTTGCGGTTGAAAATTGTATCTATTCAAGAGCATAATTTATTGGTTTTAAACGGATTATTAATGCTGTATATATGGTGCCCAATTTTTTAATGGAGTTTTAATGGTAACTTATAAACACATAGTGAAGTACAGTGTATTATGATGATGCATAATGCACTGAAGTTACTAAAATTAAACTAGCAGAGGTGGAGTAAGAAATTAATATTTCTGTTCCAGCACATTTAAAGCAGCCAGTACATGAAATGAAAGCATATCTCCAGCATCAGTTTAAAATCGGTCAGGGGTTTATGAAATACTCTAAAATATCTTAACATTAACTGTTATCTTATCACCCCCAACGTCGATATCGATAAAACAATCATTTGTGATTACCCAAATGGGAATATGTACAAAGTAGTTAAATATTAAAAATTAAAGTAAAATATATATATTTAATATATATTGAAGTCCAATATTATGCAAATTTATATAAAAGTAAATATTTATAATGAATGTCATAGGTCATTTCAAATTTATAGGCAATTCCACTCAAATAGACGCAATAGTACGCTCCTGGAATTGGTTCACTATATTTAATATTCTCGTATATCGGTTCTTTCGTATTTCTCCCGTTTTTGTGGTGGCGGATTTCCAGCCACTAACTGCTTGTAATAAAGATCACTGCCATGCTGTATTATTGTTAGGCCCTCTATTAGCTTTCATATAGTAGGGTGATCCATTGACCACTCGTTCTGCAGGCTCCTATTTGCAGCTTTTGCATGATTGTTGTGTCCTGTTATACACGTTCCACATCTTTGTAAGAAATGCGGGCCTACCAGGCCTATATACGGGTCTTCAAAATAATATAAATTTGGATGAAGGTCTCCAGGAAAAATGTTTCTTAATGCGTCAATGGCAGGATTAATGATGGGCACAACTGAAAGACCCAGAATCATTTTAGCGTATAAAGCAAAATCAAGCTCATTGTTATCTCTCACACGCAGGCCATGTTGAGAAATGGTCAAGATAAAATAAACAACCATGAATTTCACCATGTGGGAACGTTTGTAGAAAAGCAACAAATGCAACACTTTCATAGCCACATGATATATATTGAGAATTGAACTGAGATGGTTTTTACTTGATGAAAATCCATTTAACACAATTATATTAGAACAAAAAATGTTTAGATTTTCACAGTTATTTGCCTTTTTAGATCTTAGAATCCGAACTGATATATCAAATATTATTCACAAAAAGTATCTAAGATACAAATCCAAGTTGAAGAATTTAATAAGACCTACTAAAAAGCAGTCAGTCATTTCAAACTTTTCTAATCATAAATTTTACAATAGATTTATCAATTCAATTAATACCACACTTAATAAATAAGAACTAAACGTTCAGATTTTAACGAAATTATATATTTTCACATGACAATTGTTTCGACAACACCGTGTCTATATCAAATTTATCGGTGTTGTCGAAATAATTATCATATGAAATCTGAACTTTTAGTTTTTATTTATTTTGTTAAATGGATTTTCATCAAGTAAAAGCCACCTCAGTTCAATTAAAACTACACTTTCTGAGAAATAATCCGAATTACTAGAAAAGAGTTTCAACTTTAATAAGCAATTAAATTGTGAATTGATGGAGTTGATTGTGAGCTTGCTATTAACGGTAAATTCTAGGATCCTTCAGATATGTATATCGTAAAATCAATTAAAAATTACAACATTTTATAATATCATATTGCCTTTAAAGTTAGATGTTATGAGAAATTCGGTCGAACTAATCAACAAGGTTAGAGACATTAAAATTCCTCCTACGGCAATTCTAGTTTTCTTTGACGTCCAAAATTCCTTCCCTAGCATTCAACCTATTATAAAACAAGACTTGTTAGATAGTTTAATAGTTTGTTTAGACCAAAATTATTTTCAATTTAATGGTCAATTTTATATTGCAAAAAAAGGATTAATTATGGGAAACCCACTTAGCCCACTACTTGCACAAATTTTCATGGACAATGTGGAAAATATCATACATAAACATCTTCTGAATAAAAGATTTCTTTGATGGTATAGATACGTAGATGATATTTTTGCTTGTTTCACTGGAACGGAAAGACAACTGCAGTCCTTTTTGAGTCATATTAACCCCATACATAAGCATATAAAATTTACCGTAGAGACGGACTAAATAACTTTAAATTTTCTGGACTTAACTAAAATTAAAATACAGAACAAATTAGATTTTTCCATTTACCATATACCCTCAAACACAAACATAGTAATTCATTATAACTCAAATCACCCTCTACACACACAAAATGGCAGCCTTTTATTCTTTGATCCACACACTACTTAATATACGACTTTCCACAGAAATTATTGAAAAAGAATTAAATATTATAAAGCAAATAGGATTTAACATTGGTAACGAATCCTTTTTGATAGATAAGATTATAACTAAAACACAGTTTCAAACAACTCGGAACTCTATCTATCCCATATTAAATACGTAACCCAAAAATTATGGAATAATAAAATACATAGGAGAACCTAGCAAGAAAAATTCGAGACATCTATCTAAATTTGGTCTTAAGATTGCTTTTAAAACTGAAAACACCATTGGGAAATTTTAAAAAAACAATGAAACTAAAGTTGAAATGTTTTTAAATTAAAATTTATATCGGCCGTATAAAAATAAAAGTTCCGATTCTAACTATGCCATTCATTTAAATTAAGAGATACACAATTAAAAGCAAAAATTAAAAAACTAATTTTTTTGCAAAATATGGAGATTAATAAAATCAGATATTCGAATCTGTTACTTTATCACTAATTGGATTTAAATGCGTCTCCATTGTTAAATTTAAATTTATAGCCCTACACCGGTAATTACCTCTTGAGTGATTTGATAGTTTTTAATGTTATAGTTCGTAGTAGTAAGTTTAAAATTGGGGCTCTCTGTAGACCAACACAATGATTTTCCAAGATTCTCAGTTTAAACACTGAAACTTTTGAATAACTCTTTCTCGTAAAATTCAAAAAAATGTGGTACAAAGAGACAACCAAAATGAAAGAATTGGGTTTTTCAAAAATATTTGTTAGTGAACGTCTGATAATTTAATTGTGGTAGCTTCAGGGTATTATGGCTCCAAACTCATAATTGTAGTTTCTTTAATGATTTAATAGTGCGGGAGAAAAAATAATTTGTTGCGGTCAAAGTCAGAATGAGACCTATTGCAATTCTACTAGTTTTCTAATAAGTAGTCAGATACTTTAATTCTGATCCGGAACCGCAACAAGTAGCAATACTGTCTAATTCTAAATCCACAAAAGCCTTACCATATATATCAGAATATTAAATAGGGTCACAATCGACTTGTACGTAAGTTTAGTATATTAAAATATCGAATCTTCTTCTTCTTGGAGTGCGATG
Source organism: Cylas formicarius (assembly GCF_029955315.1). Taxonomy (NCBI): domain Eukaryota; kingdom Metazoa; phylum Arthropoda; class Insecta; order Coleoptera; family Brentidae; genus Cylas; species Cylas formicarius. The sequence goes on along the minus strand of NW_026844319.1, from coordinate 12,394,028 downwards.
CAAATTCTTGCGTGGGCGTACGGTATATGTTTCTGTCAATTGCACGATTTTGGAGATCTTTTTTTTTAATTTTTTAGTTTTTAATCGCATTTCATTGACTAATATTGCGTAACCAGGAGAGTTTCTTTCTTCGTATTCCTCTTTTTTCTCCTTCGATCTGAGCTTGAGGAAAAATGCGCTGGAATTCATATCGACCTTCTATAATACCTACTTGGGACATAAGTAGGACATTTTTCTCTGCTTCATTACTTCTTAAAGCTCGCGAGCTTCTAATTGTGTTCTTCGAAGAATGTCTTCATTTCTTATTCAATCTACATACGATATTGTCAGCATTCTTTGTAAACACCATATCTCGAACGCTTCTAATTTATTTAGAAAATTAATGTTCAGGCCCCTACACCATACAAAACAACTGACCAAACATAGCGTTATCTTAGTTTAAAGTTTGGATTTTTATTTGTAAGACTTTTTTTTAATTTAAGGAAGAATGCTCTTTATTGCTCCATTCTACAAATAATCTCCTGTCCTGGATCCCAATTTTGATTTAAGATAATCCCACATATTTAAATTGCGTCACTAGTTCAATATTCTCCTCATTCACTAGTACTTGTGATACGTGGAATATCAGTCCTACTCACGACCTTACACTTAGTTTTTTTTTGTATTCATTTTCAGGCCTAAACTTGTGCCTGTATGTTGTTAATAGATCTTTCGTTGATTTTAATGCCCATACGGTTATTCGAGACCAACTCACAAAACACTCTTTCCAAGTAGATATTCACAAAAGACAAGATAGAGATAAAGAATAACGATAGCGACGCAGTAAAAAAAAAACCTTTTTTAGACGTTTTGGTTTTGGGTTAATTTTAAATGAAATTGTCATTGACGAGGTTTTGAGATAAATATGTTTTAAAAATAATTGTGGGAATTGCAGATATGCATTTTTAATAAAATTTTCAGAGGATGTAAATCATTGTTAATGTCAAATATTCATGTTTATCTATTTCAATCTGGTGTAGATGCAGTTCGTTTTTTTTACCCTCACTTTAAAAACATTCTTCGCAGAATATTACTTAAAAGTGATCTATCTATTTTTTTTTGTATTAATAATACCTATCTAATTTGTGGTTAGAAGTTGTTTGAATGTTTATATTCTGATATCGTAATGGAATAAGTATTTACCAGGAGGACATGCAAGTTGTACAGCTCCACCCAGCGAAACTTCCACTTGCCTTCCGGTTGAACTCAGCTCGCCGATATCGAAGTCGGGCTCTTGAGTTACCTCCATATCATCTGAAATTTAATAAAAGGGAATGAAATATTTTTACGAACCCATAAATTTCTCTATCCGTTTTATTCCGACGGAGCGTAGGTACGTAATGCAATACGTTAATATATTTCCTGCATGATGTTTTATACGTATGTACCTACGAGGGGCTGTCTCTGTGATTCCGTTTCACAGTTTTGGTTAGTTTCGGACACAAGATAATTCGGTGATCAAGTGCAATGTGAATTCCTAGCTTTTGTTGATTTCGGAAAAAATTAATTTGGTCATCACAGCGTTGAAGGCTAGTAGTGAAATAAGTCAAATTATACTCTGTTGAAGATAGGAATGTCTATCATGGGGATAGAAAATGATTATATTAAAAAAAACAAGGTTAATAAAGTGATGTTGAAAAAACTAAAAAAAACCTATCACTTTTGGAGATACTGCCAAAAACCCAAATTTTGATCATTTGGTTTTTATTTTTTTCCGGTGTTATTTGAAGAGATATACAAAAATAAAACTCACTTTATGGTTGCCACTTTTTGAGCTCTAGAACTTATAGTTTCGAGTAAATTATCATCAAATTCCCTTTCTGCCTTTTTGAAGGTCCGTGAAAAAATTACACCATGTATCAAATAGAATTTTTTATTACGAATGCAACGATGTACGACACAGTATGATTCTACATTGTTTAAACCACAAAAAGAATGTTTTTGGCATAGTAGTTGCTGATATAATAAATTTTAAAAAAATCAGACGAAATTATATCTAAATATCGTCACTTCATTACACAAATTAATTTAAAAGAACTTACTACAAAGAAACAATTAAATTATAAAGAATGTTCAGACAAGTGAACATGGTTTTCCAAACCCAGTAACAAAAGACAAACATGTCAGTTGTAATATTTTAAAACGCTTCAAGAACTAGTCTTAGCTAAACATAATTTTTGCAATATCCGCATATAAAAAAACGAGTTGGACGAGGTCCGGCGAACGAGGGGCCACGAAAATGCAGAATGGGTACCTATCCATTTTCACGGAAATCTGTCTGTTTCGCACTTTTGCAAGCGGTAAGTTGTTCGAAGCTTCTTCAATGTCGTACTCCAGGAGTTTTCGGTAACGCTCAAAGTCAAGAGAATCATTATAAAAAAGGGTCTATTAAATGTACTTTCTTGTCCAATAATGAGCATTTCGCCGATTAAAAATTCCATTATTTGTTACCATATTTTCCACCGACCAAATAGTCTTAGTAATAATAATGGTTATTATAAATACATTTATTATTGTGACAAATATACATATTACTACACTACAAAATACTAGATGGTATCAATTTTAAGGCAAACAAAAGGCCTAATGAAACGCAGGCGTCCAGCAAAGCCAGACACTGTTTCAGCGTCAATTTAATCTGTACCAAATTACCCTAACAATAAAAAAAGTTAAAAATAAATAAAATAAAGGGAGAAGTCGTAGGAGAAGGGAGAAAGGGTAAACCGATACAGAAATTATTGATTTCCAAGAAGTTTTGGTTGATACTGTTAAATGCAAAAGACTTAAATTATTTATTGTATACGCTGTGCATGCTATAAGAAAATGATTTTTGAGACATTTCCTTTCGATGTTGTGGTATTCTCATTATAACTTTTTCAAGTCATGAACATCTATTTGAAAAGTGATTTTGTTAAGAAGATAATTTAAATAGACTATAGCACGGTGTAACCTAAACCTATTGCACATGTTAAGTCGACTCGAAACAGACAAGTATGGAGAAATATGATGTCTGCGAATTCCATAAACAAGCCGTAAACATGAATTTTGTATTTTCTGAATACAATGTTCGCCAGCAGCGTCCAAGCAGGTTGCATACAGACAACATCAATGATTGAACTGTAGTATTTTTGTAACAATTGGAAGAAAATATCTATCACTGTATATCAACTTCAAATTCCCATATCCCATTCTGAATTTGTTTGCGATTAGTTTCTTTAAGCGCGAGCTAGAGTCTAGGGTCAATCCTAAACTGTTTGATGTAACCCAGTATGGTATATTGTCATTAATTTTTGCGATAATTTTGTTTTTCAATTATGTACTTATGTAAGCAATACCGACGACGTGGATGCGATTTTGTAAAAGTTTTTTAAATCAGTGTTAATTTTAGTCGCAGGCTGCGTCATTTCATGATTTTGACCCAAGATGTTACCTTGTGGTATACTTAACTCAACGGAGAGTGGTTCGGAATACACATTATCGCAGAACACCTGTTGAACTCTATCGGATAAAAGACGAATTTAGGAACACGCGTGCATCTATCTTCACTAAACCTAATGTAGTGTCGAATTGATATGAGCAATTTATGATTTATCCTGTCAAAAGCGTTACTAATGTCTAATTTGGGGTGCTCATTCTGCCGTTATCAAGCACTCTCACAAATATAATATTTTTTAAACCCAGATTGTTTGGTAGGTAATTTATCAAAAAGAGCTATAAATTTTCTTATTTCTTAAATTCTGAGGGGTTCTTTACTTAAGGAAGAGGTGAGGCCTTTGCGTGCTTCCAAGATTTTGGAAAATAAGGGTAATATACATTAGCTTATGACATATGTAATAAAAAGAATTATTAAAGTGCAACAAAACTGTATTAGAGTAATATTTAATTAATCTTCATTGATTTATAATAGAAAATTTAATAAAAACCCTTTTTTGTGATTTGAACAATGTAGAATCATATTGTGTTGTACATTATTGTATTGGTAATCGGACCATATGAAAAAATAAAGTTGATGATGATTTCGCCGAAACGAAACGCCGTACTTAAAATCTAGCAATGTCGAGCCCAAAATGGGCAACGATAAAGTAACCTTTACTTTTATATATGCCATTAAATAAGAACAGAAAAAATTAAAACCATATGTTTTTTTGGCGGAAGTGATGGGATTTTTTTAGTTTTCTCAGCAGTACGTTAAATATTTTAAAATTTTGCAACTTTTCTCTAAGTGAACCATTTTCGTAATTCTTACGGTCTCAAATATCTCCATGATGGACTTCCTTATCTTGAACACACTGTATAGTACCACGTTCCATTATAACTTTATTAAGTTTTATATGCTGAAACCTTGCCAATCATATTGCCGTAGCCTAATAGGCTATCCCATCCATAGAAACTCGCTGTCACTGATAGCACAGAGGCACAATAAGGTATAAAAGTTCTAAAGGGCCCTTTGAAATCTGCTTTTCAAGTATATCCAGTGGAGCATCGAACCAATTCCCTGACTGACGTAAATCTTATAGGCGAATATTTTCTGACTTTGATTATTAGTTAGTTAAGTTAGCCTCCGCATCTTGATTGGAATATTCACAATATGATTCACATATTTCTAGTGTACGCAACGAGCCGAGCAAGTGTTTAATTTCCGTGAAACTGAAGATGTCATTTACTATTTTTTCAAGACAGCACGAATACATGCACTGCTATGTAACTATCAGAATTGATAAAAGTCAAAATTCCACCCGTGGGTAATCTACCTACAACATCCGATGGTACAATTAGATATTTATTAAGCGTGGCCAAAGTCTCACTTTAACCTGTCAGCTTGGTTAGCCACGGTCACGAGCTCCTTCGGACGTTTCCGGTAGTTGAGTAACATATACGTTAACCATCGGGTGTTTTCGGTAGATTTTGCCCAAGTCGAAATCGTGACGAAAGTGGCGTTTATCTACTAGTTGCATAACATAGTATTTTAGTAGAGGCAGCTTATGTTTTATTAGAAAGGTTTATTGTACGTGAAGTTTAATTTATGTGCTAATTTTATATTTTTATTTATTAACAAAACCCACATACCATGCCTCTGCCTAACCGCAACGAAAATAACGGATAGCACGCAAGAGATACAAAGTGAAAATGAATGTTAATTTCATTTCTTTTATATTGTTTCTTATAAACATTTATTAAAAAGAATGCCCAAGGTAATTGAATCGAAAAGAACCCGACTTTGGTAAAATGCATTGGCATAACGTGCTATTTAAAAAAAAATAGCCTAGAAAATTTTTAATGGAATTAAATATAAAATTAAATATAACTTTTCTGGTCAAATTAAAAAAACAAAGGTTATATGCGTAGTTACACTTTACTTTTTACCCCAGAATAAATTTTTTGCAGACTATTTAACGATGCATGCTACTTTCCGGATAACGACGTGAAAGAAACGTCACATTTTATATCTACCCCGGATTATTACATATGTATAAACTCAAAAACTCATTTTGTAAAGTTCAATTCTAAAATGCCTTGGTTAACTGGACATCTCTTTGGACACATAGAACATAAGAGAACTCTATGGCTTAGATAAGAAAGTGATAAGCTGCATTATTCAAATTATTAATATATGTAAAGTTGTTGAACGTCTGATGTTAATTCGACTTCGATCAACTGCCATATTATAGCCACTTCGTAGCAAGACTTTGTTCCTGGCAGATCAGTTATATCAAAATATACTGACATGTTTGAATTGCTAGATATTATCTCTTGACTTGGGTTATCCAGTAGATATTATATACCGTGACTTCGACTTCGACACATCGACGCATCTTATTCAAACTTGAAAAGGTCTAGGCAAGCTGTTGGATTGAATAGTGGCGTTTCTAAGCCTCCAGTCGTTTAGGATTTGAATTAGTAAGGCTTTTTCACTACTACAAAACGTGATTAGTGGTGTTGCACAGGGATCAGTGCTGGGACCAGTGTTATTCTTAGTGTCGAGTTGCTCTCTAGCGTAAACTCTCGCGTGAGTGCTAATGCTGATGATACTAAATTATTGCAAAATCCTATTTTGAACTATTTCATCAATGGATACATTATTCCAGTGTATGTTCTCAGATGGACCTAGGTGTAACAGTAACTATGGATTTTGATTCGTGTGTATGGGCATCAAACTTTGCCAAGAAAGCTTTACTTTTGTTAAAAATGATTTTTAAAAATCCTAGTGCTCGCATCGCTTGCAGACTTTCACCTATGTTCACCCAACCTTGGAATTTGTCTCCCCTGACTCGAACCCATGGCTGTTGGGTAATTGTGACATTCTGGAAAAAGTGCAACATCCTCTCCGTGTTGGCCACTTCCACTTAGAAGAACACTTTACGACAACCGTCTCAAAATACCTAATCTGCCAAAATTAAGTCAACGTCGGCTGCGAGGGGATTTTATCAAAATATATAGGTGCACGCATGACCAGTTTCCATCTGACGTGCCTTTTGTGGTCTTGAGCATTGATGAACGCCGATATTCATTTAGAAGAAGGAAAGAACAATTCAGGACATCGGACCGCCTGCGTTTTATAACAGGACATTCGAACATTGGAACAGTTTACCCGAAGTTGGGTGCATTGAACTTGTCTGTGTTTAATTGTCACTTGGACATAATTTCTACATTGTGACATTCTCATACCACTGTTAATGTGCATAATAGGTTCTACTCTGCACATTATTCTTTGTAATAATAATAATAATAAAAATAATAATAATAATAGTAATATGAATAATAATAATAATAAAGTAAATCTATTTATATATTTCAGAAACAACTGGTTACAGAGTTAAGGAAGTTTATTGCATAAACAAAAGTGCCTTGGATCAATTACCATTGGAATAAGGAAAAAATCTGCTTATTTTATTTTCAAATATTATTTGGATAATCCAAATGAAGCTCAACAAAAGGATCACGAAAAATTGAAACCACCACAGACTAATGTCTAACTCTTGATCGGAATATTCACATAATATATATATATATATATATATATATATATATATATATATATATATATATATATATATATATATATATATATATATATATATATATATATATATATATAATGCCATTTATGAAAATCGAAGTTTTAATAAATAAATTAATAAAAAAAATAAAATTTAAAATAGTGCAAAAAAATGTTAAGGAATTTCAAAACTTTTTTGAGCAACCCTGTATGCTTTCAAATAATTTTAGATTCTGCATCCTAGCAATCTTTACAGCTTTTGTATATTTTCTCAGAACTTTTGAAAACAACGAGATAATGAACTTTAGTCTATCGTTGACCCACCCGGTACATATTTTATGTTTGCGGATTCGATTTTAGTCTTTAATTTCTTTGTTACCACTTATTTTTTTTCTGGTAATATAAGGCGAAACTGTTGATTTTACATTTAATTATTATTTTATGGTTGATAAAACTTAATTACAAATGGCAGCAAAAAGTTTTCATTACTTTTGGAATACAGAATAAATTATTATAAACTTTATTTAAAAAAAAAATTTTTTTCCACTTTTCAAGCAGAATTTAAAGTTATGATACGTAAGTAAACAAACATTTTCGAGGTCACATTTATTTATGCCAGTACTTTCATAATGACGCCAATTTATATCCCGTGATCAATTTAATTAATGTTAAAAACCCAATTACAAACAAATTAAGGTTTTTAGTCGATTTGGTGACCCGCGCCGATTCATTCCGGACTTCATGCAATTTTCGAAGATTACGAAAATCAGGGGAAATTGGTTTTCTAAGATAAACGAATTCGGCCGTCGACGACAGTTAAAATATAAGTGGCTGTTAACAAACAATGACGGCAGGGATAGTCGCATTATAAAACGTACTTGACGCTTTAATTAACCAGCTTCTGGAGCTGACGCTCAGCTAATTCGCGAAAAGTTCGGCCCAGAACTAATCCGCCTCGTTCTAGGCTCCACATTATTTGATATAAAACCGCAACATTTGAGTTTAGGTTAGATAAAACCGAGCTATTGCGACGCCATTATCGTTGCGGAATTTGTCGAATAGTTTCGTTTTTCGATGAAATTTTAAAGTTATTGGACCATATTTTTTCGCGAACCACTTAAGGGGCCAAAATATTTAAACTTTTTGCAGAATCATTTAACTCAATTACTTCAAGAAATTGATAACATTGAGATCCAATAAATGAGGGTTCCGCAACATAGAGATCTTCCGCATTACCATCGAGATGTTGGATGGCCGCCTCTATCATATGACTTAACACCAGTAAATTTCTTTTTCTGGGAATGTGTTCAAGATCGTGTTTGTATGAATCGTTCTACAACACCAGAAGATATGGAAAATAGGATTCAGGACGGGTGCAGGAGAGTAAGACCGTTTATGCAAGAAAATATACGAAATAGACTGTGCACGTGTATCCAAGTATCCAATAATTGAGTCAAAATTCTAATTAAAAATAAGATAAGTTAACTTGTAGTAATGGGTATTTAATATTAGTTAATTTTTCTGTGGATTTCAAATTCTGTCATTATTTCGACCAAAATTGCTAATAACCGAGCCCTTTGGCTAAGAGTTTTGATCAACTAATATTATAACAATAGTCTTAGACAGAAAGATGTGTAATTATTGGAAAAGAACAATAAATAGCAAAGTATTCAAAAAATAGGTATGTGAGGTGTAGATAATATAAGTTATAGGTTTTTGAAATATCTTTCGGAAAACATTATATAATAATTATAATTATAAATATTATAAATAAAAATTATATATATATATATATATATATATATATATATATATATATATATATATATATATATATATATATATATATATATATATATATATATATATATATATATATATATATATATATATATATATATATATATATATATATATATATATATTCTCACGTATTGATTCACGGATGGAAAAATGTGATGACACTATATTCCGGGATATCATCCGTTCGCTCGTTGAACTCCGACTGGAATCCTGCATCCGACTGGAATCCTGCAAATCTTGCATCCGACTGGAATCCTGCAGACGTTTCGCCAAAATCCCACTTGGCATCTTCAATGCTCGCGCTCCGAGTGTTCGAAGTGTTTTCGGAGCGCGAGCATTGAAGATGCCAAGTGGGATTTTGGCGAAACGTCTGCAGGATTCCAGTCGGATGCAAGATTTGCAGGATTCCAGTCGGATGCAGGATTCCAGTCGGAGTTCAACGAGCGAACGGATGATATCCCGGAATATAGTGTCATCATATATATATATATATATATATATATATATATATATATATATATATATATATATATATATATATATATATATATATATATATATATATATATATATATATATATATATATATATATACATAATTTTTTCTGAAAGATATTACAAAAACCTATAACCTATATAGAATTATCCAATTATATTCTTTTAGTTTGAAGATCTTGTATTCTCAAGTCAAATTCGTTGCATATATCTTTTTCGTCGTCTTCAAATAAAGCTAATTTATTATTATAATATTTATTGGTATAGACTATTGTTATTAATAGAAAAATTGAATAATTTCAAATCGAATTCAAACCAAAATTTATAACTATATTTATAATATATGTGTTTTATTCGGCACGGCTTTTTAAGCCATGCTGTATACTTCAAATAATTTTAAATTGTGCATCCTATCAATCTTTATAGTTTTTGAAACCAATGAAATAATGAACCTTGCTATATCGTTGACTCACCCTCTGTGCATAATTATGATTTCCTACGATAATAAACAAGTTTAAAAAACTAATTGCTTTGCTTTGACTCCCGGCTCCACTTGTATAGTAGGTTTGTCTTCACAGTGCGATTCCCACTGTAAAGTCCCCGTCACGTTACCGTTTCGTTACCCACGCGTTGGTAACGGGTGCTGAAACAGTACGTGACGGTCACGTTACTTATACTGGGAACACACGCATACCCCAACACCCACCACTAAAAATATCGTCCCTAAAATTACAGGGTCCTGCACCTCCGTGCCGGAAACTTGATACTCTAAAAACATTAATAAGGAACACTTTGTCGATCACTAAAATTTATCATTTTAAATTGAAAGTCACTCTGAGTGGTAATTTTGGTTAATTTAATTTCACCATTGGGAACAGCAATAGCAAATTTATGTTCCATTCTAAAAAAATGAGTATACCGGAAGTTGGAAGAAAACGTTTGATCGAAATTGATATTTTTTTCATATTTTGTTTGTTAATTGTTAAGAATGCAAATATATGTCAGTTAATTCGGATGATTCATGTGGCGAAAAATATAGAAAAACTTTACGTTTTAAAAATGTGTCCTGCACAAATTTAGATCCTAATTCCTACTGCTTGAAATTAAATCCAGTTTGGAAAAAACCCTAATATTAAAACTAAACTGAAACTAAGCAATTAGTAAAATTAAATAATACCAATATTAGGTAATAGTAATACTTATATTGACATTAAAGGTCACGTTAAATGTAGACAAAATATTTTTGGAAAAAATTACTGCAAAGGAGCATTTACAGAGAGGGGCGGTTAGGGGAAATAATGGAAAAAGTTTCACGTTTTAAAAGCGATTTCAAGATGGAAATCATAATTTCTAAATAGGTCCTAAAATTTGATCCTGAATATTAAAGTTAAATCGAAACGAAACAATTAGTAAAATGAAATAATACCAAAATTGTTATAAATATTAGGTAATATTAATACTTATAATGACACTCAAAGTTACGATGAATGTCCATAAGATATTCTTATTTTCTATTATTTTTGGATGAAATTACTCTAAAGGGGCATAAACTGTCAGCTGGAGGGAGTGGAGCATATTCTAATGTAAATCTAGAAGAGTATACGAGAGTATTGTAAGGCCCCAGTTTCATATCCTTTTAAAGTATTAAAGTGTGCAATCCGCAAAAACCGCGATCTTAAAAGTATTTGATGATATTCTTGATTATAGCAAAGTATTTGACAGAGTATTGACCATAATATTTTGTGTACCAAACATAAATTCTTTGGGTACGATGCTCCTGCAGTATCCTTTCTACGAAATTTCTTACATGGTAGAAGGTAAACAGTATTTTACATCCCTGGCTTCTGTTTTATATTAGTCTCGGCTCGCATCAATTAGCAAATGAATTTCAACTGTATCTTAGTTTTGGTGACACACGAATTTCAATAATTTTAACAACTCCAAATCTCAGTGTGTTTTTATTGGAAATAGCAAAGAAGCCGCTTTCAATAACGCAAATGTATATAATAACAAAGTGATATTAAATCCCTATACTTCGGGCACGACTTTGGACATATTTTTGCATCTATTGTGTGGTTTTTGCATATCGTATAATGATTGTGGACGTGATTTCCGTAATATTTTTCTGTTAAGGTCACTAGTAAGATCGTACTGTTATTGCTTGTTTTACTATTTTCCTCTTTCTTCCATCATTTTTTATCACTACTTATTTTCTCAGTGGGAATGTAAACGATACATTTTTTATATAAAAAATTTGTTATTGTTATTAACTATACTGGGTGGTTAGATATGACTAACTGTAAACTTGACTTCGCCACGCCCATTTACACGTGTTTATGTATTGGCTGCAATAAGAAAAATAAAGGCGTTATTATTATTATTATTATTTGGAATTGGTGTCTTTGTTTTTTCGTATTTTTTAAAATAAAGACCTGTTATTGCTATAATTCTAATTATTAAAGTAGTAAACCACAAGAGTCACAGGATATTTTATTTCGCTGCTTTTACTTCTCCATTACTAGCGGGTCTATATATTTTAACAAATGATTATTCCCTGGTTCCAATTTTTTAATTTCCCTGGACTAGAAAAAGATCGAGAGAAACGGAATAGGAAGCAATAGAGCCTGATTGTGTGTGGTTCAACCGTTGGAGTGTATTTGCGTGAAACTTGGAACCTTTGCAATGAGCAATATCGTCCTTTCGAAGCAGTAGCAACAGGACAGAAGTGCACATAGAATGTGACTTATTAAAATTTAAAAAGATATGTTTATCGAAAGTAAAATAAGAAAGAATTTAATATTTTTGATACATTCATAAAGTCGCCGTATCTTGTTATACATATTCTGAAAATTAAAAACTTTTATAATAAAGAAAACATCATTCTTTTTCGTAAATGAACCTTTTGGTGTGCATGGAAGGGGAGGAGACCCCGTATCATCTGCTCACCGAGTGCCCTGCCTTGACATGGGCAAGATTGGGAGTCTTCGGAACGGCCCTGATCGATCCGGACTCAGTGCACGGTATTGGGCTAAAGGAGTTGCTGACCTTCTACAGGAGGGGCGGCATTCTGGACGCCCTCTAGAGCGGCCTGGGGGCACAACGGGCCCATCTGGTGGCCTAAGTGCTTGGACGCCCGCGAGGGCGCCCCCCTTTAATACCAATACCAATACCAATACAATGAACCTTTTGGTTTTTAATTACCAAGCTTTAGTTTATTTTTGAGTGCATAATCTCTTTTATTTATTTAACTGATTTTCTATCTTTAATGTTTTCCAATATTCAATGTCATATTTTTTTATATCAATATTTTACTGTTTTATTTTTAATTAAAAAAATATTCTGTAGCAAATTATTATAAACTGTAACAACTGGGTTGTTATGCAGTATGGAACTATTTGGGAATTAATCTGCGACAGCTTACTCGCGTCAATTTCGGACTACACAAACTAACCATAATCAATTTAGAGTATTTTAAAATAAGTGGAACAACTTACTATACTTACGGACATTCAAAAAATATCCGATGCTGCTAAATCTGCCCAGCATGTGCCTCGCTATGCACTTGTACCACCCGCTGTGCTCTCGCCTTATTTCGGTAAAGTTGAGAAACCCGTCGGGAGTTTGTTGCACCGACGGATCTCCGTCGTCTTTCTGCCATATTGGTTTGGCCTTGGGATTAGCATCGACGTCACATTTTAGGGACACGGGCATCCCTTCCCGGATCAAAAACCCAAAGCCTGGTTCTCGCGATATGGCGAATGAAGGGGTGTCTGAAACAAATTTTTTCTTACAGCAACCTAAGATTAAAAAGATCGTGATACGGCCACAAGCACGGAATCAGACAGTTCGGAAAGTAATATATTTTGCGATCGCAAGAAATCGATGCAGTTTGTTTTTGTTTGTTATCCTACAATAAAAATTTCTTGCTTGATCCTATCAGAGAAGCACCTACAATCAGAGCAAATCATCTTTTATTTATAATCATGGAAGAGCCGAACTTTGTAGTTTCCATGAATGAGATATATAGCACATAGCAAATGTAGTGAATCTTTATCGTTTTCATCTATTATGTGAAAATAAATATGAAACAAGGTTCATTTTCTAGAAATGATGGTAAAAAAATGACTATTCGGGTGTCAACTACTTTATAATAGTAGTTTTCGAGCATTTTTGTAGCACTTAAAACAAGTGACTACAAGCATTTAAATTTTAATTTTACTAATCATCATTATATTATTAATGCATTTAGTGGATACTGTAAGTCCTTTACCAATGTCTTATAATTCATGTTCTTTAAACACTATATTGCACAAATACTAGGAGATTGTATAACTACCATTGCCTTTATTTTTTCTTTATACAACGTTTCGGTCAGATGTATCACTATTCAAAAGAATACGAGGCTTATATACTAGACAACCTCGTGTGATGGATGTGTTTCTACGGAAGCACACCGGGTTCGGAAGCGTCGAAAACAATATATACTATACTATACTAACGGAGTGTATTACTATACGTGGAAAAACAGAAAAGTACAAATTGCATGGCCCGGTCGTACCGACTCTGGCTCAGCCGATCAAAATCGAACATACAATCAAAAAGCACGTCAACACACTTCATCCCCTAAAAAGGAACTGGCCACCCCGCGCTCCTTCGCCGACTTCGTTTCCGACAATTGGCAATAGATGGCGCTCCGCACATCACCACCACACCGTACACTCCCAACGAATCTTTAAACCATCACAATCGTTCACCTGTGATTGAGTTGAGTGAGGCTAAGCGTGAGGTTGTTCAGCTTGAATTGTCAAAGATTATTCCATTGTTTTTAATGAATGCAGTTCGTTATGTGCGAATAATCCAAGATGCCAAAACAGTTTAATCAATAATATATATTTTGCAGTAACTCTGCCTAACTTAAAAAACAGAAACAAGAATATATTTGTTATATGTAATAGGTAATATATTATATCATAGATAAGTCTGATATTGGATTTTTTAAAATTCGACCATAATTTAAGAGTCATCTTCACACTTGTATTTATTTTAATTTTTAATTCTTGGATGACATAAAATTTGTCCTCTGCTAATTACACAAAAGCGGGAATCTTCCACTGGATGAAGTTGTGATGGTTTAAACTATGTGAATGCTAGTAAGGAGCTTTTTTGTTCTCCGACAAAAATTAAAAGGTATACATGAAAATGAAATGTATGGTGCCTTTCCGGCAAGTAGTACTGAACAGTAATTACTTTTGGAAAGATTTAATACACAGTTCCAAAAATTTTAAAGAAATTATTTAGCAGTCATTCTCTCAAGTCCAACATAAGTCCAAGATTGACCGTTCGCAAGTCCCTCAGAGATCTAGTTGCAATTCAAGGGTTTTTCAATGTCTGGAACCGCATTCCAATTTTCTCTTAAATTAAATTTCTACTATAACTATCATGTATGCTACTATTAAGTACGCTTATCTTTATTTCGCCTTATTGTATATTGGACGCTTGTATCTGTTAGATAATAATAATAATAACAATAATAATAATAATAATAATAATAATAATAATAATAATAAATACAAGTTTTCATGCAGAGTTACCAAAACGAATCTGCCAAGATTGGTACCGATAGTACAGCGTTGTGCCTTGTATGTTCATAAATTTGAACCTTAGCGCCTGATGTATTATACCAGCAACTCTGTTATGTCTGTCGAGGCAGGGTTTAGGCGCTAATAGAGAGCATCAGAAGGTCATCAAGATACTCTCTTTTCTCCACACATACGACATCTATCATTCGGGATGTGTTCACGCAGGATCCCTTTTCCCAACCAAAACTATTGTTCTTGGCCTCCATCGAATACAGAACCTTTCCGGTGTTTATTGAGAAGAGTGGTTAGTTAGTGCTAAACAAAACCATAGTGGGCTTAACGCATGCCCCGAAGATTCCTCTTTTTATTTTTAATGTTCTCACATTGATGACGTTGTCCGGAATGCATAACTATAGTTCTGTATTCCACTGTGTCACGGCAAACTTAAGGAACTGTATGAGTTTGTAGCGTTCCAGTACCAGCGTTTACCAAGATTGCAATGTGATGCCATAGGCTTTCTTATATTCTATATATGCCATATATAGCGAGCTCTTTTCTCGTTTAGAACATTCCATGATTGCGGAGTCGATAATCAGCTGCTCCTTTGTACCCCTTGATCCCTTCCGACACCCTTTCTGCTCCTTACCCAATTTATTATTATTATTATTATTATCGGTCTGAAATTTCTCTGCTTTGCAGGAATTGGCGATGTGATATTGGTAGGGACGAGCTTCCTCCTATCCTACTTCACCTAATCTCAAAAGGTTTCGAACAATGTGATATGTCTGGAGTATTATAGCTTTTTGTGATCCATCAAAGATGTTATTCTGCATGTCCAGTTTCGCCAAGTTTTTCTTGAAATTTTTGTTTTAGCTAGAAAGCCAGGTCTTCATATTTTCGAATTTTCTCAGCTTCCATATATCTCAAATTGTGGGTCAAACGTATGGCAATATCAATGATTGTCCCTTTATTATTATTATTATTATTATTTCTTCTTTCTCAGCTTCTGCAAACTTGTGTAATAGTGAGAAGTGGGAGCCTAAGCTAAAACATCTTCACTCTTCCAGAAATTTACGGGTGATTCGTGTGATGTACAGAATGACGGCTTTCTGCATTATTTTGAATATATTTGGGTTCAATCCTACGGTTTCATTGTTTTCTTGTAGGCCTAAAGGTCGACATTAGCAGATCCGTCTCAATTCAAATTTGAGCTCTCTGTATTTCTGTATTTCCTCTCGTTGATTGTGTTGTAGATTGTGCACATTAGGGGTATCTATGTTATAATAAATACAGTTTTTTTTTATCTGGACAAGTGATATCTGCTTTGTTAGAATGCATGATCCTGTCGGTTACTATTGTAAGGTCGTAACATAATTTGACACCTGCAGATTCCAAAACTGCGAATATTTTTAGTATGGCACCTCTTCTGCTAGAAGATAGTTGCTGTTTCCCAATTTTTGGTGGATTATGTTTGCAACTTGATTGTGACGGTGCGGGTAATCAGTCTGTGAAAGTTTGCTGCATTTCATGGAATTTTCTACAATTATCATCTGTTATTTGAATTTCCAATGATTGCTTAAATGGTTTCTAGTATCGATTACCTGGTTCTGGATCGCAAGAAGGAATGCCTTCGTCTCTGGAAACATATCACCGTATCTCAACCACGCGTTCGACGCATTTTGTGGATCTCAATGTGGTCAAGATTCGTTTGGACCATTTCGTGTTCCTGATGTTCGGCACTATTAAGAATAAAGAGCTGTGTAAGATTTTTCGGAGAGACATATGTCTGCATGGAGATTGGATTCATGTTTTCCTAGATAGAAATATGACCTCAGAGCCTTAATTTGTTTATTTCGCATGTTGCGAATATCGCTAATTCTCCTTCCTCCGTCTGCGCGAGGCAACGTAAGCCGCATTATATTACTATGTGGGCGGTGTTTCCTGGACTTTTTATCGATATCTGTATGACCCGGTAGGATAACTCCAAACGAGTAGGTCAAGATAAGTATTGCAAAGGTTGCCTTAATCACATTCTTACTGCCAAGGTCAGATTTGCATATACTATCAAGTCTGGAGACATATTCTTTCATTAGTGTTTCCTCTATAGTTGCGTGTTCCACTTTCCTCGATTGATGCGTTTAGTGATTTTATACATTTCACGAAGCAAACGATAGAAATAGAGATCTATGGCAATATGGTTTATGGACTACAACAATGACTTTATTAACTGGAAAAAGTTATAGGAAGTACTTAACCAACTGGGCGTTCCAGATTCAAAAGATAGGACGAATCGAGACTTCCACACACAAAGATGTGGGCTCAAAATCCTGGACACTTAGAACTAAAGAACGCAAATATATTGACTGAGATTGATATGAGAACTATGTGGAGTGGAGTGGAGTGGAAGAGTTAATTTTAATCACCAAACTATCATCATTATTCATAAAGAAAGTGATGCAATATTTTGAAAATGTAGCTGCAAGACGAAATGACAATAAAGAGAATCATGAGGATCCTCCCATACACTTCAGGGGGCATGAGAAGTAGAATTTGATGAGGTGGTCTGATTAAATCAAACAAATCACACACCAACTCCTTCATATAGCGTTTTAACAGGCGGAAGATCGAGAAATATGAATGAATAGAGACTTTTTAAAGGAGCCCAAGCTTAAAACCTTTGGATATTTCAACGTGGTCATACTTGAAGGATTTGGCATACTTTGAACAAGTTAATTGTGTACAGTAGCTGCAGCCGAAATTACAAGGAGCTGCAAATACTTTTATAAATATCCGAGAACTTTTGTTTAACATACAAAGACGTTTAAGAGTAAAATTAATTGAGGTAGATGGTATGTTTTATTACTACCAAAAAATGTTATTGTTAAATAGTGGGTTTTTATTATATATATTATAATCACTAGAAGTTTTTAAATCAATAATATGTCATTCAAATAAGTCAAAAACCGACAGACGGCCTAAACAAAAGTACTTTTTCTATAGAAAAATGAACATTCTTTATGTCATGCCAAAGAAGCTATAACTGAAAATATTTATCAATAAAATATAAAAACCTAACTTCAAAACTTTTAACTCTCTCTATTCTAAAAACAAACGACATTGGTATGAGATCAATCATAATAATTTGGTATATATTATTTCCAGTTTTGATATTGCACATTCTTTATACGTCACCATTTATATGACATCTAGCATGAACCGACATTTCATTAAAAAAATGTTTTGTTGCTTAAAGAGTAACAATTTATAGGAATACGTTAGAAATATGTCACTTTCTAAGGTTTATCTTTTAAGCATCAGCGATTTTAATTAATTCCACCCGTAGGGCAGCACAATCCAGAGACGGAAATTCTCGGAGACCCACATTTCATCGGTAACTCAATCGGTTTAATTTTGACAACACTACAAAAACAATTAATTACCCAATTCGTTGCGGTCCGTTCTCGATCCTCGCGCTGCTGTATCTCGAAAGCCCGTTTTCGTTCAACAGCCACTCAATAAACTTGAGCACTGTTCCATCCAGATATCTCGTTAACCGCAAGATCCGCTCGTACATCCTGCTAAATCCGTTTTGTCAGTCAGTTATGTCGAAGTTCTTCTTGTACGAACGTACTCGACAAGAAGCGCTCCGCATAACTAGCTTTTCGGTCTGTCCGGAGAATAACGAACTCGTCAATATTTGATGAGACCGGGGGTTGTGGACGGACGGAGGGAAGAAACGATTTGGGGGCCTCGCGGAACGAATTAAGATGGACGTATTGGTTTAAATTGCATTTCGTACTGTCCGGTTCGGGAATACGATGCAGTACATGCGAGAGTTTAACGCGATGCCCGTTTCAAAAATGATAGGTTGTGGATCGATTCTGGGGAAGATCGTTTTTATTAAATCCGCTTCAATTTTTTTGTCACGTCATTCCCGGGTTGGGCACTACTCACTCACGTTCTCCGGGTCAATCTAACATATTCAACAGCTTCTGGAATGCTAGTAACATTGTTCAAGAGCAAGGAATAAAAATAACAAAGAAAGTTCCGAACGATAGGTCCCTTAAGAAATTAACGCTAAAAAGAGGAAACTCAAATTGGCCCTGAATGTCCAATGATTAACAAATGGCGTGACGTCAATAGAGTCTTTCGTTATCTACTCTTTTTTGAAGTGTGTTAGATTGATCGACTCTTGCTGTTCACGATCACCGGTACCATCCTGTGAATGATTTGTTGAATGAAAACGATTTATTAGAGCACAAAAATCATATTCAAATGTAATGTGAAGGTTGGAAGAAAGGAATGGAATATGAAGGTTTTCAAAAAAAACTGGAAAATACTTTTAAGGTGTCCATCTCTGGATTTTATTACGTATCTAGATTTATTGACTAGTCCAGATTTTCAAAAACATAATTTTTTTCAACTCAGTTTCTCATATTAAATTATTTATTATACTTTAAATAACTATGGAAGGTTCCATTTATTGCCGATACGATAACGATTGTTAAATTTTTCTGTTATTCGTTTAAACCACTATTTTTTATAGGTTTTTGTCGTACTACATATTTTTCAGGGAATAGTTTTCATTTTATTTTATTTTTTTTTATTTTACATTTTACATTTTATTGGAGTTGTAGAAATAAAACAAATTTATAAACTTTTATGCTAACGTTTCGCCAATCATCCTGTTGGCTTTTTCAGAGCTTAAGTTTCAGTTAAGCTCTGAAGAAGCCCACAGAATGATAGCCCCTATGTATGGCGCACAAAGAGTTGTATATTTTAATAGATGGTAGCATTTTGAGACAGAAAATTATCTTCTTAGAACCCTAATGGTCTTTAGTACTTCAGGATTTTCATTGTGTAAAATATTGGGAAATTCACGTACCTACTTTATTACTTATGTATTCTCTTATTATGTGTCCATATCCAAAATTAATGAGCTAATAATAATTTTTGTATCGTTAGGCTTACCAACTATCTTGACTTGATGGAAAGTGTCACTTTAAGACGTCATCTTCGTTACCTACAATCATGACCATGCCGGACGTTTCCGGAATTTTAGTCACGGGTTTGCGAGCATTTAAGATAAGTTTTTAAATTTGTTTTATTTCTATAACTTCAATACAATTTATGAACACAATTTGCTGAAAAATATGTAGATGGACGAAGACCTACAAACGTTTTTTTTTTAAACGAATAACAGAAAAATTTAACAATCGTTGTAGTATCAGCAATAAATGGAACTTTTTATAGCACCGATAACATTGAATCAAGACAGTTACTTGATGAGAGAGGAGAGGAGAGATGGTCAAAAAGGGCAATGGAGTATTATCCACAAAAAAAATAGAAAAGAGGGAAAGCTGCAAATACATGGTTGGATGGAATACATCAATATGTGAGACAGAGAGCTATTAAGGACGAAGAATGGCGCTTATATATATTATAGATTTTTGTCGGAAATATTGATGGTATAATTCATCAGTTGCACCCCTTGCAGTTAAGTAAGGTGTTAAAAAATATGTTCGATAATATTCCCATGTTCAGTTTCATAATGAAGGGTCCGCCCTGTATAATTTGGACGAGAAATTTAAAACAAATTATATTCCGCTTAATATTTCAATTAAATTCAGATCATCATGACGTGACGAAGACAGCCACTATTGTCCGTAAGCTGAATCGTTAGTCTCATACAATGGGATGCGAATTCGCCAAATTCTGTTAATTTAATTAGGTCTTCCCTCACAACTATTACTGTAATTAATTAGTCCCTCGTTTGGACGGTTCCGAAACATTTTAGGTTACAATATTATAATAGTCCTAGTTATTTGAGTGTCCTACGAAATAACGATGAATTGAATGTGTATAGACAACTTGCATGATGTTTTCATTAAGGCAAAGCAAGCCATATTTTTCACATATTATATAGTTTGCTCACAAAAAGTAATACATGAGCTGGACAGACGACGAACCAATGACTGACAATTTTAATTCGTGAACAGTGTTAATTAGAAAGTCGGATTTCATGAAACTGGAGTATTTTTGCATTTAATAATTTACCAAAGAGTAACCTTATATCCGCGGACAGCTAAAGTAAGACTAAACAAAACAGTTATAAGGCTCATAGCTGTGTATAAAAGCCAAGTAACAAAAAAAACAGAACATTGCACACTAGTTAATCTGGGATAAAAATGTACTAGATGAGGTTTACGCAGTAGAGATAGAGGGTGAAATATGGATGAGATGGAAAAACAAGGAATGAAAAGATCGAGATATTATAGGAGTTGTAAATGCCGAATTGCCACGTCCAGAGAACGCATAGGGATAGGATGCCAACACTACATTTTACTTATTCAATCTGAGGAGAAAATTGACAGGGAAGACCAAAAACAAGATGGAGGGTAGAAGCCGAAATGCATGTAGCAAAAATGCGGACAAACCTAACTAACCAACTTTGTCTGCAGGGCTGATTTATGATCATTATTAAGTCGCTATAGTTATAAGGGGTGTTTTTTTTCGATGTATAAAACTTTAATTTGCAATAAAACAACGATGGATTATTCGATTGACACGAATTTTATTTATCCGTGGCATTACATTATAAAATGATTTCTGGCATAAGACCGCCACGGCTGGCGCGGATGTAGTCGGCAATAACACGACGATTGTTTTCTTCCAAATGGTCAAGCGTTTGTGGCTTATCCGCATAGACCAATGACTTTACATAGCCCCACAGAAAGTAGTCTAGCGGTGTTAAATCACAAGATCTTGGAGGCCAATTTACAGGTCCAAAACTTGAAATTAGGCGGCCACCAAACGTGTCTTTCAATAAATCGATTGTGGCACTAGCTGTGTGACATGTTGCGCCGTCTTGTTGAAACCGCATCTCCTGGACAACATGGTTATTCAATTCGGGAATGAAAGAGTTAGTAATCATAGCTCTATACCGATCACCATTGACTGTAACGTTCTGGTCATCATCGTTTTTGAAGAAGTACGGACCAATGATTCCACCAGCCCGTAAAGCGCATCAAGCAGTCAGTTTTTCTGGATGTAACGGTGTTTCGACATACACTTGAGGATTAGTTTCGCTCCAAATGCGGCAGTTTTGTTTGTTGATGTAGCCATTCAACCAGAAGTGCGCTTCATCGCTAAATAAAATTCGCTTATGAAAATCGAGAACAACGACAATCTCGTCTTGGGCCCATTTGCAAGCGTTGTTCAGGCGTGAGTCTATTCATGATGAATTGCCAAACCAAACTGAGAATAAATCACTTGACAGCTGCTAAATCGGTCGCCATCTTGAGCAGTAATGCCAACTTAAAGTTCTATACATCGAAAAAAAACACCCATTATATATATAGTGGCCCAACCTGTAAGTATTAATTTGCTCGATTTATACATATTAAGTAGCGGGTTGCGCCGCATATGTCTAAATGTGGTGTATACTGCACACAAGACAATGCAAGGAGAAAGAAAACTTTACTTGCACCCACGCGCTCGTAATAAATGTCATAAAAAACTCCCCGTACGCCTTCAATATTTATTTATTTGCAACCAGTCAACAGCATAATCTAAATTACAGAAAAAGAAGAAATATTACAGTGAAAACGGATAAGGAACATAGTACATCAAAAAAGTAAAGAAAACAAAACTTTTAATTAAAAATTTATAAATAATTGTAACATTATGCCTTTATGTAAATGTTATGCCCTTTATAGCGAATATGCTTTAGTTTTATATGTCACATTGATCCTTGCATTTGTTGTATGTATGGCAAATTCTATTAATGGCAGACGTTCTGCCGATGTTAGTATGTTAGGTCGTAATAA
Organism: Cylas formicarius; assembly: GCF_029955315.1. NCBI lineage: Eukaryota > Metazoa > Arthropoda > Insecta > Coleoptera > Brentidae > Cylas > Cylas formicarius. The sequence continues at coordinate 12,371,286 of NW_026844319.1, read as the reverse complement.
AAAGCCATAGGTCTTGACTCAATTCTTGCTACAAGAAAATTTCTTTTTTGCACTATGCTTGGAAAGTTAAATTGATAATTGACGATTTACGCTCTAAGCAAGCGATACAAATAAATCCAATATTTGAAGGGGGTACAAGTAAAGCATTGTCATTATTCACTTCAATATCGACAGATGCCAGACTGATCAATAATCTAATCTAAAGCTGTGGGCCATGATGATATAAATATATCATTAATACTTCTTTGCTGTCTATATATTGCCCCATACATTACGCATATAATAAATGAGTGTATCTTAAATTCGTACTTTCCGTCGACATGGAAGCGGGCACAAGTCATCCCCTTACCGAAAATAAACAATGCAAGCGAATTTAGTCACCTGCGGTCAATTAGCATATTGCTTGTTCTATCTAAAGTACTTAAAAGAATTATGAACGATCAAATGGTAAACTTTTAAAATTCTAATCATATTCTACCAGAGAAACAGTCTGCTTTTAGACCTAATCATAATTGTGAGAGTGCCATGCTGGACATCACTGATGACATTTTTAGAGCGATTGACGATGGAAAGATAACGGCTTTAATATTGTTGGATTTCAGTAAGACATTTGATATGATAAATCATTCCATTCTCTTGGCCATTCTCCATTACATTGATTTCTCCGAAGGTGCTCGAAAGTTTCTGTGTTCCTTTTTGTCAGGTCGGACACAACGGGTTGTCTACAATCAGCAGCAGTCATCGTTCCTAGGTGTTCGCATGGGTGTTCCACAAGGCAGCATTCTTGGTCCCTTGTTGTACACTATTTTTACTTTTAACTTTATTGGAGCCCTCCACCAATGGAACTGTCATTTTTATGCGGGTGACCCTCAAATTTACTACTCATAATACTGATTTATCAAATTTTTTTAACATTGCAACTGATCACCTCCTAAAGCTTAACCCTAATAAATCTTCAGTAATACTCTTTGGAAATGATAATCATTTAACCCATGCAAAGTATAACATAACAATTAAACTTAATAACATAAAATTGCCACTCTCTGAGTCATGCAAAAGCTTGGGTCTCACTCTTGATTCGCAGTTGCGTTTCAGAGAACATATTACTAATAAACTAAGGGTTGCCTATGCTAATTTAAAATTAATTTATGGCAATAGACATGTACTTTGTCAGGGAACTTGTAAGTTGCTGTGTGAATCACTTGTTCTGTCACAATTTAATCACTGCAGTGCTGTGTACGGACCGTGCCTGGATGCGTCCCATCGTTACCGTGTCCAGAAGGTTCAAAACTCCTATCTAAAGCTAATTTATGGGGTAAGGAGGAGAGATCATATCTCCCCGTACCTTGCTGCGTCGGGTTGGCTTAATATGCACCTTCAATACAAATTACGAATGAGTTCTCTTTATTTCAACAGTCTTAAAACAAAATTACCTTTTTATCTTTGCAGAAAAATTACTCTTAACATATCAATACACAATTTGAATCTGCGTGAAAGACACCGACTAATTATACCCCGTCACCGCAAAGAATTATTTAAAAGATCATATTCCTATAATATAGCCATTTGCTTAAACTCTATTACTAATTTTAATATTAATCAGTCCAATTCAACGTTTAGGAATAATTTCAAAAAGCAGTTGTTACGTACGCACTAATAGTAACCTCTTCTACAAAGCATGGGCCCCTTTCCTTTCCTTCCCTCTCCATTTCTTCTCTTTTCTTTTCTTTAGAATTATGTGTATCTACGTTTGGCGCTTTCAAATAAATTCTATGAAATTTTTTATTATTATATTTTCGCTGTTAAATTAAGGCCTGAACAGTATCTAGAACTTCTAGATGGCTGCTCTAACAAGCCCTATTGTTGACCATTATTTCACTTATTTAACTTTGGTTATGTAATTATTTCTATGTAACTTTGATGGTTATAACAATAAATGTATTATTATTATTATTATTATTATTATTATTAATATTGTCTCTGGTCGTTACAGGTGTTCTGATTTTTATCATGAATAACGAAAATCGTATATTCCGTTGTTAATGTATTGTGCAATTATACATTAATTATGATCAACCGTAAACGTATCGTGAAAAACAGCTAATACCAAAATTTGCAAATAATCACTATAACGCGTTTTAGAAAACCGGCTGCGGATAACGTTAATATCGACACGTTTCCTAAGTGAACGGAAGTAGTAACCGTATATTTAATATTTAATGCCGCAGAGTAAGACTCCTAAGGGATTACCCTTTAATATAAACATGTTAAAGGTTAAAATCCGCATTAGCTTGTATCGGCGCATAGATCCACTTAGCCTGAGATTGCGGGCCGCCCTTTACAACGGATATCTCGCGAGTGCATTCGTTCATAAATTATGCGTTCCGATCTTAAAGGTTTTGCCGCAAAAGCTTGGCGCGAATTATTTGTCAGAAAATGGCGGAGATAGTAAGTCCCAGGAATTTCCGAGCACGGAGCTTTTTAAAGTTTAGTTACCAGTTGTATTTTACTTACGAATTGGATACTTAATAATAGAAACCCGATCTCAACGTTTAAGACAAAAATATTTTTTATTATTATCGCAAAGATCCTTTATGGCGTCAATTTACTTCAATTCTAGTGGCCGAAGGTTTAGGAACTTGTCTAAGTTTAATTTAAAAAAAACACCTAATATATACACATACAAAGTAACTGGTGGCAGATGTGGGGTCAAAATTCGAATTATCTTCTAGAAGAAAACGCTGAATTTAATTTTAAAAGTTTTCAGATAGTCGCATTCAAATTAAAACCAGACAACGAAATTATGTAAAAAATTATCATTAACTTAAGAACTAAGATTTAATGTTTGTTTTTATAATTTTTTAAAATATGACCTAAATAAAGTTAATATAAAATCAAAAGTAACATATAAAGACTTTTTAATTATTTAACATGGGTATGGTATATTCCAAGATATTTCGCGCAAATTATTTGGCAAATCGCGGAATTTATTTAGCAGTTATATAATATATAATTGAAACCAGAAATTCAGTTTTCAATTGCCAAATTTAAGAAAAAAAATTATTAATGCCTCAAAGATATTTTCGTTGGCTTGTTGATAAGACGTTAGGTTATCGCAATTCCAGTGGCCGAAGGCGTTTTAATTATGTACAAAATATTATTATTTACGAACAGTTTTAACAAGATACAAGTGTTCACGTAAAAATTCAAGTATATTATTTATTTAAAGCCGTAATTGTAAGCTTACAAAAGGCGAAATCTTAGGCTTACGATTACTCACGTTTAACTATATATAAGATGTACTATATGTAAAATATGTAAAAAAAATAGAAATTTTAACGAAAAGCGAGATTAACGATGTAAAGATTAGCGTTAGCATTTTATTCATTATTAAATAAAAGGAGAGGCCCACTGGCGCACTGAGTTGCGAGCAAAGAGCGTTTGAGCTCTCTACGAAAGGCTTTAAGGGTTAGATCTTTAAGAAAAGGTGGGAAATTATTATATATTAGTATAAAACTATTTCGAAATCAGGTTATTTGATAACGAGGAATAGCAAAATTTTTAAAATTGTTAAACCAAAGTATGAAGTAATCTGCGGACAAACAACGCCAGATGATACTGATAAATGTTTTCAGTTCGGAGCAAAAGAATGGGGTATATTTTTTGGGACACTTTGCCTTATCTTCGAACCCTGGAAATAAACCTACAACAAGCATCTTGAAGCTTTCGTAACTATTCTTAGTACATCATGGCAAGGGTAATTCACAATATTTTCAAATTTAATGACGACAGGACTAAGGATTCACATAGTTTTTGGGAAATTTAAAATTGTAAATTCTTATATTTTTATATGGTGATAGTAGAGCAAGATATGCCTTTTGCCATAGCGAAGAAATATGGGCTTCGAAGCGCAAGTCATTCTTAAGCATTAAGCTAAAGTTTTTTACTTTTCTTATAATCATGATTTTTTTGACGATCTATAAATAGGGCAAAGTTATAATTTAGGAAAGTCTTTCTATTTTTTATTATTTATTATTAGCTATACTTCATATTTTCAGTTACCAAATATCAAAGTATGGGGAAACATATGTCATCTATCATCTTAAACATACTTTCGGTGATTTTGTTGATAAGAGGTTAACTTATCACAATTAAAGTGCTCGAACTCATCTTTATAACAAAGGACTAAAAATTTGTTTGTGTATAATCTGCTTAAAACAAAAAAAATAGAACCTATAAAGAAGTTATCTGGCACAATATTACCTTTAGAACTACAAAGCAATTTGTGGCAGATGTGGGGATAAAATGTGGGGTTATGCAATTCATGTTTCTGTTATGAGTTTAGCAAATTATGTAAAATAAGTATAGATGGATTAAAGAAAATTAATGACAAAGAATAATAATAATAAAAAATAAACAATGTATAATTCGGACTAATTTTTGTCCAACTTCCATTGTCTAAAACTGTCACTATTTTTTGGCTACAAAAAATCAGTAGCAGTTGGATAGTGATTATTAACTTAAATTAAAATTATTCTTTGATAATTTAAGCATGAGCTAAAATTAATGTGTATCGGCATGGAAATGAAAAAGGCGATACGGTACATTATATTGTTTTGCAACTAAAAGGCATATTTTTTTAATGGTCTGATACCCATATTGGTGAATAATAAAGACCTGAGTCGTGGCTAAGATTGTTAGGTTAGATATAGATTTCTACTAGGAATTCTTAGATTTTTCTTTGGTAGAAGAATTGAATACATGTAAGAACTTTAGTTTTATCGAATAAGATTTGATGTGCGACTTCACGATTACGTTAACTGCTGATAACCATTTTTTGCTATATATGCATGGAATACTGTAAACTACTGGTATTTCAAACAGAATTTTGTCTGGCGGATGTTGAGAGATTTTTGAACAAATGGTAAACCTGGTTTTAACGTTATATTTAAAAAAAAAATGATATGTTGTCGGTGGTGTTTTGAATGTAAGGAAGAATAACGGTAGTAAGTGTAGGGTGGCTTTGAGGCTCATTTTCTATGCAAGGTAGTAGTGAGGTGTATTTTTTAATAGAATGCTTCGTAATTCTAATGTGGAAATTATTTGAGAGAAGAGCAGATGTAAGGTGTTTTAATTATTAGTTCAGTCGGGTTGGAATAGTATTATGATACTGTAAACAAGAGGGATGATAACCTATAAGTTTTCGGTCGGATGGTGATGTGACAATGTAAAGAGGGATTCTACGTCGAAACTAACCAGAATCTAATGTTCAGTGAAATGAATGAAGTACTAAACTATCAGTTTTCCCTGTATAGGGTTTTAATATAGAAGCTAGATATTTTGCTACAGAATATGTTGGTGCCGACAATAAGTCGAAGGTTTGACTTGACTTGACGACGAATTCAGGAGGGGTGATAAACATTTTTACCGATAGAAAAGAGGCTTTAATAATAAATTTAAGTTTGAATTTCATAGATGACGTAGGATCTTTTTTAAGTTGACGATAGGACTTGTCTCTAAAAATGTCTTGCATTTTTTGTTCAATTTAGTCAGTTATCTTCATGACCACCATAGCATTTCCTTTATCTGTTTTTAGGATTACGATATCAAGATTAGATTTCAAGTGTTTGGTAGTTGAAAAGAGTTTGAGGGTTTCACTAGATGTTAGTTTTTCGAATTTTTGAATGTGATTCTGGGTAGAAAATAAATGTAGATTTTAAACTTTATCATGTGTATATTTGAAAGAGTTTCGAATTCGGATGGGAACGAAATGAGGTAGCAATTTCAAGATGCAGAGACAGAAGAGTCTATTTCTTAACGGATATGATAAATTCCTTCTCGAAGTAAAGCAAAACTAGATTTGCGAAGAATTTTAGAAGGATATGAAGTTTTGACATGACGGGTGTTTTAAGAAAATTAGGGGTAACGTTAAGGTCTCCACAACGTAGCCAAATAAAGTCAGTATAGAGATTAATGTCATCAGTTTCAGTCGGTGATTTTCCAACTGTCTGTCTTTTGCGCTTGATGTACTCTCCATAAAGACCTGTTAATTTTTCAAGGAACTTCCACGGGCCACTGTAATACTATTTACAAATCTGCTTGATGCTTTCTGTGTCGGTTGTTAAGAGATAATTATTATTAATTGAAAATTAGTCCCAACAGAGAGTTATTCTGTTTACAGAAAACTTACGCACACAGTACCTTAATACACGATGACATCACCATGCGGCCCAAAATTCATCCGTTGTCGACTCTCTTGTTTATAGAGCCGCAAAACTATCTCAACCCGAGTCACTGAAATCCTAATTAAAACACTACATTTGGTCTTCTTCCTAATAATTTGCACATTATATATATCAAGCGTTCCATCACAAAATACACCTCACTATAACTTTGCAAGAAAAATGAGTTCGAAAGCATACATCAAAAATCAAAAGTAATCAATAATCAAAAATCCGAGAATCCATATATATATATATATATAAGTAACCAATCAATTTTAACTACGGCTTTCACCAATATGGGAATCAGTCATTCGTGACAATGTTCATCCCCGTCCTTAGCTTCTCGCCCCTCAAGCAGTAATATAAGCACGTGCAGAGGAGAATTTGAGTCAGTTTCATTTAAGCTCTGAAGAAGCCAACAGGGTGATTTCCGAATCGTCAGCAAATTCGATTTATTAACAACCGACGCAGCTGGAATCCCAAAGATTCGAAAATAATAGTAACAAGTAATCCCCAAACCAGAAAAAATTACAAAGCAATATTTTTTGAAGACTATATAATGCCGTAAATATTGAGCTCTTAAAAAATACTTTATGATGCTGATATAATCAACACTAAGAGATAGCGCCTTTTTAACACGAGCGTCTCTTGTTTGCGAACGAATTCCGACGGTCAAGCGTCTATAAGCTCGATCGACGGCGCTGCAGTTTTTCATTGTGCCTACGAATTTGCGGCATCGATAGAATGCAATTTAGTTCGTTTGTTTCCGCAGCGACAAATTCAACAAAGCAACAAAGACGCGATTGTTGCGAAAAACGGGCGCGATTCGGCCCCTACGCGCGACCCAAATTCCACAACGCGAATATCAATTATTGTCCGCGGGGACAAAAAAAAAATTAACGTCCGCCAACGGCAGTCGTGACGTAGAAAAAAAGACGACAACGCTAGAGCGCATCCTAACAATGAAACTTCGGCCGGAATATGTAGAAATAACGGGTTTAATAGGCACAATAATTCATACCGCCAATACCTACAAATCACTGATCGGAATCACCATTCCTGGCATCGTTACAATGACAGAGTTGAAATGAATTCGCCATAGGTGGTTTGACGAATGGCGGTTTTTCGTCGCCTATCGTGTCCGCCATTCGGCTTAGATTATCGCGGCAAATGAAGTTTTCTGTACCCCGTCGGGCCGAAGCTAGATTTGCAATTTGATACCAATTGATGATCCGCAATTTTCGTGTTGATATGCGATTGTTTCCTCGCGTTAGATCATCATCTTCTTCGACACATTTCAAGTTCCTCCAAAATTATGTTCCGTTCGCAAAATGCGATCAGATGATTTAGACGTTTATCACCACATCAAATAGGTTAATGTCAAATAAGTCTGATACCAATTCGCCTTCTTGAAAGAAGAGTGATACAACTATAAAATTTGCTGTTACCATAATAGTTTTCCTTAAAAACACATTTAAACTATTAATATTTACCACGAGATGGCGCAATGACATTATGATCAATTAAGTTGAAGTGCGCAAAGCGTGTGATAGAAGAACGTCACATTTTCGGTTACGATTGCAGAGGTGATATACATTTTTGATTAGTTTTTGGCGTATTTTATGTTGTAACTGTTTAGTTCATAAAGATAGGTCAATATAAACTATATTTTACACTTATTGGTTTAACAAAAAAAACAGGTAAACGGCATGGTTTTAGAAATGAACCTTCAAGATTCCATAAAAGACTTGGAAAAAGGATTCGACTTTGGACGATAGACGGTTTCGGTTTCAGAAATAAGAGCTTTTAAACTTGAAAAAGCACATGAGTTAAACAAGTTTTACAAAAAATCATTCAGTGATGAAAACTTATCCAATTATGCATCATGGTATTGGGCTATAAGCCATATACTATCACCTGGCGCCGCTATTGAAAATCATCGTGTTTTGATCTCGCGAAGAGAATCATTAGATTAATGTTTGGTTTAAATCCTCTAAAATTCTGTAGACCGATGTTTCAAAATCAAAAACCAACTAACATTTATTAGTATTTACTCATTAAAGATACTGTGCTATGTATATGAGCGTAGATATTTATAGTAGAGTAGGGGGTCACACATAAATACCTGACTTTAAATTATATCAATTAAAATTGAATGCATACAATTGCAGGATATCTTCTTTTAAATATCTAGCCTCCAGATTTGCAAGAAACTACCAATCTTTCCGCATTTGAAAGAAAATTCAAAGCGATTTTGATAACAGAGACATTTTATGACCTAAATGAATTTAAAGAGTACTTGGAATGCTGTAAACTCCTAGTGTCTCAAACGGAATTGTGTCTTTAATGATATATTACTTAAAAAATTTTATATGTGGTAAGTCATGTTTTTGAATGTAAGAGAGGACAACAAGGCAAGGGTTGGGGTTTGCTTTCGGACTCATATTCTTTGGAAGGTAGTGGTGAACTCTATTTTGTGATAGAATGCTTAATATGTGGAAATTATTAGAGAAAACAACAGATGTAAGGTGATTGATTAGAATATCTAAGAATGGGAAATTATTATGTTACGGTATATATAGTTTAAATGACTAAGAAAATTTCAGAGGGATTGTTCATCATCATGCCAAATAACAAAAATATCAGCAACGCTGAGCTCTTTGAAGAGGCCAGATGAAATTCTGGCGAATTCATTTTCTTGTCATTGTCTTGGCATAGGCAAAAAGTTTATTATTATTATTATTATTATTATTATATTAGTAAATACTTTTGCAATGACATAGAAAAATATGTATATTTTTTATTTTATGTTTTATTTAGCAAATTTTGCCTACAAACTCCCTAGTACCAGCTTGCAATAGCATTCAGAAATACGATACTGCACTGCATACTAACTAAATATAGTACTGTAATAGAAGGTTACCTGGGCAATCCTAATTTAAAAAATGGGATATAAGAGATAGCGTTAGCGAAACCACTTTGCAACTGAGGAGATAAAGGTGGCTGCGCTATGAGCCAAAGATATTTTCCTCATTTTTGAGTTATGCCAGGCGTGGATGCTCATCTTCTGTTGGTGTGTAACATTTGGAGAAGTTTTCTCTGCTATGTGTGAAAAGTGATTGTATACTTTTTATTTATTGCACGGATAAAATATGATACAAATTAATATAAAAAAACAGAAAATATACAGGGTAGGTTAAAGAGAAGATATCAATTATGAATAAATGCCTCCCATCGGGTGAATTCCTTGATGCGTGGAAAATCGCGAATGTTGTTCCTGTTCCTAAGACTGCAAAACCTACCCAGACTTCACCTTATGTATCTATGCTGATAGATCTATCAGCATACTTCCAGTACCTTCAAAACATCTTGAAAAAATAGTAGTAAATCAGCTCTCAGAGTTTATGCCCAATAACAAAACTTTATGTCCTCCAGTGCAGTTCGGTAAAATCCTTGAAACTGATATCAAACTACGACTAACAAATTTGATTTTATCTCATATCGCTTCCTGTGACATAGTTGTTTGGCATGCTTTATTTCAGAAAGAAAGGAATAGTCTCCAAAAGCTGCAGAATGCTTCAAGCAGATTTGTCTATGGTGTGAGTAACTTTGATATTGCACCAACTCTTCGGATGGCTCACTTTTAGGGATTTGTAAACTTTGCATTTGGCAACTCACGACCCACTTGGATATTCCACTACACGGAACTGGTATAGTGTGCGTCGGCACAGCACTGACTTGTGCCAGAGAGGCTTTAGTTACAATGCCCGCAGTATCTTGAATTTCCTACCGCCTGACGTCAGATAAGCTCCAAACAGTACGATCTTTAAAAGGAAATTATGAAGTCATCTTTAGAACCGCCACAAGCTTGCACTAGATTTTTAACCTTTCATAATATAAATATCTATGTTTCTTTGAAACTTTTTGCATTGTCCTTTCATTTAATTATTTTTATTTTAGCAGCCTAGTTGGATACCGCCACCCATTATGTATTTTAGTTAACTCCTTTTTTTAATAGAACATTAATTTTTCAAAACTTTTTTCGACTTCTATATGCCCTAAAACATGTATACCCTCTACATTTCTGTCAGTAGAGAAAGTGGATATGGCGCGTCTCAAGAAAGCTAAACAAATTAAACAAATTACAAACTTCTTAAATTCTCGTTTTGTTTCCTCGTCCAATAAAAATTAAAATTTCAATTCTCTGACTTCCATTTAGATTCGCCTTATTCAACCTTTTTTAATGACAGAAATTTAACTGTGACAATTTAAGAACTTTAGTGGTGCTACCTACTTACCTGTTCATTACAAAATTAAATTTCCCTTTTGTGTTCTTTTGCTAATAAAAAGTAAGACGTAAAATATAGGGTACGCTACGTGAATTATGAATGAAATTTAAAATGGCTGGAAGTAGTTAAACCCAAATGTCACGAAGTTTTGACAGTGTTAGAAATTTACAGAAAATACGTAGTGCGTGATTCTCATTTCATTGAAAGTGATATTTTATTACAAGAAATAAAAGACATGAAACCCACAGCAGTTCTCTGTGTGTTTATCTCAGGTAAGATTCACATTATATTAGTGCTATATTGTTGAAGAAATTAAATTATTAAAGCTATATTTGTATATATACTAAAAATTTTAACAGATTTACAATTTGGTCTAACTTCTGCGAAGAGAATATTTAATAACGTTTACACTTCTAGGTGTGCCCCTGCGTACAACTCGTTCTTGTGATGAACAATGAATCTGTTCTATTATTTTACCAGAATTTTAAAGTAGTAAATGGGACAAATATATAAATATTGCGGTTATTATTTAATTTTTTTTAAAAACAAATTCCTAACAAAAACCTATTCGCCATTTTCATACATTTTTACTTATCTAAAAAAATTCTGGTGTTCACACTTGCAAAAAATACGATAGCGCCATTATTTTTGAGGGTAGTTTACTCATATTTGCTAATAGATTTATTCGATGATGACGTAAAAGCTGTATATTGAAGAATTTGAAATAGATGCTACAGGGTCTTCAAAAAAAAAAAAACGAATATGTGTGGATCATTTCAAATAAAAAAATATTCGCTTTTCTTAAATGGCACAACATACGTATTATTATTTTTTCTTAAAAATCTTACACAAACCTGCAACTTTTATTAAGTGTGTCATATACCTATTTTTAATACTTTACCTTTCTTTTCGTCTAAAACTATTTCTATATTAGTTGGCCATGAAAAAACTCTGTTTAACGTTATTTAACATTATTTAAACAAAAAATTTAGATCGGTATCTATTGCCACATTTATAATGGTCCATAAGTTTACCATTTGTTCTGGTATTTGTATATTAGAGTAGTTCCCCTTGTAAAGTCTTACTTAGTTTTTTGTCATGGAAAAATTTGACAATATCATTTTGTCATGATCAACTAATGTTTTAGTAATAGTCCTAGACAGAATGAATTGTAAATATTAGAATAGTTGGAATAAATCGCAATGTATTAAAAACAGGTACACGATATAATTAATAAAAGTTGTAGGCTTTTGTAAGATCTTTCAAGAAAAAAAATGGCGTGCTATTCAAGAAAATCGAGATTTTTCTATTTCAAAGTGTCCCAATGAATTTGTTTATATTGAACACCGGATAGAATCTAAATAAAATTCCGTTGCATAAATCTTTTACATCATCGTCGAATAACGCTCATATCAAATATGTGGAATAATTCTTAAATGTGCATCCTAACAATCCTTATAAATTTTCTATACGTTTTCTCTTTGGTACCAATGAGGAAATGAACTTTACTCTATTGCATCTCACCATGTACTTAATTTCTTGGGAAAGATCACGAGTTGACAGAAACCAACGTCAAATCTGATGTATCAAAAGCGGTAATATTTACGTTGTCTTGTCAGTCTCAAATTTTCAGTTCCCCACATCAAACTCGAGGACCGAGGAAGAATAAAATCCTTCGAAATGAAATGTATCGCCGGTTAAAATGCAGATGTGACATATGCGCCCCCAGTTTACTGTCGAGATTTATGCCTAAACCCTGTTGCATTAGATGGATCGGGCTGGTATTGAGTGTGGCGTTCATTGGATACGTTTTTTTGAGAGTTCTGGAACCCTGTAAGCCACTAGTCGACGGTCCCGCAGTGTACTAATATGTACATTAGTCAATTCGGCAGTTGCAAGAAACCAAGGATCCCAAAGTTTGAAAACTACAGTATTTCGGAGCATAATGCAGAGTCTTCGCTTTGCTCGTGCAAACCGACACTCAAAATTGACTCAAAATTTAGATTTTTGGAGGGAAGCAACGCGTCGACTTCTACACCGGATATACCACGCGGAGAACGGGAGTGTAGTTGCGATCTGTTGCTCCAAGAACCAGTTCGAAAAATTAGCGTCAAGGCAATTTTAAAGCAAGCCGATGATTGCTCAGATGGAGTTTCCGTTGTGACCGTCGCTTCTTCCAAGTCCAAAAATAACTGTAAGAAACTGTCGTTTGCGGGAGATCAAAAAAATGTGAAACGTTGCCCCCCACCAAATCCTAAAGACAAAAATATAAGTGTAAATGTGCAAGTAAACCTGAAAAAGAAGAGGAAAAAAAGGTGCGATTGTAACAGGATTGGAAACGAGACTGGCACTAGCACAAAACAAGTAAGAAAATGTGTTTGCAAACGGGAGAAAGTAAAGAAAAGGAAGAAGTCGTGCGAATGTCGTGTTTCAAAGCCCATTGTTATATTCAATAAGCCTCCCGAAAAGAGAGAAAATTTCATAATGGACGCCATTAAGAAATTCGTTTCTAATAATAGGGATGTAAATTTCTTCCCTTATTTTCATCTAAATAATCGAAACGGATCCCAACAACAAAGTGGGCCAGAGAAAACGGTACAGTACACTTGCACACAAAAAATTGACAAAAAACGGTGTAAATGTAAACACAAACAGACTTCGGTTGTGAGTAAGGCACCGCAATTGGAAGATATTAGAGAACATTCCTTTGAATCCCAGAAAAATAAAGCTTCCATTAATGCCTCCGTGGAAAGCAGATCAGGTAGAAGTAGCGCACCAATGTCAGAGAATCGAAACAGAGAACATTCCAATTCAAATGGAAAAAGCAACGATACTAAAGTGAACGCCTCTTTAAAGGAAATCTATACAGGAGGCAAAGCTTCTTATGACTCCCAAGCGATCGAGGCTAAAAAGGTTTTTGAATCTACCATTTCATAACATTAGACTTAATAAAAGTTAATTACTTGCAGTAAAAGATGCGAAATGAAACAATTGTCTAAATTAGAATTTATCCGAAAAAACTAGCCAAGCGGATATAAGGAATCATTCGATTGTTATTACGCAAACTTAGGAAAAATGTCGTATAAACGTTGTTTCATATTCTTGTCTTCGGTCCTTGCGTTTTAACCTGATATCATTTTACCATAATGGAATTTTGATTGAACCTAAAACATATTTGCAGAATCACCCCCTGGACAAACTAAAGCAAAATAATATGTTTTGTGTAAAAAATTGTTATGAGCAACATGAGCAAGCAACAGGTTTGTTGAATTAGCATGGTTGCGACTGCCTATTCGCTTAGTATTCAGCTGCGAACATATTCAACCAAAATATAGTATTTTCCTGTTTTTACTATTTACACAGCTTCTGGATTCCTCCTGCATCGGTTATTTCTAAATGGAACTTGCCGCTTTATTACAAGCAACTCAGGTGAATCCCGGCTTAATGTGAATTGAGAAAAAAAATTATAGAATTTTTTTAGATTAATTTTAAACTTATCCTGGCAAAAAAATTGCCGGTGTTGATCAACTTTTGGAGTAAATGGTTAATCTTCCTGCTAGGTCGGAAGATACTAAACTTTTGACTGATGTAATCAAGTTGATGGCGGCAAAGTTTTATGATCTTAGTGCTCATAAAAGGTTGTTACTTAGACATTCTTAGCGAAAAGTAATCCAGATTTTTCCTACTGACAAACTTTATAAGGAAATATTTTCCAAAAAAGTTAGGTAAGTTTCCAAAAAAATCAAGCAACCTCATCTTCAAACTTCAAGCGGAGGAAGAAAACAAACAAAGAAATAACTCGGAAAAGACATCGGAGACCCTGTCAGAGTCTATAGAGGTACATCGAGTAGTGAGAAGATCGAAACACTATCGTTTACCGTTTACACTTTCATATTTTTTTTCAAAGAAACAACAGGCTACAATAATATTATTTTCAAACCTTCTGGATTGCTTCTGCGTCGGTTATTTATAAATCAAACTTGCTGACGTTTCGTCAATCACTACATCGGCTTCTTCAGACCTGAACTGATTCCCATATTGGTGAAAGGTAGACCTGAGTCACGGTTAAGATTGTTTGGTTTTTCAGAGGTTTCTTTCTATGGATTCTCGGATTTTTCTCTGGTTGAAGAATTGATTACATTCAAGAATTTTAGTTTGATCGAATAAGATTTGATGTCTGGCTTTATGATTATATTCGGCAACTGTTGACAAGTTCATTTGTAGTCGTAAGGCTCTTTTATGTTCTCTTACCCTAGTTGATATTTTTCGTCCTGCTTCTCCAATATATGCATGAAATGCTGAAAACTCCTGGTATCTTAATTAAAATTTTGTCTTTGGTGGATCGAAGGTGTTGGGGATTTTTGGACAAGTGGTTAATCTGGATTTAACCTTACATTTGTTTGAATTCTAAATTCAGTGATTTTGGGTGAGATAATTTTGAGATTCTGTAAACATGCGAGTACGTAACCGATGATTTTCGAGCCAGATGATGATGGACAATGCAGTAAACCGTTAAGTAAGGTTTCTGTAAAAAAACCACTCAATGTTATTTCTGATTTTCTATTACTGGGAAGATCTATGAATGGGATATTATTATTGGTTCCTAATTCAATGGCAAAACGTATGTTAGGATGTATAGAGTTTAAATGGCTAGGAAAATCTCGGGGAATTCTAACAAAACAACAACAAAAATGTAAGCAACGCATTTTTTTTTTCTTTTAGGTGAATGGTGAAAAAGACATTCTTCTTCAAGTTCCTATTCAGTTTGATCCATTTCATTCTATCCCTCCGAAATATTTGAGTGCAACGGCAACCCCATATCTCTCACTACCTGAAACTCTACATGTTCGCTTTCAATATTTGAGAGTTTGCAGCTCACTAAATATAAGCTTTGGTGTTTCTTGAGTTCCTCCCTTAAATACTAGGAACATTTACCTTTCATCGAACTGACTATAGAAGTTCTTCTTCGGATTCCTCATATAAAGGGTTATCCAATAATAGGTGTTATTTTGATATTCCAAAAAAAATGTCATTTTCTGAGATAAGTGATCGCATGTTTATTTCGTGTTTATTAAAATGCCATTAAAAATGGAAAATAATGAGCCAAATGTCCACCATGAATACGCTTGCAGGACCATATCACTTTCATGAAATTTTCCATCACCAAATTCAAAGTGGCTGCTGTATGCTCTCCATAGCTTCACGAATTCGATATTTGAAGTATTGAAACGACGCTGGGCTGTTGGCGTAGACCTTATCTTTCAAGTGGCTCCAAAGGAAGAACTCGCAAGCTGTTAAATCGCAGGATCTCGTTGGACAATTGTGATCACCTCTTCGCGAGATAACAGGGTCAGTAAAAAATCTGTGGTGTCGTTGCTTGTGTGGCATCTAGCGCTATCTCTGAATTTAATAAGCCTTAAGACCCAAATCTGCATGCAAAATACGGTGCAATGACGTGTGTGGAATTTCAAAGAACGGCGAAGCATGGACAAATTGGAATTTTCTTCAACACTTTGGGCTGCAGCAGTTTTTTTGAGTTATGTGCACGGGTTTAATTCTTCACATAAGTAACTTGTCCAAGCAGGTCGAATTTTTAAACCAATTTCTGTAATGCGGTCCTTCACGACCACCCAAAAGCTTTAGAAACCGTCGCTGCCAAATTTTCATCATTTTTATAGTAAATTTTGATAATTTCAATGCGTTCATCGTTCCATTTTTATTAATGGCGTAGGTTCTACTTGTAAAATCTCAAAAAATTACAGTTTCAAAAGTGACATCTACCGAAATAGCGGGCTATTGAAAATAACACCTCTTATTGGAAAACGCGGCATACTCTACTCAAAATTTCGTATGCCATGTAATGACAAAATATACCCAAAACCCTTTCCCTTAAAAAAAATAAAGTTTCTTATTGTCCTGGTACTACGAACACATTTTGTATTTTACCTTGTTTTCCTCAGTGACCTCCTTATTGAGATAAGATATAGGAGTATCTTAAATAGACCACCATGTACTCAAAAACCAAAAATATGTCTTTACTGGCATTCATATTCAAAAAAGTTCTGAAAAAATGTTAGTGGGTCACCTTGGTTTACATTTTGAGTACTATGTAACTAATTCGATCTGATTTTATGCCTCCCTCCCTCCCTCTCCCCCCCCCCCCCCCCCTCTCTCTCTCTCTCTCTCTCTCTTTCTCTCTCTCTCTCTCTAATTTGTTGAGATTTTCAGCATCACAGTTTCGCCTTTGAGAGCATAGCTCCTAGTATTATTTATTGGTGGGCCGTACTCCCGGAAAGTCTTGTTGTTCTCCAGCACTACAGATCACTTAAAAAAATTTCGTCAAAATCAATTGCACGAAATAAATTCGTCTCGGCGTTTTGAAGTCGGAAATAAATTTCATAATTTATTCCTCAATTACTTAAATTCGCGACTTGTCTTCGTGCAGAGCGAAAGACGAGTTCCGGCGACTAAATTAGAGAATTTGACGAGATTTATGACCCGAAATGTCACCGGGGAAACTTTTAAATTAAATCTTGACAAAACGGTTTTAATGCGATTAATGTGCTTGTTTCGTATTGTGTTTCCGTTTAAGTTCGTTTACATTAAGCAATCGTTTTGGGACCGGCCTTACTTTTAACGAGCAGTTTAATATTTAAATTTCGCTTTATCAGTTTCGCCGCACAACAACTAACCAATAACTATGTTTGCAAACGCTTATTAAATTGGTTACTACATAAATAATAACAAATAATAAAAAACCATCCATTAGAAACGATCGATCACATATCACGTATCACGTATCCTGTCCTAGAAAACGACGCAGATGTCCTTCATTAGGATCGACCAATTGTCACACTGACCCACAACAAACTGTCTTTGAGAAAAGTCGAAAATCTTGGTATGGCATGTGGAAACTCAAAAAATTCAAAAATGATGGACCTAAATTCGACATCTCAGGAATTCGTAAGGTAGCAAAAACTCTAGACTTATTTACAAAATTTCATGGGGTTCAATTACAAGCAATAAATCATTAGAAACTCTAATATATTCTTATTTAAGCGGTAACATTTGTTTAAACACTTCGCGTCGATTTTTGTTCCAAACTCATGTTGTGCAATATAGACAAAATGTAGAAGTAGTGATGGATCGCTTCTCCATGAAATGATCCTGATGTCAGGATCTTATACTAATATAGCATTGAGTTATACAGGGTGTAATGAGAAAATGGTATGGTCTGTTCATAGATATTAGAAAGTAACCAATTGCTTTTGAATGGGATTATCCAAGGGTGGTCATTAACATACAATGCAACAAGATTATTACCTATAGTTTCGGAATTTAAATTCAGGTAAAATTGTGGTCCGTAATAGAAAATAATTTTATACCTACCTGTGTTTAATATTTAATTATGTGTAATATGTGAGAGTCTAGTCAGGAGATGATTCCACCCAAATGTAGAAAATACTATTCTGTTGAGGCTAAGGAAGTTATAAACAATGTTTATTTGACGTGGTGCCAGTAAGCAAGCATCTTTAGAAGAAACGGCCACATTGACGAAAATTCCAACATCAACTGTATGGAGAATTGTGAATAATCTCATTTCAGCGACGAAAAGAAGAAGCGATGCTGACATTTTCTCGAGTGTAGATAAAAGTGATTAAGATATAATACGGCTTAAAATTTACCAGTTATACGAGGAACAAAACGTGCCTACATTAGATATCTTAATTAGGAGGCTAGAGGAAGATGAAAGCGATGTTAAATGTGGCAGAACTACTTTATGGAAGTGTATTCAGTGTGGGTTTTACATTTTAAAAAAATCTTTTATATTTCTGAAATGGCGACTGGAATATCTAGAAAAAATTAGGATTTACAGAGAACAACAAGGGCCAATTATTTACCTGGATGAAACCTGGTTCGACACTTATGACACCCCGGAAAAGGGTTGGGTTGACTCAACTCACAAGTGTAAAACAAACGCGACATCAAAAAGAGGTAAAAGAATAACTATTTTGCATGCTGGCTCTAAAGATGGTTGGATTCCAAATGGACTTTCTCTGTCTGCGAAAAATATTAAAGATTCTACCTTGGATTACCATGAAGACACCAACGCTGATTTATTTGAAAGTTGGTTTAAAAACAAACTAGTTCCAAACATTCCTCCTAATAGCGTCATTGTAATGGACAACGCAAGTTATCACAGTAGACAATTGACTAAAACCCCTTCCTTATGTGACACAAAAGCAACACTCCAAAACTAGATATACAATAACGACATTTGTTTTCACGAAGATTATACCAAAAAGCAATTAATTAAGGTTTTACAAAGCTTGAACCTACAAAAGGAATACGTATGTGATAATTATGCAAAAAATGTATATCCCATTGAACATGTTTGGCACCAACTGAAATCTGCCATTCGTCGTAACAATGTTTTTCCCCGTGTTAACTTCAATGTCCTCAAACTTATAGAAACCGAAGTTTTTAACATCCCTCCACAAAGTTGGGCCAATTCTGTTAAACATATAGAAAAAGCAGAACATTCGTATATCCATATTGCAAATAATATAGAACAAATAATAATTAGAAAAGGCGATGATTGCGATAGTGATACTAATAAATTATGTGAATAATTTTAAGTAATTTAAGTAGGTAATAGAAATATAAATAAATAAATATTGTTTAGTATCGTTTCTAACAAAACCCCAAATAATTAAATTCTAGGCAAAGTACGGACCTGTTCGGCCATATTTCATTCTTACAGCTTGCCCGAGTCTTTCCTTAATTCGTATCAGTTAGTCACTTTCTTATATCTATGAACAGACTTTAAATACAAAAATTATAAAGATGGTTAGGATGTACAATTTAAACATTTTGTATAGTAGTTTTTCTGATTTTTTAATTTTTCTAAAAAAATTATAGTATTCACACTTGGAAAAGAATTACGATAGCACACAGTGAGTTTTAAAGCTAGACTCACTGATATTTGATATCAGCGTTACTAGAAGATGACGTAAAATATATATGGGGTGTTCAAAATAAACGAATATATTTTACAAAGTTAAAATAAATCGCAAGGCATTAAAAATAGGTATATAACATAATAATAAAATATTTACTTATGTTGGATTTATGTCAGAAGGAAACAAACAATTTTCACTACATTTTTCGGATTCCTTGAGCACACTTTCCATTATTATCGTGCACGCATTTACTTTTTGCAAAATTAATTTATTTTTTGCTATTTTTTTCAAAACTTAATCATTTTCAGGAACCTCTCTCAAATACCAGTCATTCAGGCGCTAATATGTTGTTTCAATAATGGTAATATTGTTTCGCAGAATGAACAAAAGTTCAAAAAGTTATAAAATACTAAGCCCAGCAAAGGTTACATACAAGCCAAAGTTGTTTTAAGCGATATTCCTAATTTCTATTTAAATTTACAGTGTTACTTTAGATTACTTTAGATAATTTAAAACTAGAGTGTATTAGGCCCAGAATATAACGTTTCTGAAAAGATATATGAAAAAATATTAACCCCAACTTAAGCGAAAATGAATATTTTGTTACCGAAATCATAGGATTGAATAACATTGAGAATTTAGAAAACTTCGTAGACCTAGAAACTTTAAACATAGTCGATATGACTTTCGAAAAAATTAACACCATTACAAAAACGAATGAAGGGAAATTAGAAAGTGTAATTAAAGATTATGCTTTGGAGAACAACAATCATATAAATGCTTTGGAAATAGACGTTAAGTAAGAAAGAAAAATAGATTGAGCGACAGTCAAGATTGGGAATGCAATATTAACAAAAAGAAGAGGCCAGAAGAGGCGTCATATATTGGAACAAAGAATAGTAACTTTATTGTCCCTAAAAGTAAAAGAGAACTAAAAAGTAGACGTTTGTGTTGTGAAGGAAATGTTTAAAAAACCAAGCTTTAAATGTTATTTTTATACAAGAAGAACGAAAGGCGCACAAGACAATTTTCTATAACACGCTTGCTGTCTCTACGATAACTATTACTTATTGGTTAAGTGCTATTCCTGATTCAACAACGACCGAATGCCAGTGACGATGTGAACACTATAAGGAAACGATGAAAAAAGGAAATGGTTATAGAATTTTTCAACAGCTTGGAAAAGCTAGAATCTCCATATTGTCGGAAATATTTTTCTCTAGTATATTTAGAACCACGCTGGAATTGAGCAACATTTACAAAAAGTTTTGGCTAAAAGATGGAAAAACAGAATAATCAGCTCGATTTACGCTGTTTAAATCCATATTTGAAGAAATAAATTTATCCTTTTTCAGTCCCAAAAAGGACGAGTGTGACATTTGTGTAGAATACCGAACACAAAACTTTTCATAGAAAGAACACAGGGAGAAAAAAGACTACGCGCAAAAATGAAAAAGAAAGAAATTAGGGACCACTAAATCAAGGTATTTTTATCTTCACACAAAGGATCGCTACTGTTTTCTGTGAAAACAGTAGCGAGAGCGAGAAAACTTAATCATTAACATGATTAAGTTTTCATTTTTAATAATGTTTTATTTTAGTAATAATAACAATAAATTTTGATTCTTGCCTGCCTTAGTCCAATAATTAAAAAAAATATATCAATATTTCTTTTACATAAACATGATTTTAGACAGAAAACTGGTATTATTAAATTACTTTAAGGAAAAATTATTTTTTCACTTACTATAAAATTTACATTTTTATTTACATTGGCATATTACTTGAATTAACGAATTCATGACCCCGGTTTGCCATTTGCCAGGTCTAAAGTGATTTTGATGCTTGAAAGCTGTTTGCTTAATTGTACATATTTTTGGGGCCTTTTTTCCAAAAAAAACACTTACTTAATTTAACTTAAAAATGTTATTTTATGACCTGAATATGTTTGTTCCCTGTTAGGCATGATTTTTATGAAATTAAATGTGATTTACAATGGATAATACTAGATTTCTCTGAAAGCACAAAATTGACGCAGAAGCGTGAATAAAGCGTTGTAACCTGCTTATGCGCAGTTTGGTTGTATTGGTCTTCGGGCTACTGTGCTCACGGCTTTTGTCTTCGTTGTTGCATATTTCTGGTGTTCTAGAGAGTAGAAACATGGAAAGAAAACATTGTGTGAGAAATCCAAATAACTTTTGTCATATCTGTGGTAGTCATGTCGTAGTAAAGCAAAGGAAAACTATAACCTCTTTTTTGACAAATGTATACAACGCTTATTTTGGTGTAAAAATTGGCGACGAAGACAAGTCCTGGGCTCCTCATACTGTTGGTTCCGTTTGCGTTGAAGCATTAAGAAACTGTTATAAAGGTAGGAAGAAATGTTTAAAAGCTTTTGTGTTCCTATGGTATATTCAAATATTCAAGGATTCAAGAGGAAAAATAAGAAACAAATTGTGTATCCCAATCTTGACTCTGATATTCGACCAGTTCCTCAAGGACCAGATGTACCGATACCTATCGCCTCAAAAGAATTAGAAAACGTCATATCGCCAGAATCAGAGGGACCTATTCCGACCCAGATCACTCAGATTTTACACCAGATTTCAGAGAAGCTGAAGTTTTCAACCAGAGCAAATTAAACGATTTAATTAGAGATTTGCACTTTTCAAAAGATGCATCTGAATTGTTAGCGTCCAGATTTCGTGATGGGCATTTACTGGCACCGGGCGTCACATCAAGCTTTTACCGGGATCACGAAAACGAGTTATGTCAATATTTTACTCAGAAAGGATCGCTAGTGTTTTGCGACAATATTCCTGACTTAGTTTCAAAATTAGGAAATGTGCCTTATATAAAAAAAGAATGGCGGCTGTTTATTGACTTAAGTAAGCGTAGTTTAAAAGGCGTTTTATTGCACAATGATAAAGCACTGGGCACGGTTCCCGTTGCACATGCACAAGAAAAGTATTAAAATTTAGAACTTCTTCTTTTGAAGACAATAAACTACCACGAACATCAGTGGATACTTTGTGGTCACCTTAAAGTGCTGTGTATTCTCCTAGGACATCAGGGGGGTTATACAAAATTTCCATGCTTTATTTGTGAGTAGGATAGTTGGGCAAGAGATAGACATTGGACTCAAACAGAATGGCCCTTTAGAACAAGCCCCAACAAAATGTATTAAGACATAGCTTAGTTGACCCGAAAAAAGTTTTACTGCTGCCCCTTTATATCGAACTGGGCTTTATGAAGCAGTTTGTTAAAGCCCTACACAAAAATGCACTGTGTCAAATATTTATGAGAGAAATATCCAGCCATATCTGATGTCAAGATAAAAGAATATTTTGTTGTGTCGCAGATAACAACTTTATGCAAACACAAGGATTTTTAAAACACAATGACCAATGTTGAAAAAATGCTTGGGTTTCATTTATAGAAGTGATTGAATAGTTTCTTGGGAACTTGAAGGATGAAAGCTACGAAAGTATTGTTCAAAATATGTTATGTTGAAAGTGCATTTTCTGGAACAGCTAGCGAAGAACAGGGAAAGAGGTTTCACAAGGACATTAAGGAAATGGAATGGGGATAGCAAGGCTGATGGATCATAACGATGATGGCGGACTGCTGCTGGATGTTAAAACGGGATATGCCCTTAAAAACACAGAGCCGAATGTCCGGACAACGCAGACTTCTTGCAGAAGAACGAAGATTTCACTTAAAAAATTCTGAGTAAAGTTTTTCTTTTCTTTTTTTTATTCAAATTTTTTACTCAATAAAAAAATAAATTATGTTAGAAATATATTTTTTTTCTTTTAATATTCGCAAAAAAAACGTTACGTGATCCAAATAAATTGAATTTTTGAAATCAGCCTACCCAAATTATATAAATTCAGTTTTCAAAATAAAAACATCCGTAAAAAAGTTTGATTTTGTACATCTGTGTAATTATCCCCACTGTGCCGTGAATAAGGGCGCAGCTCGAGAGCCCCGGAGAAAATCGAGCTTTACATGACGCCATTTCGAAACTTGCAATCTGCGCTAGAACTACGATAAGCCCAACAATCGGACCGATTCTATAAGAGGCAATTTAGCAACCCGACCCGGAGTTTTGTGTTTTCGGCGCATATATCGAAACGCCGATTTCGCAATATCCTGACTAAATTCCGAAGACAACTTTAATTTCCTTAATTAATTCCGTTTCCGTGAAACGTTAATGGTCAGAATTTTGTCAAGCAGTTAGAAACTAATTTTCCGGAGAGGTAAATTAGTCCGCTGTATTAGAAAGCAACTCCGTATTCATGAAATCACTTGTGGATAACCCTCGGCCCGTTTTAACATTTTTTATATATATATATATATATATATATATATATATATATATATATATATATATATATATATATATATATATATATATATATATATATATATATATATATATATATATATATATATATAAGGTTTACAATATTTATTTTATAAAACATAAACTTTGGTCATTGGTCTAGCTAGTTTTAGGTAGTCGTGAACACGAATCTGTTCTCATTTTCAATTTGAAAAAATCTCTAAAAGTACTTCTCGAATTTCCGCTTGAAAAAACTGTGTCAGTCGATACTATATGAAAAAATCGTTTCATTTATTTTTAGTAAGATCTGTCCAACAAAAAAGAAGTATTAATTAAGAATTCGTTGACACTTTATTCTTAAAGAAATACCTAATAGTCCTTCTCGATATTTGACGATGATTTTACGTTGATGTAAAAAAAAC
This sequence comes from Cylas formicarius, assembly GCF_029955315.1. NCBI lineage: Eukaryota > Metazoa > Arthropoda > Insecta > Coleoptera > Brentidae > Cylas > Cylas formicarius. The sequence continues at coordinate 12,347,040 of NW_026844319.1, read as the reverse complement.
ATAAGGTTTTAGAGCGTTTTTGAGAGATCTATCAAATAAAAGAAAATATCAAAATCAAACCGTAATCAAAGATTTTACTACGATGTACAGCCTTAAGCGGGGCGCAAATGACATTTCAAAATACCATGTATTGAAACGTTATAATAATTAGTATAAGTATGTTTTAAGTACTCGTGAATAAGAATTCGTTGCCAATTTTTTTTTATTCCTAATTGTACTTCTCTTTTCTCTCTCTTTTGTTAAATAGTCCCAGTTGGCCGAGACTGGAAGTTGAAGCAACAAGCAAAACAAGGTTTTACTGCATTTTTCAGAGATCCATACAACAACAAAAATTAAAATCGATCCATAAACAAAGCTTTCACAAGGGTGTACATTTCTTAAGTGAGACACACTATATTACACACTAATAATCACGGAAACAAGTTAGCGAGCAAGCTGCGAGGAAGCGCAGCAAAAGTTTACTATTTCTCATTCCTATTTCCTATTCCTATTCATGAAACTCTCAACATCATTTCAGATATATTTTAAAAACCGAGAATCTAGAACCAAACCTTCTCACCTTAATCGAAAAATGCTTGTCTGGAACATATTTTTCTTATAACGGTCAAATTTTTGAACAAACATCGGCAACAGGGTTTTCCACTATCACCAGTCTTCGCAACATGAAAAATATCAACTAGGCTCAAAGAACACGACTTAGCTTTACGACTAAGACAAATAAATTCATCAGTTGTTGCCGAACCAAATCACGAAAGCGGACATAAAATTTTATTCGATAAAACTAAGATTCTTGCATGTAGTCAATTCTTCTACCAATAAAAAATCCGAGAGTCTATAGAAATCTATAAACAACTTAACAATCTTAACCGTGACTCAGGTGTCTACCAGTCACCAATATGGGAATCAGTCATCCGAGACTGTTTATGCGCCTCATTTAGCTCCGCTGCCTCAAACAATATATAAGCAGGTACAGAGTAAAATGCTAGCCAGTTTCAGTCCAGCTCTGAAGAAGCCAACAGGATGACTGGCGAAACGTCAGCAAATTCGAATCAGCAAAAGCCGACGCAGGAGGAATCCAGAAGTTTTGTAAAATGTATTAGAGTAGCCTGTGGAAGTTTCTTTGATAAACTATTTCTCATTTGTTCTACACTAGACGTTTCCAGATTATTCCTTCATTTTGCCTATAGTTCAGTTCTATTTGGGCTACCGAGTTAATAACTTCGATATCCTAGCGAATTGCTAGTGCCGTCAATTTGCTTTGTGAATTCGCGTGTATCTTGAGCGCTTACTAATTTTTTTTTCATTTATTTTTATCTATATTTGTTCCAGAGTTCACTGTTAATGGGGAATTTCTTGCTTTACAGCCGCTTTAACGAATCACTACAGGAGAGGATATTTTTAATGAGGTTCAAAAGGTGTTGGCACAGTGGTCTTGAAGAATTGATGCGAAGTGGACTGTATAGTGTTAATTATTTATATTCAAATAATACACAAATTTGTTGGGAAGATAGGCCGTTTTTACTCGTACGTCAAACGGCGATCACTATGGTTTCTGTCTCTGGGTAAATTAATATACAAATACTATACAACATCCGCCTTGAAAGTATGTACTTTCAAAAAATTATATAAAATAACTCAGATTATTATGCAAACAACTATAAGTTGAAGTTCATTTTGTCGTATTATTTCGTGTTTGATATTTATCGATAAAAATTATGAGCACTGCTTTTAAACGCGGTCTGCGAACGTATTTGCACATTAAAGTTTGACCCACAATAAGGTAGCCAACACCTATTTTAAATGAAATATTGCTGTCTACTTCTACAATTTTTAATGACTTTTAGTTTTGTGTAAATAATTAACTTTAACGTCAGAGCGAGATTGCGAGAACAAAATTCAAACTTTTTAGGAAACGGTTTACACTCTCTTATGAACCCCACAGTTCCGAGCATAAACCGAAGAATCGAGCTAAAGCATACAACAAAATATGGTAAATCATCTAAGAAAAAACAATCTTATAATGAAAAGTCCTCAAATATGCCAAACCCACCAATTATCTGCGTACCACACTTAATACGACATGAGGTCCTTTATGACTACACCAGCAAACTAGGGACCTGAAAGTTTCCATTTTTTCCATTCAACGACCAGTGTCTCCGCTGTCTTTTAACTTATTACAAAGGAGAAAGTACACTCTTGCACAATTTTTTAGTAGAATTAAAATTAAAATGTTTCAGGCGAACATATTTTTTTACTGAATACCACTTGTTTAATATGTTTAATTTAGCATTTTATACGATTTCAGATTTAATAGCATATATTTGTTTCTAAAAATAACTACAGGAATAAAATTTATCCTTCAGATCTGACTTCATAATTATTTTTTTGAATAATTAGGCTTACCTTAAAAATATTAAAGTTTGAGATTTTTAAAAATTGTTGAGGCCTGACAGAGCTTTCACGCTTCATAACATTTCTATGAAAACCCCGATTGAAGCCTCAGAATTACATTTTAAAACGTAATATTGTCAACTCCATAACAGTTAGATTAGTAAGTAAATCGTGGTCAACACAATTCGATAATTTCTTTCTAGTGTGTATAGTCCAGCACGCGATAAATAAATCAAAAAAAAAAGCTGACTTACAAGCTTTTATCAATACAGGGAGGTATTTTTACTTTAGTAGTGTGGACAACTTAGAAATCCAGTTATTATTTGTTATGAGCAGACCGTGGGTGGTAATTGAGAACAGTAACGAACCAATAAAGAAAATGTCACTTAAATATGTGCTGTAACGGAATCGTTTTACGACTATATGAAGGTAAGATTTATATAATTTATCTTAATATCTCATGCTGTTTGTACGTATATAAATGAAAAAAAATGTTTTAGAAGATGTCACTCAACGTTTACTACAACATTCTTGAAACTCATATATAAATATGTCCGCTTACTTGCGTAAGACATTTCTACACAAAAACAGAATTAGGTTTAAAAATATTGACAAGCAGCCGTGTGTTAAAGAGGTTCAACTATTGGTGAAATCTGGGCAAAAATATGTAAATCATTTGCACCAATTTCGCTGTAGAAAACCGATAAGACTTGGTTAGTTGAGTAGAGGAGAAAAAAATATCCATTTTACACTGTGGCTCGAGGGAAGGTTGAAGCAAACAATTTGCTACTGTCAGTAAAAATATTAACACTACCAACAGAAATGACAAGTGAACTTTTTGAAAATAGGGTACAAAATTCTCTACTTCCAAATACTCCATCAGGCAGCATAATATAATTTTTATTTTGAAGATACTATTACAAAAAACAACTAAATATTTTTTTTTAAACCAAAACGTTTGATAATACTTATTTCGTATACAAGGTCATCAAAAAATCCGGTAACATACCCCTTAGATTACCACGTTATCACTTGTATATGAGTTCTATATAAACGATATGGGCCCAATTAAAACACATTGTTAGAAGCAATAATATTAACCTAAATATGTCCGCTCATGTAATTGATGTGATTTAAACTCAGTGTGAGTGCAGTTGGAGAGACCGTGTTAATCATGTATTTGAAGTAGAGATTATTTATAAAAAAAAACTTGGGACAACGTAAACCGATTAATTATATCCTTGGATGATAGTGCTATACTGTTGACTAATTTAATTTAATAGGTATGTATTTATAATTTATAGAGTTTCAATTATACAGTAGAATGAATTTATATATTTTGCACTTCAAACCACTTTGATTTATTGACCCAAAAATTCCTATGAGCAGATAAAAACGCTTATAGCATTCCTAATTTTTTGATACGACCAATGGCTTGTTCCAGAGTGTCTAAATAAATTAAACCAAAACTAACCAAATTTTGTAGCTTTGATTTTAAGTATCAATTTCGAAAGTATCGTTTTTTTTTGTTTCTGTTTATCACCAGTCAAAAATAATATCGCACCGTTCAAATATATTTTACAACAACTTCGATTAAATATGGGGAAATAAAAAAACAGAACTTTCAATGAAATTGTCTTAGAAGTCTAAAAATGCTCTGCTGTGATAGACTTATCAGATACCCTGTATGATAAGTAACTGTTTTCCTTGCACGGGCTGGTTTTGAAGTTTTTTACCATCTTGATCCGCATGATATAGATCAATATTATCTTAAATTGCACTTTACTTTTATAAGGAATGTGAATTAAAAAGTATGTTGCGGTCTATAGAAAATGTTCAAATATTTCTAATTTCGTATGCGTTTTTTCAATGCTTTACATTATTTTTGAAATCATAAATTCATAAAAATTGCGTATTTAGATTGGTAAATTCTAAATTTTGTAACCCAAAATTGGGTTTTCCATTTAGGATTTCGAAGTTGCTATCCGGCTTTCAGCGTCTCTATACTTTTTTTCGTTTGGTTTGTATATACCCATGGATTTGAATGGCAACCCAGAATGGAGTTTGCGTACTCCAAGCTAGAGTATGCTTTAGAGCTAAGCTAAAAAATAGACCAAGAAGTTTCATTTATATATGTAATTTAACGAAAACATTGCTTTAAAGTAACTCAGGATTGCATACAAGCCCACCAACAACAATACTTGGAAACACCTATCCAGAATGCTTACGGAGTGCGTTTTAGTACTGAACGACCTTAGAAAATCCACAAATTCTCCCACTACCACATATTCACACAAGAACGTTCGGCACAGGGTATCAATCGGCAACGCTGGAAAACAGACGTTAGAGGCTGGGGAGGGAGTATTCTGTGTTTCATCATAAGCCGACCGCATTTTAGATGATTCTATGGACTTTGTTAAATTCGAACTTTTTAGCAAATTATTATTTTTGAGCCACATGAGATACTCTTGTTCTGTATAGCTGGGATCGGTGTTCACTTCGACGTAATTTTCTGTTGGCACTCGTTGAACTCTCAACGTATGAAGATAATTAATATTGAAGTTAGAGACGTTTTTTGGATCAATTTCGGGAATCACTATGGAAGATGTAGCACCAATTCCGTCCAAAGACTTGCGGTATAATATCTTGCTCTCGTGATATTCGGAGTCTCCTCTTTTAAGTCCCTCGCCAAGATATTTGATCATGTGCTTCGGTTTCAACAATCCGCGTTTTCTAGCATCTATCAATTGTGGGGACGCTTTTCTGGCCAATTTTATTATCGAACTTTCTCTGCTTTTTTTTCTTGAATTATCCAAATGATGTTCTCTATATTTTTGCTTAATATCCGTGTCGCTTTTTGATCTATTCAACTCGACTTCATTGAATAATCGCCCCCAAGAATGGTGAATATCCGATTTGCTTTCCCATAATTTGGCGTGATGATATTTGTAAGGTTTTACTACTTTCACAGATTTGTCTCTGGCTGCTAACACACTTTTCTGTTTAAAAGAAAGCGTTGTTTGTTCGCCTTTTTCATCAAATCTTTTAGGAAGGTGAATATTCTGTCGGTTGCGAGTCCTATATTCTTCTAATAACTTCAGTGCCCCAGGCGAAAATCTGGAGTTTTGATGATACTTTGGGTCACTTGATGATGAAACGGGTTTCCGTCTGTAGTTTGATATTTCGTGGCTCTCTTTAATTCGACTATCACTTGAATTTTGGGGATACGCTGTCGTTATGGAAGGTATTGGGTTTACTCCTGAATCAACCAAAACATTATCTAGTCTTTTCTGAATTGCATTTAAATTGTCTTTCTTCTCGTTTGAGATGACGGAGTGTTCTTTAATAAGCCGCGAACAAAAATTTTTGTATTTGCTTCCGGCTTCTTCAGCTTCATCTGATTTTTGAGTCCCTACTATGTCGTTTTCTTTGTTAAAAATGTTAATGAGCTCTTGTCTAAAAAATGTCAGTAAAGTGTCTATTATTCTGCTTTTTGAAGCCTCATCAATTGTAGCCATAGTGTTTTTCAAGTTCTTTAGTCGTTCTTCGCTATTCTTGCAAGCCAATTCAAACCTTTTATCAGTTTGGATATTTTTGGCATTCGATATTTCATAAATAAATTTCTGAACGCTCTCGATTGCATCCATTGGCGTTCCTGCCGATTGATACTGTTGTTCTTTGTCTTCGAAAATGTTTTCCAACAAGCTTCTCAAAGGAGCAGTGTTTGGTGGAACGAGAGGTTTCTCGATTGAATTTTTATCAATTATGTGCCCGTTTATTAGCACGTTGTTCGGTGAAATGCTTCTCCGTCGCTCCCTTCTACTTTGGAGTGTGCCGTCACTTCCGTTGGAAATTTTTGAAACCATTTTTAGAGGTAATTTTTAAAAACCGCTTGTTTCAATTTGACATCTAAATGCAAAATATACTGCTAGAGCGTCGTCAATAATATTGGTTTCTATAGATATTTGAGACTACCAGTGGTGACAAAGTTCCCGAATCAGACAAGGAATTAGAACACGACGCGTCCTGAAAAACACTAACCAAGCACTGACACTATGGCAAAATAATTACCATGGATAATAGAAATCGGTTCTTTTAAATGACATTCAAAAGAGGTTGATGGGAGGAAGATCACATACCTATATCAGAATATCGAAAGAGCTTGTGCAAAAATTAGAGTGTGACTTCAGAGAAATCACTAATGCTGAACAACAAATATGCCCCTCAACAGATGGCAATGTTAAATATTATAAGCACCAGAGAGACGTTACAACTTGACAGACCAGAAATAGGTGAACTGCAACCAAGCAGCCATCAAAGACTTAGAAAACGACGTGAACATCTAGATTCTCCCAGCGGAAAACGCCACAATCGTCATGGATGTCCAGGAATACGCCCACAAAATCGAGGAGACAGTTGCTATGGGAAAATGCAGACTACTTTCTAGTGACCCTACTAGGAAGAAACTATCGATATGTTACTACAGAAATACAGATGCTATATTCCGCTTGCGCATCATGGTATACCACCACATCTTCATGAACTTCCAAAAAACCACAAATATAATGCACCACTCAGCAGCTTAAGTAGTCACCCGTGGGAAAAACTCCTTCATTTGTAAAGAACTCCTTGCATTTGTTAGATATTTTAAAAAATGTAAGATTATGTCTTTCAGACAAGTTTGTTAACTTTGACGTGCAAAGTTTATACACAAACGTGTGATCGATAAGTTTTGCGCAACAGACGATGGTTGAGCTTTACATGAGTTTTACATTTTCTACTGAGCGGTATATGTCAAATTACTTTTATAACTCGCGTTTAATAAGATGTGCCAGGGCTTATAATAATTGTGTTTTTCAAAACGGTAAAGATGCAGATATATTTAATTTGTTTAAAATAAACGTATTTAAACTTCTATAACTCTTATAAGTAAAAGTATAAGTCTATATTGTGCCATTCTATAAAATATAAATAAATAAATAAAACATTGAAATAATTTATTTTGCCTTTCTCTCCTGAATTAAGATATATAATTACCAACTTTTGGGCCCGGAGATTTTATAGACGCCTCTATTTATCGTTCTATTTCTTATGTGAATTTGGCAAAATTTTTGAAACTGCAATTTATTCACAATTGTTTTTTCTCGTAAAAAATGACATATATCCAGATCAACATGGTTTTCACAAAAAAACATTTAGTTGAAAAACTTGATTCCGTTCGTCCAGGACATTAATTTTTCCATGCATAATGGATTTGACACGTGCGCTGTGTACACCGATTTTTCAAAGGCTTTTGATAAAGTGCATCTTCCAATTCTGATGGTAAAACCTATTTCGACTATTGCAGAGTTATGTTACAGATAGAACTTAATTTGTTTTTGCCAATGCTAAAAAATCTAAAAGTTACCTCGGGTGTGTCCGAATCTCATTTGGGCTCTTTGCTCTTTAATATTTTTGTTTTAGATCTTGGCATTTGTTTTCACAATTCTATTCATGCTTCCTTTGCTGGTGATTTTAAAGTAAAAAATAGGCTCGTTCAAATTTAGATGCTTTGAATTTCATATAAATAACAGTTCAAAAAAGTTAACCAAGTAAAAGACTTAGGAATTGTTCTTGACCCTAAATTAAACTTTGAGGCTCATATCGTCAAACAATGTTCAATCATTTTGAGAACCACCGTCCCCAGCTTGGAACCCTGTTTACCTTAAAATTTTAAAACGAGATCGCTTCAAACTCGAAGAAACTACTATAACGTTGCTTTTCTTTAGAAAGTTGTAAATAATCTTGTGGATTCTTCTTTTTGTACAAATTATTTGAGCTTCAACACTAATCGGTATCAGGTGAGAAGGAGATTGATATTTTGATCAGTTAGGTCGAGTTGCTCTTCTAATGGTTCTTAAATAACATGTGCTCGGACTTATAATAATTGTCTTTTTCCAAACGGTATAGATACAGATATATTTCATTTAAGCTTTAATTTATTTAAAACACACGTATATAAACTTTTTTTAGCTCGTAGTAATAATTTATTTAAATCTAAACTTCTTTGCATTGCAAATATAAAAAATGTATTGCCTGTGAATTATAAATAAATAAATAAAAGAAAAAATGAACTAATTTATTTGGCTGTTTTCTCTTGACTTGGTTTATAGGATTATTGACTGTTGGACCGGCATATTAAACTAGTGAAATATTAAATAATTCAAAAACGCGAAGGGGGGAATAGGCATTAAACTAGATAAAATAAAATTAGTCTGCAATAATTTAAAATTTAAACGAACCCTGGGTTCTCTGGAAGTTGAAAAATTAACAGAAAATTTTCGCTAGGCAGAGGAGGACAGAACATGGCCGGGCGACGTTCGCTTGGGGAAGCGCTTTAATGTTTTCCTACGAAGGAAAACTTCGATATCTAAAGTGCACGTCGCGTCGCCTCTGCGTATTAGAAAAGTTGTCGTAAAACGTGTCCCGTCGTTTTATCATAGAGACGGAAACAACTCAATTTTCCCGTGCTCGTTCCCCTTTACTGTTATTGGGGATTGTTTCCATACGTATTACTAAAACAAAAAACCAGCGATATCATCTAAAGATTTAACCTAGATTTTTGATTTGAGAAACGGCGTAAAACAATGTCTTTTTAAATAAACAAACGGAAAATAAAGGATGGCGCGGGAAAATACGGGCAAGACCGGAAAGTACAGAAACTCGTAATTTATCGGTTAAACTTTTCCGCGTCGCCGGTTTTGTTTCCGGATGGATAAGAATATGTAAGGAGTTTATTGCCGCTCGACGATTTTCCACGAATTCGATGCAAATGCGTTTCGAACGTTTTGTTTCCGTTGCGAAACTTTTTAGCCGACTTGTTTTAAATGCAGGTTATTCGGGAGGTTAGCCAAACGATCGTTGTTCTGATAATTTGAAATTCATTTAAGTTTTGCTTGGCTCGATTTAGTTCAGTTTGTTAAGCCTAGCAGAGACCTCGAAGCACAATATGGAAACTTTTCCTAAACTATTTATTTAAAAATAATTTATAATTATAAAAACGCTACGATAATGATGCTATTGTGATTTGACCTCATGGTCAAGAATTCTTCCAAGGTTTTCTCAGCCATTTACACTACATACACCCTAACATATGTTTTACAATTGAATTAGAAACTCACAATAATCTTTCATTCTTAGATATTCTCATTAATAGAAAATCAGACCTACCATAGGGTCATTCTGTTAATGCATTTTTACAGCACCATCCGACCCAAATATAATCGGTTATCAACTCTCCTGTTTACAGCGAAGTGCACCCATCCCAACCCTAGTCAGTAAACCTAGAATGAAAATACCTCACATCTGCTCTTCCCTCTAATCATTTCCATATTACAGATATTGAGCGTTCCATCACAAAATACATTTCACCATACGTGATTCCTAAATGGATTTGTTTCATGTTTCATCCGTTCATTGTATAAAAAGAATACAATCATTTTTCACACATAGCAGGGAAAATACTAGAACTTAGGTACTTTAACTGACTTTCTCCAAACTAAATCAACATAAAATGAGCGTCCACTTCAGGCATAACTCAAAAACGTGATCAATAAGTGAAAATATACTTTGTTTCATATTTGACCCATTTTTAATGTAGGATTACGCAAGTAATTTTTGGTTAAGGTACTATATTTAGTTAGTATGCAAAGAATATATCATATTCCTGAATCCTATTGCAAGCTTGCACTAGGAAGTTTGGAGGCAAAATTTATAATATAATAATAATAATAATTATTATTATTATTGTATAATACACTTTATTGGCTAAAAGATATAATATGCAACGACAGAAACATTAATTCTGCCGAATTTCATTTTCAAAGGCTGCGCTACGTTGATGGCATTCTTTTTATTTGACGTCATGGTTAAGAATCCCTCTGAGATATTTTTCTTAGATATTCTTATTAATCGAAAATCGGAGTTAACTAGTCATTCTGTTTATAGAAAACCTACGCGGTACAGATTGATACTTTAAAGTAATGTTACATCACCATCCGGCCCAAAAATCATCTCTCCTCTTACAACTCTTCCGCTTACAGCGAAGTAAAGCTATCTCAACCGAGTTCAGATTAGAAATATTAAGCGTTTCAGCACCAAATATACTTCACCACAACCTTCCAAAGATAATGAGTTCGAAAGCAATCCCACACTTGCCATTGTTGTTCTTTGTTATATTCAAAACATTACTAACCACATATCAAAAGTTTTTAAGAAATATGTTAAAACAAAATTTACGTATTTGGTATATAATAGTATATAATTCAAATATCTAATTTTTGACATTATAAAAATATCTCAAAATATCAAAATGACAGCAGCATTTCTAGAGGGGCCATGTGATACCTTACGTCTATTCGCATATCAATTTTAAAAGCATTTAATTAGTTTGTTTTTGCAAGCCAGTCAAATGAATGCTTCCAAATGTTTTACTACTTTTCTGTTACATAACCGTAGCTTAAATTAAAACTATGAATAGCTTCAACATTTTATCAACTATTTTATGAAACGTTGGAAAGTAGAACCTTGTGCATTTTGACAATAAACTCGTTCCTATCATTGTGCAAAGTTTCTGGGAGAATTATACTGCAACAATGTTGAAGTCTGTCTTTCAGGTCTTCAACTGAATTTGATTTGGTAGCATAAATTTATACGTTTTAGATATCCCTAAAAAAGTTCAGGGGTGTTAGGTCTGGCGACCGAGCTGGCCATTCAATGGGGCGTCGTCTTCCAATTCACCTGTTAGAAAAAGTATCATTTAACCATTCCATTTAAACATTCGGAAGCTTACAATAATTATTATTATTTGTATTAAATTAAATTTTAATTAAAAATGCATTTATGTAATTTTATTGTCTTGCAAAACTGATTTAATAGTTTCAAAATTAGTATACGAATAGAACATGAAAGACTTCTAAAAAGAGGTATCACATGACTTCCTTTTCTATATAAAAAAATACTGCTGTCATTTTGATATTTTGAGATATTTTTTTATGTCAACAATTAGATATTTTAATTTTATACGTGCGTGCCAAATTTCACTGTGATATATACAAGGGTACAAAAATTAAAAGGGGGGTGCCATCATTTACGTGGAGACTGCATAAGCAGGTTGTAGCGTAGAATGCTTTCAGTTAAGCTCTGAAGAAAACAGGATGACTAGCGAAACGTCAGCAAGTTTCACTTATCAACAACCGATATAGAAGGAATTTAGAAGATTTCAAATAACTTTGAAATCAGTACAACATAAAATGTAGAATGGAAACTTTACAGTTGTCGGGGCAGGAATTTGTCCGAGTTACTTGTTGTCCTTTTTTTTAATGGAACACCATTTTTTTAAATACATTTTAACAATACATAAATGACATAATAAAAAAAAACGGAAATTTTATTTTGATCTAGGTACTACCAGTATTTAAATTGGAAATAAGGCGTGCCAGATTGGATGGTGTTCCAACCCATTTTGCTTGACAAGCGTGTTAATATTTCAATGCGGCATTTCACGAACAGTGGATTGGTGGAAGGGAATCAATAGAATGGCCTGCAAGATCTCAGATATTACTCCGCCCGATTTTTTCTTCGTAAAATCAAACGTGAATAAAGAAAAACCATCAAATTTAGATCGGTTAAATATTCGAAATTAGGTCAAATTAACTAAAACTTCCTGAGTAATGTTTAGCAAGGGTTTTCAAATCGATCAGCATATTGTTAAGAAGGTAATGATGAGCATATTCAACATCTGATCAAATAATTTCTTTGACATGTATTGTTTTCTCTCTATTGTTTACTTACTGTGCATTTCGTAATGGGGCTTTTTGGATATTTTGAGTTAAATAAATTAGAAAATTCTTCTTGAGTTCTCCCTTTGTTTCCACATCCTATAAAAATTTAAATTCTCAGGGATTCATTTAGGTGCGCCCTATTCACTTTCATTCTAAGTAATTAAGTGTACTTATCAACAATCAATCTTCTTAGTCGCAGTAGAACGAACAGTCCAGCACTAATTTTTCCTTGCAATTCATCGATACGTTTTGACCAATTGACCAAATTATCAAGGTTCAATTTTAAGGCGTCATTGTCAAATTTGCTAATTGTTCAAGTGTCACCGTATCCATAATCACAATTATAAAATATTTTTCCCAAAGGTTTATACGGCATTTAAATGGATCATTGGAAGTATTAATTTCATTGATATATATGACTAGCAGCAGTAAACGGAAATGAATAAAATTTTAAGAACATAGCATTCAAAACCTTCTAAGTATATTTATTAAGCAATAACGTTCGCAGTACTAATAAGATAAGTACTAAAATGGCCACATTCACATCAAGGAAAAGATGTTCCAATATTTCTCAATAACTCTCAATAGTCAATACACAAACATAAAGTGTATACTTTAAAACTGTAATTCCCCGAAAAGTTCATTCTCTTTATTTAAAAAAAAATGAAATCCATCCTAAATAAGATTTTAATGGAGAGTAACCAGGATGACAGCAGAAAACTTTTAGGGGTCACTTTAAAAAATATTGATTTTGCCTAAGAAAACCGTGAGAGTAAAGCAATTTTGGAAAGCGATGAAGCTGTTTGCGGGAGGTCTGTCATCGTCTACACGAAAATAAAACAAACAGACTAACAATCGTCCATATTGCAAGTGAAGTGAAATTTTGAAGAGAAGGTTTACTAATCTGCTTTTAAGTCGTGTCACGTGGAAATGATAAAATATCTGTAAACGACTGATTCAGTAGTAGTGTGGATAACGATGCACAGCGAAGACTACAACTTCGTGTTGAAGAAAGCAAGACCACAATATTGAATATGAAGATAATTTAGTAGGATACATTACATTATAGCAGATTTACACGAACATCATGGGCGCAAGTGAAAGGATTTCTAGCAAGACACAGCAAGACACTCAAAACGAAATACCCTAAGTTACTGTTTCATCAAGCCATTCATAAACTAAATATTTTTTGCTTTTTCCATTTTACGAGTATCCGCCCAGGATACCATTTTCAGTAGAGATACGAAGAGATTGTCGAACTTTCATTGTCTTTATGTTTTTGTTTACACAACGTTTAGGGGAGATGCATCACTACCCCTTATCAAGTAAAACTTATGTTTGAATTGATAGTAAGAATTATGCAGACAGCACCTAGGGAGCTCTATCAATGTCCTTAACTGCACCCTTCACGTAGTCTAGTATATAATCCTTGTAGCATTAGCAAGCAACGTCGTGTAAAAAAAAATAAAAGCAAAATCTAGCACTTTCAAGCAAACCATTTTCTATATATTATTTAAAAGCCATAAATTGACTCAAAATCGTGCGGCACTACCTGTACGTGATATAAAGATTGAATTTGTAATGAAATCAACGACAAATAATGAAAGTAGGTTAAGTGTATGTTGGGTCACTCTGTAGTTCATTTGTGTGTCTAATGGCGCTTTATGAGTCTACACCTTCCGGAAATAAACTTTAAATTTTTACAATGGTATGGTAAATGATAAAATTCTTGTTCCAGTCTATTTACAAATAAGTTTATTACTAACTTTTTTAGGTCTCTTAAAGCTATTTAGTTTTATTGCATTTGGGATGAACTACCGGAAAATTTGCCGAGTCTATTGGAAAGTTGAAATATTTCAAATGAGGTCGCTATATACTGGGGCGTTAAGAACAAACGGTGATCGTAAAGACTCCTAAGATTTAGTTCCCCTAGAGATCGGCATTTGGACATGAACTGTCCTCGGTCGCTATTGTCATTAACCATTTTTCATGGCCACTTACAACTGGCATTGAGGCAAAACTCGAGGCGTTTTGGTTTTTGTGTTAAGAATGGCAAATATCTAGACAAAGACATAGTAAAAGCCACGAACTTCACTTTTGCTTTAGACGTAACGTGCAGTTAGTAGACAACAGTAAGACAATGTTGGACTACATGATGCAGCAGTTACTCGAAACTTCCTCGAATAAGCTACTTACCATTAACTTAATATTAATAAAATATACATTTACAAGGTGCTTCAATTGCTCTGTATATATCAACGCCCGTACTTATCTTGGCGAAAAAGAGGTTGCGTCCATAGCCAAAAACATCATACTTGCACAGTCTTAGCAATTGTTCTTTTCGAGGAAAATGAATTTCGGCTTTTTATTTCTTTCTTGCGCTACTTTAAGCGGCAATTGATTGTTTCCTTAACTGATGCGCTGCCCTCTCCCATTTTCATTTTTCTTATCTGATTGATTAATACATATCTAAACAATGTGTCATATGCATGAAAATGAAAAATGGATTTTAACCTTGAAAGAAAACGAATCCCAAGGAACATTTAACTTACATTGAACATTGAGCAGCACTGATACATTCAGGGGTTTCTCCAACGCTATATGCCTCACAAAACATGTCAGGGTTGCGTTGTGATGCGCTCTGAGCACTTTTGCCAAGTGAGCGTCATTTCGAGCTCCAACCTGTAACAACAATATTGAAACCATTGAAGCATCGGAATAAGTGGAATATAACTGAACGAACCTTTTGGTCAACGGCCGTCTCCGTCAAGTTAAGTACCTCTAGGGGCACTTCAGGTGCATCGAGCAAAGCCAAGGAGCCCAATGTAAGCTCCCAAGTCAGAGAAGGCTTGGGGTTGCCCTCGTCGACTACACACGACACAGTTAAGTCGGCGTTCTCCTTGACGGGGATGAAGGGGTTGCCGGGATCCAGGATTCTGTTGTCAATCATGAGATAGGCCTTCTTTGGAGCGTCTGAAAACGAAGACATACGTGGTTAATCGAACCCCATTAGGCGGTAATAAATGGCTAAGTAAACCGCGTGCGGTGTTGGTAACGACTTGTGTCTGATGCATCCGATTCATGAGTCGGTAAATGCGGTTTACCACTCATATCATTTGCGGCAATTACACCTCAACGTCTTGAAGGTTATTGCCATATATTATTATCCGGCAATATTTTTTTCTAAAATATAAACATTCGCTTATTTGTTTTAAATTATGACAATAAAAAAAATCCAAAGTAGCCTAAAATAAAAATACATCTTTCATCTGTTTATACAAATTAGAACGCGTGATAATTTGAACTAGTCTACTTGCTATCTATCTTACAAGACACTAAGAAACTGCTTTGTGACATACTGGTTTTATCTCAATTTAATCATTGCAGCAGTGTTTTTATGAATCGCCTTAATAATATCGACAAGTTTCGTATAGTCCTGTCTTAGACTGATGTATGGTTTCCACGTTCATAATTTAAATCTTCGAAGGCGGGACCCCCTTATCGTACCGCAACATCGAAAAGAGCATTTTAAAGGGTCTTTTTCATACCAAATTGCATCATTACATAATAAGTATTTTTCTTTAATTGATCCTGCCGAGTCGTTGCTGGTGTTGAGGACGAAATTTAAAAAGTACCTTTATCGATAAACATATAACTTATTAGCAAGCAAGACTTCGCTTTCATTTTTTATTAATTTCATTACATTAATTATTTCTGTGCGTTATCTACTGCTATAGTTATTGTAAGTTAAATTCTGGGCTCGCGTAGCTAGATGTCTGAATTTATTAGCCCTATTAGCACATTGAAGACTGATTTATTGTTAAGTTTTGTACATGAAAAAAAAAATTAAACAAAACGCAACCAGTACAATATCATCGTATGTATCTCACAATAATAATGTGTTTATATATATATATATATATATATATATATATATATATATATATATATGTTATATCCGGAAATCCTATTGTCCATATGGGTTAAATGCCACCGACCTGCAAGAGTGCAACGATTGCCAAAACGTCGTGTCAACGATATGTCGCAACATCCGCAGCCGTCGACCCCGTCAACGTCAGCATAAATTTATTATAAATACCAATTTCTATTGTAAAACGTTGTCTGATAACATTCTCTCATCACGAGGTTATTATGTCCATTTTTAGTTTGATTTTAACGGTCTGATAACATTCTCTCATCACGAGGTTATTATGTCCATTTTTAGTTTGATTTTAACGGTCTGATAACATTCTCTGATCACGAGGTTATTATGTCCATTTTTACTTGTATTTTAACGGTCTAATAACATTCTCTCGTCACGAGGTTATTACGTCCAATTTCATTTTGATTTTAATTTTAATTTAAGGTTAATAAATATATTTTTTAAAAAGTTATTTTTGAAAAGTGAAATATAAAAATTGGCGCAGTCGTTGCTAGAACACGAGTATTCTAACTAGTGACGGCGGATTCCAATCCCTTAGACGGAAAGAAGAACCATCGCAGCCCAGTCGTGCCGGAACAAGGAACCTTCCATCACCGTTTCGAGAGGGAAGAATTCGGAGTAGGATCTGTTCACGTTGCTAGAACACGAGTATTCTAACTAGTGGCGGCAGATTCCGACCCCTAAATCTAGGGAACAACGAAGACAGCCCATCGTACCGGAACAAGGATAAACCCATCAACCGTCTCGAAAGGCAGCAATGAAAATAGTACTGTAAGTGTTAAGAATCGTTACGAATAATTTTATTTTTAATTTGCAACATTGTTGAATTTATTACGTTCGATTACCCAAGGTTGAAAATTACCTATTTATTGAATTTCCCAACGTAGAATCGTTCCGCGATAATTATTTTGATTAAATTTTAGTCTCCAAGTTTAACTTGGCAATATTTAAAACAAAAAATAATTGTGTTTGAACTTCTTATAAATTTATTTGCTTTTTCTTAAAACCTAAAATAATGGCAACTCAATCAGACAAACCTAGTACAATGCTGGAAGTTGAACCATATAAACTTTCGGAAATTTTCTGTATCGTACCTGAATTTGAGGGCGACCAAATCGTTTTAGGAAATTTTATAAACGCGTGTGATTGTGCTTATAATATGGCAACAACGCAACAAAAAATTCTTTTAGTGATTCACATTAAAAATAAGCTCCGCGGTAAAGCAGCTCAATTAATTAATTCTAGGAATCCTGATTCGTATCTAGAAATAAAGAAACTATTAACTCTACACTTTGGTGATTCTAGAGATTTACCTTCCCTAATTCATGACCTTCAACGTCTTAAACAATTGCCCAATGAATCAGCATTAACATTTTTCAATCGTCTTCAAGTCCTAAATGCGAAAATGCATTCATGTGTTCAAAAATCCACCACATTAGGATCCAAAGAGCAAAAGGATGCTCAGATGTCTTTAATTGAGACTATGACCCTTAATACACTTCTTACAGGCTTAGAACCTAGATTAGGTCAACTCATTCGTGCTAGTAATCCCACTTCACTTTTAGAAGCCCAAGCAAGGATTCGTCGAGAACTCCAACTCTCATATTTTGAAAATCAAAAATCTGTCAAATTAAATTCTCCTAAATCGCATTCTGCGAATATTAGAACCCCTCTTCAGCAACCCAAATGCACTTTGTGTAATAAAATTGGCCATACTTCAAATCAATGTAGAAGTACGCATCAGCATGTCAAACCAAATTTTTCGCAATATCCACAGCGACCTTCTAATTGGTTCCAACAAAGCAACATTAGCAACAACTCGAATCAAATACCGATGAAATCTTCAAACTCTTATCCTAAGCCACATTTTATGAATCCAAACCCGCAGCGAACTCATCATGTAAACTCAAACCCGATCTACATCGACGGTTATTCCGGAAATTCCCAGGAATTTTCACATGAAAATTACACTCTTCAAGAAGATAATGAACTTCAAAATCATTATTCTAACCATCCAGAAAACTGCGAACCAGAGCAGGATTTTCAAGAAAGCCCTTACGATATCCCACCAGACGAAATGTCTCCAGACCCGATTTTCGAAATCAATTCCCAAATTCAAACCCTGAATTTAGACAACATGAATCCCAATCTAAACTTTCCAGAACAGAACTTCTGTTAAACCCTCTTCTTACGGTAAATTCTAAAAATTTATACTATATTTTTGACGCTACGCAAAAATTCAAAATATTAATAGATACAGGCGCAGGTATTTCTATCTTTAAATATGAAACCGCTGAAAATTACAGAACACGAGTTAAGGAAAATATTACCATCCAAGGTATAACAAATCAAACACTTTCTATTAAAGAATCCACACTTATTCCATTCACCGATAACGACAAACATAAAGTCTATCTTTACGATCTTGATATCGAATTTGACGGAATTCTCGGTTTAGATTTTCTTGATCGCTACCAATGTATAATCGATTTAAAGTCCAAAAAACTTATAACGAATTTCAAAACAATGCCTTTGCATAAAGTAGGACACGAATCTGTTCTTCCCCAAATTTGTAAAAAACCTGAACAAAATATTCAAAATCGAATTTCAATCGAACCTAGGACCGAAAGAATTTTCAAATTAAAATGTAGTTTAACAAACACAGACGCTATTCTCCACTCTCAAGAATGTGAAAAAGTTAGGTTACCTAATGCTTTAGTTAAAGTAAATAACAAAGGTGAATTTTTTACTACTGTTATTAACGCTAATACAATCCCAAAAACTATAGATTTTTCAAATTTATCTATCGAACCTTTTAATACAAATCCTAACGAAAAAGAAATAAATAATATTTTCAATTTAAATCCTCAACCTGTTGATAGGCGCGGTATAATTCAATCCCAGTTACGCACCGATCATTTAAACGAAGAAGAAAAAGAATTAATAACTCAATTATGTCTTGATTTTTCTGATATATTCTATTTAGAAGGATATCATTTAAGTTTTACTAATGAAATTAAACATACTATTGAAACGAACAACGCCAGACCGATTTTTACCAAATCATATAGGTACCCACATGTCCACAAACAAGAAGTAAAGTCACAAATCAACAAAATGCTCGAACAAGGAATCATTCGACCTTCCACTTCTCCATGGTCTCCCCCTGTTTGGGTTGTCCCAAAAAAATTAGACGCTTCTATGAAACAAAAATGGCGCGTAGTCATCGACTATCGCAAACTAAATGAAGTCTCTGTCGACGATAAATACCCTCTTCCCAATATTTCCGATCTCTTAGACCAGTTAGGCAGATGTAAATATTTCACTACTTTGGACCTAGCCTCTGGGTTTCACCAAATTCAAATTGATCCCAAGGACGTTGCTAAAACTGCATTTTCAGTTGAAAATGGTCATTTTGAATTTCTCCGTTTACCCTTCGGACTAAAAAATTATCCATCCACTTTCCAACGTGTCATGGACAACATTCTCTTAGGTCTTCAAAACGAACGATGTCTCGTTTACATGGACGATATTATCGTTTATTCCGCTACCATACACGAACATATACAAAGGTTAACTGATGTCTTCAAACGCCTTCGTGGTGCAAACCTCAAACTCCAACCTGACAAGTGTGAATTTCTTCGAAAGGAAGTAGCTTATTTAGGGCATCTGGTGACCCCAGATGGAGTCAAACCCAACCCTGAGAAAATAGACGCTATTCAAAAAATTTCAGAACCAAAATCACCAAAAGACATTAAATCCTTCCTTGGTTTAGCCGGTTCCTACCGACGTTTTATCCCCAATTTCGCTAAGATTTCAAAACCTTTAACTAGACTTCTCCAAAAAGACCCACTCTTCGTATTCAATCCAGAATGCAAAAATTCATTTAATGAGCTTAAAAACGCTCTAATACGTGACCCAATACTCATTTATCCAAATTTCGAGGAAACTTTTGTCCTAACCACCGATGCCAGTGCATTTGCCATTGGTGCAGTTCTTTCACAAGGTCCAATTGGAAAAGACCGTCCCATAGCATATGCCTCTAGAACTCTATGTAGTGCAGAGACGAAATATTCAACTATAGAACGGGAACTTCTCGCCATAGTATGGGCAGTTAAACACTTCTGCCCTTATCTGTTCGGGAGAAAATTTACTCTCGTTACTGATCATCGTCCTTTAACTTGGCTATTTTCGATAAATGATCCTGGTAGTCGTTTAGCTCGATGGCGTCTTAAGCTTGAAGAATACGACTATACGTGACTATGTGTCGATCTCCAAAAGAAAATTGTTATCCTTGCATCTAATAACGATGACATTCACAACCGACCATCCACAAGTAAAGAAGAAATCGTTCACGATGACAATTCTAATAATTCAGATATCGAAGACGACACAGCGGAAGTTACAGAAGAATACAACAACTTCGCATACCTTCACAAAACCACATCCCTTATAGATTATTCCAAAATAGAAACCTCTAATTCGCAACTTCTCGACAAAAACCACAAAGATATTGTCACTTTCTTTTGGCAATCAAAACTTGATGATTTGCATAATAAAATAATGGACGATATTTTTGAAGAAGATATAAATTTTACGTTTAACAAAATTAACATTTTTTCTAGCAAAACCGTCAAAGGCAGGAAATATTATATAATCCCTCTTCCATATGACAATGAAACTGTAGTTCAACATTTATTCTATATTTTATTCACAGCTAAAAATGACTTTGATCTTTCAAAACTGTATTGTATTGAAAATAATTTACAACTTCCAATATTAGAAGTATTCTCCTTTATATTTTCCGAAAAAGATATAAAACTAAGAATCTGCCAAGATATAGTTCGAACTCCCGATCAAGACGAAATCCCTATCATTTTAGACCAATACCATTCAGGAAAAAATAATTTACATCGCGGAATCAACGAAACAGTTAAGCGCATAAAGCAAAAATACAATTGGCCAACCTTGACCAAAGATGTCGAAAACTATATTAGGAAGTGCGAAATATGTCAAAAAGTCAAGATCTATCGTAAAAACCTCAACACACCATTAGTTATCACAGAAACTCCTAAAACTCCTTTTGAGCGCATTAACATCGATATTTTCGAATTCCCAGTTCGTAATTACGCCCTTACCATAAGAGACGAACTCACAAAATTCACCCAGGCATATCCAATAAAAGACAAAAAAGCTTCTACAATCGTTACTACCCTTCTTCTCTACTTCCAACATTTTGGAACTCCTCTTAGAATACATTGTGACCATGGCCGGGAATTTGATAACTCCCTCGTCAAAGATCTTTGTCTTTTGTACGATATAAAGTTAACTTTCTCCAGCGTTAGCCACCCACAATCTAATGGATCACTAGAAAGATTCCATGCCACGCTCACAGAAATGATCCGAGCTCATAAAGCCGAAAATCCAAAAGAACACCCCTTTCATGCTCTTCCATACGCAATAATCTGCTACAACAACACAAAGAATAAAACGCATGGTTTTTCCCCTTATGAACTAATATTTGGGCACACTTCTAGTAGGCCTCCAGAAATTCTGTATAATGAAGAACAACTCATCACCAAATACATCCGAGACCTAAATAATCGCATGCAGCATTATTACAGAGTCGCGCGTACCCGCACTGATCAACAAAAACAAAAATCCAAAGTAAGATTTGATCAAGCAATCTCTAGAAATATGACTAAATATAATGTAGGAGATAAAGTTTATGTTAAGGAAACTCAAATTAGCGATAAAGCTCAGAATAAATTTAACGGTCTGTATGAAATTCTTGAAGTATTTGAAACTTCAGCCACTGTCAAAAATTTAACTACCGAACAAGTTTCAAAATTCAATTTTGACAAGTTTAAACCTTATTACGATTAAATTAAATTTCTTTCAAGATTTTGGGACTGATCTCTACGGTCGCACCCCAAATCCTCATTACTCCAGTAAATAATACAGTAGGCATCTTATACCATGAAGAAAGTAGTCTAAAAGTATCCAACAACAAATGGAAACTGCTAGTTTATAAAAAAAACTAAAACCTCTGCGAGAAACCATACGACATAATAACAAAATACTTTCCTCTCTCACAAAAAATGTTAGACGATTCTTTTCCTCGTACGACAGCCTTCAAAACAAGTATCCAAACTCATTTTAGTCTTCTAACTATAATTGCTGACTCAGTCGAAGAGAAATTTTCAGAAATTACTATCAACACTGAAAATTTTAATTTTAGAACTAAACGCGGTTTAATTAACGGTGTAAGAACTATTTTTAAATTAATTACCGGAAACCTAGACTCTACAGACGGCGAATACTTTAATGAATGTATAAATAAAGTAACAAAATCTTTTAATTCTACAATTTAAACTCTCCGAATCGACGAAGAAACTTTTAATCAAGATCTAACTCAAATTTAAAAATCTCTCTATGATATTTCGGACACCGTAGCATTTTACGAATGTCAAATTAAAACACTTAATCTTTGCGAAAGCTTTACGGAAGGTTATGTATACCTAGAGTCTTACCTCAGCGATATATTAAACGCAATCACGTTGACACGAATCAAAGTTTTACATTGCTCTATTATTTACCCACGAGATTTAGTCATTTCTCTTCAGGAAATTTCAAAATCCCTGACAAAAAAAAAATAATTTATCACTACCACCCTATACTTCGAGCATTGTAAAGTACGTAGATATTATGGAGCTAGAAGCATTTCAAACTGAAAATAAAATTGTTTTTGTACCAAGAATTCCCTTAATAGAACCTGAAATATACACATTGTATCGTGTTTTACCTATTCCAATTTTGGACAATCGAACACGTTTATTTCATATAATTGCAACAATAATAAAATATATTGCGCGTGATGACGATTCTTTACTCTATGTAATACCTGAAGATCTAAAAAGCTGCAAACAAATTCGAGTGCATTTATTGGAAGCTCCAGAGTACGAGCTAAACACTGTGTCGAAGAATATAAGAACGTGACCTACAAGAGCCACGCCGTTAAGATTCCATATGATTGCTGTTCTCAAATTCCAGTTTCAACCCCCAGAGTTGAAACCCCTGAAACTAATACTTTGCTGTTTCATTTACAAATGCCTGAGAAAGAAACCGACAATACTCAGCATCGCCGATGGTAACGATCCCCAACAACCTCCGAAGCCAAGTCGAAGACCCCTGCTCCCGATGCAACTCAAATCACTAACTCCGAAAAGACGGACTAGCATCCACCCAGAAGTAACTACCCGAGAAGCTACGCTTTAATTAGTCTACGAAAAGCTGCAGCTAGGCTCCACCTTTTCACTAAATGGGGGAGCTGTTATATCCGAAAATCCTATTGTCCATATGGGTTAAATGCCACCGACCTGCAAGAGTGCAACGATTGCGAAAACGTCGTGTCAACGATATGTCGCAACATCCGCAGCCGTCAACCCCGTCAACGTCAGCATAAATTTATTATAAATACCAATTTCTATTGTAAAACGTTGTCTGATAACATTCTCTCATCACGAGGTTATGTCCATTTTTAGTTTGATTTTAACGGTCTGATAACATTCTCTCATCACGAGGTTATTATGTTCATTTTTACTTGTATTTTAACGGTCTAATAACATTCTCTCGTCACGAGGTTATTACGTCCAATTTCATTTTGATTTTAATTTTAATTTAAGGTTAATAAATATATTTTTTAAAAAGTTATTTTTGAAAAGTGAAATATAATATATATATATATATATATATATATATATATATATATATATATATATATATATATATATATATATATGATGACACTATATTCCGGGATATCATCCGTTCGCTTATTGAACTCAGACTGGAATCTTGCAGACGTTTCGCCAAAATCTCCAATGCTCGCGCTCCGAAAACACTTCGAACACAAACTAAACTGCGCACCAAAATTAAAGCCTAATCTTAGAAATTCAATTTTTTATAACAAATGTTTTTTCTTGTCCTTATAGCTTTTTTTTCGTCTTTCGTCATAAACAATGTTTTTTTAAAATTTTCTACCAACAAAAAAATTATAAAATATATAAATTGAGATACCCATACTTCCGCCTTTAAAATCGATTTTGTAATTAATTGATTTTTTATTTTTTTGGATTTCTATACTTTGATAAAGTTCTCTTTTTTTGGTGTTACGTTCTGTTAGTAGGACTTTAACTTTTCGAAAATTAAAAGTGTGATTGGTGTTGTCGCGATGTACAATAGGACAAACAAGCCAGTATTCAAAACATAGAATCAACGCACATAAGAATGACAAAAAAAATAAAACTGCTCTTCATACCCGGTGGGGCAGTTTTGTTGATCAATTCGTACCTCCAGGTACTTCAAAAGTCGACTGCGAAAACTGCCCCACTGCCAAAACAATTTCAATTACTTTTAATTGAGATTTGTAGAAATTCGAGGTCACCGAGATCAAATAACGATCCTAATTATGGGTCGAGTCCCTATAAACGCCAGAGGCGGAAATATGGGTATCTCAATTTATTTATTTTGTAAATTTTTTTGTTGGCAGAAAATTTTAACAAAACATTGTTTATGGTATTTTAATTATTCATAAATTGAAGTAAAAAGACGAAAAAAATAAGCTAGAAGGACAAGAAAAAACATTTCATATAAAAAAATCAATTTCTAAGATTAGGCTTTAATTTTACGCAATTTAGTTTATAAAAACATTCAAATCCATGTTCTCGTAGTAACCTCAAATTTTTTCACCACTGAAACATTACCAAACCTTCTTTTAAAAATCACTCTTCGCTTCCAATGAGGACAATTTTTAGTATCTGCCCTCTTTCTGCCACCTTAATACTAAAGAACGATATAACCAACATTAATCGACGTGTTACTTCTGCGCTCTCCGATAATGCTCTATACGTCCCAAGTATTTTCATCACTTGCAGACAATTTCATAGATTCCCAGTAAAAATTTTCTGCGCTTATGCTTTCCCCAGGCAAGATCTATATTTTTTAAAGTCGTCGATAGAAGATTTTCTTATCAATGGCCGAGCTGTATTAAAATCTAATCAAGGTTGAGTATTTGTTTTTTTTTTCACCTATGCCCATGGTCGATACCGACATTGAGTGGAACTGGATGAAACTTCCCATTTTATAACTCGACACTTCTCTGAAAAGTGTAAACTGTAAACATTTGGCAAAGAACTTTCTTGGAAACTACGTATAAAATATCTGGCATATCTTTATCGTCGCTTTGAAAACATTTGCAACAGTTTATACTCCAAGAAGCGAAAACACACAAAAGTTTATGCGCTTAATTGACCGCATTCAGATTTTGCTATCGATTTTTCCTCGTTATAGGAACGGTTATACGTTCATTAACGTTAACGAGGGTGTACATTGCGCAGCGAATCCTCGAGTCTGAATGGGCTTTTTAAAAGAAAACCAGTTTCAACAGTAACCGTCGTTTTTACCGTTTCTGGCAGTGCGCGAAATGCGCCGTTAACGTTGTCGAATATTGCAAAGTCGGGATCTACAACGTAATAATTGTTTATTGTTACGACAGTTGTTGCCGGACTTCGACACTACTGCGCAACATTCGAGGGAAGAAGAAATTGCACAACGTTTACTGGAGGAATCTTTTATTACGACCGCTTCGTGTTTTTGCAACTCAACCACAGCAATTATTGTTGAAAGCACGAACGTCCAACTAAAGGAGGGAGCACACGTATAATGTTGTGGGCGGAGGAGTAAATTTTGTTTGTGTGCTAATGGTAATTGTGGTAAAGTTCAGCACGCGAAAAAAAAGTCAAACGAAACACTCACGACGCTATAAAGAAAGGGTGGCAAAATTCTTTATCGAACTGCATGATGTACCTCCATCCAGAGAAAAAGAATTTTCATTTTACACTGTAGGAAGGTTGGGTGCCTCGCTACTTTCAGCAAAAAATATAAAAGACTGCTAATTAGACTATCATAAGAACATAACAAGTGAAGTTTTTGAAAATTGGGAAGAAAATTCTTTTCTTCCAAAGATCCCACCACGCAGCATAATAGTTTATAATGCGAGTCACCACAGCAAAAAAATGACCAATGGTCAGCAGCAAAAACGAGGTATTGCAAGATTTTCTTAGTCAGCATGATCTTTGTAATGAAGATATATAAACAAAAAAACACAACTAATTGAAGTTATTAGAACCAAATCACATGATTAAAATTATTTCGTAGACAAAAATGTGAATTAATACCAGAGACATGGAAAATAATAAGATCATAATCCAAATTTAAGTTATTTATTCGGAGATGAATAATATCAACCATGATAAAGGACCGGGACCAGATAAGGTTCGCCCTCTACATCTCAAAACCTTATGAAAATCCAAATATCAAATATCTGATATTTTCAATAAATTTTCTTTCTTCTTCCAATCTGGCTCCATTCTGTCACTTTGTTGATCCATCTGTTCCTCGCTCTTCTAACATGTCCGTACCATAGGAGCCTTTTGGTTTCTATGTGATGTGTTACATCGTTTTGCACCCCCATTTTTCTTCTGATTTCTTCACTTGTAAAGCGGTCTCTTCTAGTGTGTCTACAGCATCTTCTCCAATACGTCATTTCGGCATTAGGATGTTTCTTTTATTATTTTTATTTATTACCCACACTTCTACTGCATGTGTCATTATACTCCTTACAATTGTATCATATTCGTTTTTTTCTTGAGGTTCTTGTCCCATATAACTGAATAGAGTTGTTTGTTCCTTTTATTTAGATGGTGTCCTCTATTGGCAAATGGACGGCATTCTCTTCCGTCGTTGTCATATACGTTGTCTTCTTCAAGTTTATTTCCAATCCCGCCTTCTCATATTCTTCCTTTAAATCCCTGACCATGTAGTTGAAGTCATTCCTTATAGGGACTCCCATTCCTTCGCATTTACGTTTTCAGTGTTGGTGAAGTTGGTCATCCTTGTATTAGCCCCTTTGACGTTGTGAAACTACTGACTGTCCTGTTTCCAACATTTAACAATATAGTTTTTATGCCAGTTTTTTTATCGCCTTTATCAGTGTTTTTGGTATATCTAATTTTGCCGTAGCCTTTTTCAAGGCAATGAATCTAATGTATGTCTCTTCTTCGCCTTTTTCTTCTCCATTGACTGTTGAATTGTATATATATATATCACCTAAGCATGATCTCTTTGCTCTAAAACCTGCTGGCTTTTCTCCGATTTTTGCGTCTAGGCTCTGTTCCAATTTGTTCCTTAATATTCGGCTTGGTATGAAACTTATGATGTTAGTTGAGCTTCCTTCCACCCGTCTGTTTTTTTCTTCTTCTTGTAGTGTTGTTCCTATTTTTAGTTTTCTATGTATGGTAGATACGTCATTTCTTTTATATTTGATCTTAGTGATTTTATCACTCTCCGCATTAACTAATGCCTAAAAAAGCTATGTCCAACGTATCATTTAAATACTTTCGCATAAATGGTAAAATTTTATCTGTTTATTGTAGTCAAATGTCAATATGTTTACCATGTTAATTTCAAATAAAATGTTGATCTAATTTCCTTCCAAAGAAGGAAGTCTTAGAACGAAATCTGTTAACTGTACTTGTTATTCGCAACAAATTCTGAAGTATGATTATCCATTTCTAGTGCTTCACAACATCATATTTTTTGCTACTTTTTGTTATATTGGTACCTTTCAATATTTTGCTGCCAATTTCACAAATTAGTTATCTCCATATTATAAATAAATGTGGATAAAAATGCGTTCACTTCCTTACCAATGGAAGTCGACCAGGTGGTCGAGAAATACAATAAATTTAAAATAAATTTTGGCGTCGTTGATATTATATAATTATCAAACTTTAACAGTTACGATTTTAAATACCGACTACTTTTTACAAAACTTCTGGATTCCTCCTGCGTCGGTTTTTGCTGAGTCAAACTGTTTCGCAATTACAGTAGCCTGTGAAAGTTTCTTTGAAAAATTAAATACTGTCTGTTGCAATTAAAAACAATGACCAACAAATTAAAGTGCGATTTCATTTCAATGATTACGGAAATTGCAGAAATTCTTTTTTTTTTCTTTCGAAAATGGTCAAGGAAAAAC
Organism: Cylas formicarius; assembly: GCF_029955315.1. NCBI lineage: Eukaryota > Metazoa > Arthropoda > Insecta > Coleoptera > Brentidae > Cylas > Cylas formicarius. Next base: position 12,318,788 of record NW_026844319.1, on the reverse strand, counting down.
TGTCAAAAACTTAAACAAAATAGAAAATTAGATTTAGTGGGCGAAATCTTGCGCTGTAGCCGTGTATATCATTAATAACGCGGGTTCTACAGCTAGTTGAATATTTCAAAAACGAGGAAAAAGGGTTAATGACAAGACTGGGTTTTTCACGCAATCCCTTTATTTTTTAATAATTTAATTTTCAATTTTTGAAATGAAGGTAAGTTTCAAGTGTACTTCTTTTTTAAAATATTTTTCTACTCCATTCTGTAAAATACCTAATTATGCACTGATCTAGCATTCGGGAAGCGTGACTTTATGAGTTTATTGTCTCACGGATTCCAGCCACTTCGAACATTTCCGCGATATTACCGCACGGGTTTGGGAGCAATCGGATGTTTGAAGTGAATGTATTCGTGTCATTTTGCAAAAGTATACCCAAAAACTAACGGTCACCGAAAAAGTATAGTATGCAACACGTTTGGTAAACTTTTTTTTCTACTCCCGTCTGTAAAATATCGAACTGCCCACTGGTCTAGCGTGTTGGAAGCGTCACTTTACCACGTCAGTTTCGTTTTCCACGGATTCGAGCCACTTCAGACATTTCCGAGATTTTATCGGACAGGTTTGGGAGAAATCGAATGTTTTCGGAGACATTTTTCACGCCTTGAATTTTGACGTTTGTCAATTCTGACGGTCATGTCAGTAAATTTATTCGTGTTGTTTTGCAAAAATGTATCCAAAATCTAACGGTCGTAGAAAAAGTATAGTATGCAAAACGTTCGATAAACTTTCTAAGTCACTCGTTTATTAAACCTTCGCTCCGCTCGTTTGCCACATTTGTTGTACGTCTAACGGTTTTTGAAGTATAAAATATTAAAAAAGAGACTTAAGTTGACGTTATTGTTATCGAATATTTTAGAAGATATTTCCCACGCCTTAAATTGTTACGTTTGTCAATTCTGATTGTCATGTCAGTCAATGTATTCATGCTGTTTTGCGAAAATGTACCTAAAAACTAACGGTCGTAGAAAAAATATAATATGCAACACGTTGGGTAAACTCTTTAAGTCACTCGTTTATTAAACACTCGCTCCGCTCGTGTCAAATTAACCGCACTTGTTGCATAATATACTGTAAGTCACTGGTTTATTAAAAACTCGCTCCGCTCATGGCAAATAAACTAGGACATTTCCGGGATATAACCGCACGGGTTTAGGAGCAATCGGATGTTTTTATAGATTTTTTCTACTCCCCTCTATAAAATACCTAATTACACACCGATCTAGCGTGTTGGAAGCGTCACTTTACCACGTCAGTTTCGTTTTCCACGGATCCGAGCCACTTCAGATATTTCCGTGTTTGGGAAAAATCGAATATTTTCGGAGACATTTTTCACGCCTTGAATTTTGACGTTTGTCAATTCTGACGGTCATGTCAGTGAATGTATTCGTGTTGTTTTGGAAAATTGCACCCAAAACCTCATAGTCGTAGAAAAAATATAGTAGACGTTCAGTAAACTTTTTAACTCACTCGTTTATTTTAAATACTCGCTCCGCTTGTGTCAAATAAACTTGTGACTCAAATACCGTTTACCGCTCTTGTTGCATAATATACTATTATCTCACGGATCGAATTTTGGCGTTTGTCAATTCTAACGGTCATGTCAGTGAATGTATTAGTGTTGTTTTGGGAAAATGCACCCAAAAACTCATGGTCGTAGAAAAAATATAGTATGCAACACGTTCGGTAAGTTTTTTAACTCACTCGTTTATTTTAAACACTCGCTCCGCTTGTGTCAAATAAACTTGTGACTCAAATGCCGTTTACCGGCTTAATTTTGGACAACCTGTATTAAAGTGAACAACAAAAATGTAAACCTACCACCATTTTTTAACATTTTGTAAAATACAATTTTTAAAAACCACAAAAATATATTTTTAAAATTAGTTAAGCTGGAGGTAAAATTTTTGTTTATGGTTAGATATTTCAAAAATGGTTAGACATAGATATAGGACATTATATATGAAATATGTTTAGAATTTCACACAGAATCTCAAAATATATTAATATTCAGGGTGTCCTATTTACGTTAACCCAAAAAATTGAAAGGCGTTTCTAAATAACATCTCAATAAACTTTCGATAAACGGGTTGGGTGAAAAATCCTATATAGTAAACAAAAAAAGAAACACACAAACCACATTGAAACTAAAAATAGTTGGGTATCCTGCATGTGTGTTTGTCAGCGTTTAGTCATAAAATAATGTAAGCAATTGTCTTTTTACTTAATGTTAAGGAACACACTCGATAATAGAAACGTTGTTCCCCAGATCCGAGAGAAGCATTTTTATTTCCATCCAATTTAATGCGGGTTTAATTATCGGCGTCCAGACTTCGTCCGATTCTCGTAGCATCCCCCCACAATAATTTAAAACTAAAAGTTCCTGGGAGTCTCGTAGCACGGATGGGTTTCCGATTTGCCGAACCGAAAGAGTGAATCATAAACTGTTCATGCGAAATAAACACATCTTTGAAATATGAACCGAAAGTTTCACTGAAATTGCTTCGTAGCGGGAGATAAAATGAACGAAAAGTTATGCTTGTTGTTTTTTTCCCGATTCAATCAAATAACGCCGAAGCAATAAAGAGGTTCAGACTGCCAATTGATTTTACTTAACAACACTGCGAGATGAAATGACAGCAATGAGAAACATGTTTATTTACATCGGAATAATGAACGCGTTGGTTGGCGAAAACGTATTTTAATATCATGTATCAAGTCTGTTTTTTCGACTGATTAATGCATTGTTCGATTTTAATCTCTTAGGTTATATTCTCCTGTAAGCAGTACGCAAACCATCGACTTTTATATATCGTACATTTAATGAAATGAAAATAATGCCATACCAGATATTATGGAATACGACAAGCTAGTCATTAATCTGACGGTATTAATATTCCTACTATTAAGCTCTTTCTGCAATTTTTATTCGAATACTATACTCATCATAAACTTTTGCCAACAAAAATTTCCTAGTGAATAGAAGAAGAAACAAATTTAATATATTTCCTCAAAATCAATCGGGATTTAGACCTAATTGTAGCTGTTGCAACACCTTTTAAATATTAGTGATGATATTTTTAGGATCCGACACAACGGCAAGTTGACCGTGTTAGTTTTGTTGGATTATTCTAAAACGTTCAACACAATTAATCGTTGCTCCGTAATTCTCTATTTATATATCACAATGCACAGATGTCTCTTTTTAATCAATGAAGCCAATCAGGCTGTCTTTGCGTGCGACCTTTATAAGCTCACAGTATTTTCCAAAAATCGTTGCCTCAAACTCAATGCTGTACAGCAATAGTAGTAGAAAAAGAGACAGAATAAAGTTTTTACAAACCTTCAATAATGTAGTAAATTTTATCTCAAATGACATATTGTGATGTTGTCTATGGCCAGTTTACATTTTTTAATAATTAAACAAGGTCTATACACGATATCATAGCAATTAAAACTGCAGAAAATAAGCGAATAACGCAGCGTCCTTCTAAGATCAAAATTAAATACATTAAGGGAGTTAATTTGAAAATTGATTTCCTAACCAAAGTCCCACACTTTCTGCTACATTACAAAAATCTAATTTGATATTGTTTATTCAAAGACTATTGCTACTATTACTACTCCTTTTACAATAGCAAAGTCTGATATTAATCGGGATTTAGAAGCACAGAGTGAGCCCTAAAAACTTCAAAAATAGCGTTTAGGTCTGTTTTCATAAGATTACAGTTTTCTATCCATTTATTGACTGGAAATGACAAAAACAACTGAGTGTCATCTACGTGCAATTGCATGAAGAAATACTCAAATGCCCGCTCAGAAACGTTGTGTAAATTGTATACAATAAGGTTCCTAATATGGAACATTGCCGAACTCCAGAGCGAGAAGTTGGGACAGAAGATGTGTGATCGTCAATCGATAATTCTGATGACGTTTGAACAAATAGTTATGGAAAAATCGCACTGCCGCAGTCCCGTTTCATGGTTGAGCGCATCAAAAGCTTTAGAATAGTCGCCCGTTATCATTCCTGAATCGAGTTTTAAGATGTAATCAGTGACATTAAGAAGTTTTGTTACGCAACTGTCTCAGAATCCACGCTGAGTGTCGGGAAGACCGTTATTCCTTTCAATACTTTCGACGGTACTGGCATGATACTAATATGTCTTAAACCTCTAAAATCTGCTATACTGGTAGTTTTAGGTACAGAGATGACATGAGCAATTTTTTATTGTCTAAGATATTCAGGGTGTTTAATATAGTAATTTGTTGTAGGACTAAAATACCTTAACAAGTGTTGGCAGCACATCAGAATGAACTGAACAAATATCTCCCACTCTCAACCTCATCTTAAACGGACTGCAACAAACCACCATAATATTGAACACCCCATTGTTGAATCGCAGACTATAAAAGGAAGAACTGAAGTAATCATTAATTTTATTAGCATTTTTCAAAGATTCGGATATTTCGGCTTTATCGTATTGCTGTATACCTCCAGATTTATCGGTACATTCCAGGAATCGTTTTTGATTCCTGGAATATATTGATTGGTTGATATATTGATTTATTGCGCATTGCTGAATACTGCATAAAATAATCTTGTCTTTTAGTTGTTTCCTATTTTTTCAATAGAATATTGTATTGTAAGAATCTTAATAAGGTCTTTATCCACGTCTTATGCTTCTTTTTAAATACAATTTTTACTTACTTTTTTTATACTTTGCCAAAAATTATAAATTGGCGTTAAAGACAAGTTGCTTTCTGTTGTTTTCAAAACAGTATTGGCGTAATTTATTTGACGATTTGCATTCAGTTTTTGATTTTGTGTCCAAGGGGGTCCAAAATTTACTATTCACATATTCAAAGCTGCAAGTGTATTTTCGACTTTAAATTAATTTCCATAGAAAAATTGGCATAACTAAAAACCAATATGACTAAAGTGGACAATATAAAATGAAGGTAATTATTTTTAATCTTGACTTTTCAGCACATTGGCAGTTTTAGTAAGAGAGGGGATATCTAATTCTTTGAGTCACGGTATCTTCTAAACCCCTTATCCGATTTCAACAAAATCAAGTTTGAGAGGGGCATGTAAGTGTTTTCTAATACCTCATCCACAGATGATGCAGAAATTGCTTGATAACATGATAATAGTTTTTTTTATTTTCGCACGAACAGTTAAAACATGTTCTTGATATAGTCGAAAAATGGATTAAATTCTCAAGAATAAATATCAAGAGTTCTATGAAAATCATGTAATATCAGATGCTTTTTCAAAATTGTTTAAAATTTGAACGTGTAAAAGAAATTGAAATACTTGAAATTATTAATAATATTAAGACCAAAGCTTCCGGAATCGACAGTATTTTTGTTACCATATTTGGACATACTTACAGAATAACATTTTTGAAAACCTACAATAAGGTATTAAATGTATAATATAAACCAACACTTTAAACATAAAAAAAGCGTAAACGAATTTAAAATTAATATGCATATTTGCTCTAGATCCGTCAAATCGTTTTATCTCAAATGATATATTGCGATGTTTTCCGTGGTCCCTGCTTAACAGCCCAAGACAAGTACAGAATACAAAAGCTACAAAATTCTAGTCTATGTCTACCTTTTTTAATACAATTACACTGAAGACGCCAAGCGAATTAGCTTTCGGATTAATTTTCAAGCACTCTTATTGTGTGATTAAATGCAGCTGTAAAAATTTCTTTCAGCTTCCGCTAAATATGCAATATCTTATCCATGGGCTCATATCTCGTGTTATATGAAATGTGGTTGATTTTCTATAATTATTTTTATTTTTTGGTACTAAATTCTGTGAATGCATTAAAATGTACATTCAAAATTGTTGAATGAATTAATCCATTTTTGTGTATATTTATGTCGGGTACTAGGTTTAGTGCAAGAACAGTGAGCATTACTGCAATGATGAACTGAACTGTGTATTGACTTAATTTAATAATAACCTTTATCATTATTATTATTATTTTTTTGTCTTCTTACAACTTTTGTTGGGTCCTTTTTCACCATGGAACAATCGGGACTTTACTAGTCCTCCTCCTCCTCCGACATCACTCTTCGGACTATGTTGCACGTGCCTAGTATTGTCGCCCTCTACACCAGCGCGGTAATTTTCTTATGATTGTCTATGCCCAAAAGTTGTATACACCTGGGCAGGTTCTTTTCCACAATCCCGTTTGCAGAGATTATGATTGGAATTATGGATACTTTTGCAAGTTGGTATATGACTTTTAGCTCGTGTGCTAGACCTTGATATTTAGTAATTTTATCCGTCCTTACCTTAGCTATATTTTCGTCCAATGGGATGCCCACATCCGTCAGAAAGCCCCTCTTTCTTTTGCTTGTCGACGTCCACTATATCTGGTCGACTGTGTCTTACCTGCCGGTCAGTTATTATGTCTGTGTCCCAATGAACCTTGTACGTTTCGTTTTCGATGACATTTTGCGGTAAGTATTTGTGGTACAGGAGTTCACAATTTATCAGCTTTTTGTTGTTGCAGATATGCTGATGGATAGTCCCTGCAACCTGATTTGGCGCTATATAACTACACGCCGATATTAAATGCTGAATCGTTTCAGGACAGCTTCTACACATTCTACCGTTTTCATCTGGCACCGCTTGTTTTAGTACGTATTTTCTGTAATTTCGCGTGGGAACTACTTGGTCCTGTATAGAGCTGAAGAAACCTTCAGTTTCTGGTCTAACATCCTTAGGTAAGATATAAGGCGGACAGTTGTTTGTTGCCTTCAGCATCATTTGGCGCCTTAGCATACCTTGCATACAGAGCTGTGTTTTTCCATTCATTTACCATGTCTTTAATCGATGTATTTGTTTCAGATCGTCGGCGGGCAGCGAAGTTCAGTGGAGAGGCACCTTCGTTTATGCGGCAGATGGCTGTGTGAAGTCTATTATATTATTATTATTATTATTATTATTATTATTATTATTATTATTATTATTATTATTTGTTTTTTCTCTCGTTTTTAAACGGTAGTTCCGTAATATTATCATTGCATCAGACGGATGGTTGTCAAGATATTCTGCATAAATCTTTTATTCCATTGCCAGGAATCGCCTAACAATGTGACAGGTGTCCAGTATCACCTGGACACCTGGATTTCTGGAGTTGGGGTATGAGGTATTCTATGTTTAGTCCTTTTGCGTGAGTCATAGTGGATTTTGGCATTATACCCGTTGTCGATACAATGACTGGTCTGACGTTGACCCGATCTACTCTCCACATATGCTTGATTTCCCCTGCAAGTTCTATATATTTATTTATTAGTATTATTATTATTATCAAAAGCGCAGTTATATTTCTTTTTCCGACAGACGGATAAAATTAAATTTTATTCACCGTTACTCAGTTTGAAGTCATCCGGTTACAAACGGTCAAGTTGAGTCACATAGTGAGTTTGTGAGTTTGTGCTACGTTTCAACTCGTTATTACACTCATAGAATACATTTTATCACGAAACAGTTCACTTTCTGCAAAAGGTTTAACAGCGGTCCTACAATCTACCATCGATATCACTGTTGTTTTCGTATATTCTCGATTTTATTGCGCTGGGCAATTCATGCAGTGGTTGAATTTAATTTAAGCGTTGATTTTTACAAACGTTATTTGACACTGTTATTATCTGCTGAAACGCCTTACCTTGCGCCGTTTATAAGATATAGTGCCATGTTCTGGAAAACCTTTCTCATTTTATTCCTGTCAGATGCGATGAGAAAGGTAACCGGAGCGAAAATTCCGACTTTTGCATAATTTTACCAATAATATTCACGAAGCGACGGTTTATCGCCGACGCGTGATGCGACGCCAATATGGCCGAAATGTGAATATAAAACAATGTTTTACCTATAACAATTGTGAATTATGATTAGCATAGATGTTCTTTGATGTTTTATTGTAAAATTTAGGTTTTTGGATGTATGTACTCTTTTACGTAAAAAGTCAAGACGTACTCGTTTTTTTATAACTTGATATTCCAGGGTGAGCCATAAATCGTTAGTTTTTGGGTTTTTTAGTCGCATTTTATGTATTTCTATGATCCCTATTGAGAAAAACATTCATTTGAGGAATATGGGTGTTAATATATAAAATAATTTTAATACACCTTGCTAATGTTAGCGATTGTAATACATTCAATAATTTTATAGCTTGCAACTGCAATCAGTTCGGTTTGGTTGAAGGGTATTCGCAGACCACCACAAGGAATATACAGAGCAATAAGAAAAGCAATAAGATTTTAGTTTGGTTCCCTTATTTGGGAGGATGGTTCCATGTGTTGGGGCTCAAAAATTGTTTGTATCTTTCATGACGCTTGGTATGCAATCGTGACATATGTAAAAACCAACCCCACTCTACTCGGACCAATCTTAGGAATTTCTAAGATACAAATACCAGCACGCGGACTGTGTAACAAATAGTCAATCTGCTTTATCTGTGAGAATATATAATAAACTGCCTATTCAATTTAATGTAAATATATTCTTTAAAACAAATTGCTGCTTCTCGTCTATGACCATAATGAACAGCTTCTTTCTTGGAATAATTTCATACCCGTGCTCGTTTGTGTTTCTCCATTTTTTTTATTAACATTTTTTTATTTCATGAATATAACGTATTTACATTTTTACCAAAAACCAAAAAAATCAGAATGTATAAAAGTTGTAATAAAGAAAAAAAAGGGAGACGACTTATGACTTATGATTATTGATAATGTATTCTCTAATTGCAGTATCTTATGATTTTATTAAATGCAAATTTTTCCAAATACTTTTTCTTAAATTATTTCAGAAAACAAATTTAGAAATCTCAGTGTTCGTATCCCCTCAAACATCTTAAAGCCTTGATCTTCGAAGTTTGGCATTTTTTAAAAGCACAGAACAATCAGAGGAGGATATATTCGAAGAGGATACCAGAAATATTTTATTTTCGAAAACATATTCCAAAAGTCTGTTACTTCTCTAAGAAGTAGTCGAAATATTTCTTTGATTCTGTTTATTAACCTTTGATTTGTATAATGACTATAAAAAAAATAACAAAAATATCGTACAGGACAGTTATGCAATTAATGCGACTCATACTTTTGTTAAATTCAATAAATTTCTTAGCAAATAAATTGCCCATTCATTTTCATACCACACGTTACGTAAAAATCGATTTTAAACACTATAGTACTACGGAAATGACATTTAATGCTAGTCACTAGCGAAGTTTAAGGTTTTAATAAACAAGTCTTTAAAAAAACACACACAAACATTTTGTTAAGTATTTTTAGACAGCAACCTACGATTTCGTTTTCATGTTTCCTCTCGAATTCAAAAGCATTTTGTGAAACTTCGCACACTTTATTGCCAGAAAGATATATTAACTACCCCTGTTCCGTTTAAATGTGACCAACTCTATAATTTGTCTACCTACCCACAGTTTATTACCCTGCTCTTACGAAAAAAAGATAAAATTACTTTGCAGAGCTTGAAAAATTTCTCAAGATACCTCTATACCTTGCGTAAATTTCACCTCCAACTTAGATCAGTCGCTATGTTTAATTTGTAAATATAAGTGAAGGAAGGCACCCTACAACACAGCAGGCCCGTTCGCCAAGCATGGCTTCACATCTAAACGAGACGTTACACACCCCTGGTTTTACAGTGATCGCTTCACACGACCTGCCTCATTTAGAGGATCGTATCAGTTAAACAAAAATAAAAAACCACATTAACTCAGATTGCCTAAGACACAGCAATTAAACTGTGGGAAAAATATATGGAAACACTTTTAGTAGGCACAAAACAACAAAATCAGGAACAAACTGATGAAATAGGTCCATATATTACCAACGATGAAGTCATAAGTGGCATAAAGAACAGGAAAAATAAGAAGTCATCCGGACATGACCAGACACCTTCAAAGATTTTTAAACTTATTGATCGAAACCATATACGACCAATATCGAACCTATTAATACCGTTTACGAAATGGGCCTAATCCGAAGAAAAGAAGACTTTTAAAAATAAGCATGTATACATGTATACAAATAAGCATGTATATAAGCGTGTATACAAGAAGCTTGAACATAACATTAGTGAAAGGCAGTTTGGGTGTAGCAATGCAACGGGAACAAGGAAAGCATGTTTTAATACAAAGGTGTTTGGATGTAAACCAAGATCCTTTCGTCTATTTTGTGGATTACAACAAAGATTTCGATCATGTGAGGCACGACAGACATGAGGCATGAGAGAGCGAGTAAATGTCAAAAGAAAGTGGAGTAAGACGGGGATGCGTGCTCTCTCCTATACTTTTTAACCTATACTCAGAGAAAATCATTGAAAAGGTTACATCTGAAGAAACAGCAGGAATAAGTATAACCTGTGAACTCATAAACAATATCCATCTTGCCGATGAAAACTTGGTAATAGCCCAGAGTAGCGCGGAGCCACAAAGAACGATGGACCTAAATTGTCAATAGCAGTAAAGCAGGGGTTTTACACATAATACCAATAAGACAAAATTCATAGTTATCAGCAAAGTAAATGTGCTGGGAAAGATTGTATGTTCGCAATAAGGGAATCGGGAGATTAAGTGAGTACAAATGCCTGGGTACCCTGCTAAATTATACTGGACGAAGCTCCCCGGAATGGGACAAGCTAGAGCTGCATTTACCAACATGCGTAAAGTATTCAGCGCTACAGATCTAAATATCAAACTTAAAATAAGATTGGCCTTCTTTATCTAATGGAGTCGTGGACAATGAACAACTTAAAAACGAGTTAAAAAGATTCCAGACTTTTGAAATGTGGGTATACAGACGCATACTGAGAGTTTCTTGGGCACAGAGAGAGTAACAAATGCAAAAATATTAAGACGACTGGATAAAGCAACAGAGATAGTGGAGACTGTTAAGCCAACTAATACTAGACAGAAAAATACAAGGCAAGAGAAGCGTGGGGAGAAGGCGCACTTCTTGGATGAAAAACTTAACCATCGTAGGTCAATAGAATTATTCCGAGCAGCAGCGGCCAAAGTGAGAATCACCATGATGATAGTCAATTTTCCTAGAGGAGACGGCACATAAAGAAGAAAAGATCAGTTGATTCACTGGAATATATGGATGTAGACTTCTTGGTAAGCACTTCATATCTGCTTCCTTAGTCGAACCAAAGTTTTTAAAGTAGAACAATCTGGGATTGGAAAATTCCCCATTGGAGCAGGGTTGAATAAATGTCGTGTGGTCCTGGTTAATCAAAGTCAAAAAATCAAACTTTTGAGATGATTGTTGAAGGTTTTTTTGGCCATCTCCCTGAGGTGAGAGAGCTCATGGCACCACCAAGTGGATGTCCTACCAGAATTTCGATAGCTCTGTACCCTATAGTGCCTCTTGGATGGTCCCAACGTACCTTTCCAATTCATTGTCATCATGGGATAGCTGTAGACATTACTTGTCGCGGTACTTGGTTGCGGCTAAATATAGAGGAAAACAATACACACAATACTGGACATTCAAGACTTGTTCACAGTGCGGAAATGAGAAATATAGGTCCCTAGACGTAAACACAGCTCTTTAAAAATGTAGTTTTAACGGACATAATATGACTTAAACATGTTGACTAAAGTACCGAAAACGCTCGAATTGACTGGTGATTTTTTTTAATGTGACATGTTGACACGTCTGATCAGTGAATAACTGGATATTTTATAATAAGGAGTATAAAATAGTTATTTCAAAGTATAAGTAAACAAGGTATGCCTTTTATGCGTACGGCAATTGGAAATACGAACGAAGCCAGTGCGGCAACCGGGCAAGTAAGGAAAATGTGTACTAAACACTATAAAAACAACGGTAAAGTTTAACCACTTAAATAAAGGAACAGCCTAGTTCGTTACTGCGCAATGACCTTTTCATCGTCCCTTCTGTACTGTTACGTATATTTGCAAGCGATATCCTTAAATAACGCATTAATTTTAACTTTTGATTCAAATAAGGCAAAAGTTGGTGCAGAATTTTATTGGTCGCAATTTAGTCCTTCAATCTACGAGTTATATTTTGCGCTACGGAATTTTCCTCGACGCACGCTTGGCTTAGTTTAAACAAAAATTAATTTCAACGAAGCGTCTGAACTTTTCGCAACATTCGACTAATAAATGTATTGTGAAAGTTTTAATGTAAAGTTGTCGAACTTACGAAATTAAAAAAGTTGTCTGATTGGACGTAATTACATTTACGTTTTTGCTTTGCGTCTCCCTACATTGCAATTTTTTGCATCATAATATGGTTTAGTATATTCGCGTTGACTATACCTCCACGCTTAAAATTAAAAACTCTGTACTAAAAAACTAAACTTAATTTCCTCCGTGAAAGGGTTATGTGATATACTCGACAAGCTTTGACTAAGTTTAGCCCATTTGCAAAAGATCTAATGCATATATAATTAACGGGTATCAATTAGTAGTTAATTCGACAAAAAATAGTATATCAAGTGTGATAAACGCCATTTTAGTAATTAGTTTTTTTGATAAAAGGGGAGTACGGCGGAGTGAGTGCTTAATATATATGAGATAAACATTAGAACTGATAAAACTAAAGTAACGAAAATATATTGTCTTGGTTTTTGAGGGACCCTTCCCCAAAAAGTAATGATTTTCACACCTACTGATACTGGGTGAACCCAACAACCAATAATTTATTGATAGGTAAGGAACAAGACAGGGGCGAGTCGGATAGTATCGGCTGATATCAGTGGCAGTGGTCAATAACATTTTTTACCGTATTTTTGGAAACAGCTTCTTGATTTGTTTTGTTATTAGAGGAAAATCAAATTTTTCAATAAGTAGGGGATTCATGAAACAAGAAGCTTTAAAACAATCCTGTCTAATTTTTCAAAGAAATCTCCACAGGCTACTGTAATACTATTTGCAAATCTTCTGTTGGCTTCTTTAGAGGTTGACTGAAACTGGTTTGTCTTCTATTGTGCTTATAAAATGTTTGAGCGAGGCGGAGGAATTGGTAATAGTACTTCTTCCCTCTTCTCTCTCTTTTGTTAAATAGTCCCAGTTGCCAATGACTGTAGGGTGAAGCAAAACAAGGTTCAAGTAGTTAGTTAAGTTTTGAGAGATCTATCCAACAAAAAAATTATCAATATCGAATATCGAATTTTTTTAAATAGATATAACCTAAATTTGTTCTTTGGTAAACGTTCGTACTTGATAGCTTCAAAAGCATCAAACAAGTGGGGGCGGTGACACCGGACAAAAAGGCCATCCTGTTACAATTTGTTTGACGGTTAATGAAGTTCCACCAATGTTTATATTTCCAAGAAAAAATTATCGAGAACAGTTTATAATAGATGGACCACCAGGTTACATCGGCATTAATGACAAAAGTAGAATTTTTATATATCAAGCATTTTACGAGACGTGTTAGGTTTTCTAAAGCAATCCCAATCTTACTCATATTAGATAACCATGACTTGGACCTCTAGGTGGACGTTATTGACTATTGCAAGGAGGCATTGCCTATTTATTTATTTAAATTGCGGATAGTGAAGCAGTGAACAGGGACAGATCAGGAGTTACTAACAACAGAAAATACGCAGATAATTAAGTTAGACAATTTTGAAGACATACCGCCACGTTCTCCTCTAAATATGACGCTTGATCAGCAGTCAAAGCAACAAGTTTTTGTTAATCCAAGGGAAATCCGTCCATTACCAAAGGTCGAATTAGTACAAGTACAAATAATAGCACAAGTACAAGGCAAAATAAAAGATAAAGAAAGAGTGCAACTTTCACGGATAAACCCGAAAAGAACGCATTGCTACAGCAGGAGGAATTAAAGAAAGATAAAATCGAAAAGATAGGAAAAAAGAAAATGAAGATGAGATTGAGAATTGTTGTTGCCTTTTTTGCTGCGAGTCCTTCAGTAATACAAAACTCAAAGAACGATGGTACATTGTACTCATTTTAAAATGGGTCCATGAGCTAGGTGGAGATGTATTCCTCCTTTGTCATGGATATACTGTTACTGAGTCTTTGACTTTCATAGTTTTATTTAGTTTCTTTATTTTTACCTTTAAACCTGTTGTTCAAACGATGAAAGTTATTTCTGAAAGTTGTAGCAAATTATTAAAAAATAAATTTGTAACAACATGACCCAGTAAAGTAACAACCCACCTTTGTGTGGGGCAAATTGTTACAGTTGTGAGTGGATTAAAAACGATTCGCTTTCTTATACGAAAGGTACGTTTTTTTTAAATTCAAAAATATCCTATCTTAGTCTAAGCATATTACTTTTCTTTCTATACACAAACGGAACTCTTACAATTACGACGTCATTACAAAAAAATTAAATTAATATTATCTAACAACAAAGTCAGGTCTCCGGTTTTAAAGATAGGTGGGTCTTCGTATCCGAATTGTTGATTTAATAATATTTTTAAAAGTATTTTGGCTGTTCCACTTAAGAACATACAAATATTTACAAGATTGCGATTTGGTATAATTAGTTTAACTTTTCCGTTTAATTTAACTTCGCTTGCCAATAATCCTTTAACTTCAGCGTGAGTTTCGAAATTTGAACTTGTTTCGCGGATTGGATAAACATTTCGTGCGGGATGAGTTCTACTACTAAAAGCGCAAATTTTCGGTTTAATTAAAACTCCAACAAAGTAAAATCCAATTGCCTCCCAGAATTGTGGGAAAAAAATTGGTTAGTGAGAATGCTTCGTGTTTGATTACATTGAATTTAGGTTATCTTAAATCTTAAATTAGAAAACTAACCGTTTCGGTAAACGTATTTGAGAAACTATTTGGTGTACGATAATGGAAAACAAAGTAATTTAATTAATAAAGAATTTCGGAACTCTTGGAAAAACGTAGGGAGAATTTCCCTACTATTAGATACCACCTGGTTAAATTTCACCCCCCTTTTTCACAAAAATGTTTTTTTTTTAATTTCTTGAATTTATATAATTGTATTGCTTTCAGTAATCTTAAAAATACGTCTTTTTGTAAATCCAGAAAGCAGATCTTTCAAATTGCCGGGCTTGAGGTGTGTAGTATATAGATAGACACAGAAATTTCTTATATACTCGAATAGAGGAGAGTTCGGATGTTTTAGGGAATATTACTTACGGCTTCAGTTTTGATATTTGTCAATTCTGTGATATCACACGCCACTCAGTGACTGTATTTGTACTGTTTTGCAAAAATATACCCAAAAACTAAAGATCGTGCAAAAAGTATAGTATTCAACCCGTTGCAATTCATGCCTGACCTCCGCCATTGTTCATAGGGTGCAAGTACAGAACTGTTGCCTTAGAGTCTCAGGTCTAGATCTGCGCATTGGTTGAATATGAAGATTAGGCGTACATTTCATTTTGCTTTGCTTTTACAGAAGATTTAAAAAAAAATGCCAATCTGGAATCTATTGCGACGAAACTACTTTATTACTTTTTGTGTGTAAGCCACAACATTTTCAATATATTTTCGACAAGCTTGGAAAATAATTTAAAAGGACAAATTTTTCTAATCACGACGAAGAGACCAAGTTACAATAAATTTTGATTAGGGGGACGAATCTTCTTTTCCTGAAGAAGCGTTTCGCCTTACAGGATTGCTAATAGAATATGTGCTTAACAAAGTAAGAAGTTTGACAATTCAACCACGAAAAATTAAAAAGGGACGCTTTTAGGCGTAACCTTTTTTATACAAAGTAAACAAAAAAACAAACCCTCATGGACATCAATCTAAAAAATCAAAAAACGTGGGCGGTGTTTATACAAGCCATTAAAAAATCGTTCTCATCTTCAAAAATAAATATTGTTAACCAATTTTTGTTTTTCAATTCACTGTAAGGATAAATCGTTTAAGAAATTGAAATCAGGTGGCGTTTCAGTTCCTTTAAGTTTATTATTTGATTTTTGACCAAGAAGACGTACACAAGTATGAGTGACGCGAGTGAAATGAAGGCGAAATTTTTGATGAAATTAAACAGTATGCAAAAAACCAATAAATTCATTTGACATTTCAACATTAACTAAAGAAATTGAAGAAGCCAAGAAAGCTGCGAAAAAATAACACTTCAATAATGACGTCTTAAACGTCACGATGTGTTACTTATTGGGGTATGAAGAAATTAATTTTGAAATTGTCTGAGCAAGTTACTGAAGTGAAATACTTTGTGCCTGATGAAGAATTGTTTGAAGGGCATAATATAATGCTCATAAGGAATGTGGTCATGCTGGAAGAGATATCATTAAAGCACTAAGCAACAAATATGCTAACGTAACTCGAGAATGCATTGCACTTTACTTATACAACAAAGAATATTGACAGTGTGATAGTAATGCGGCAGGTTATTTCGCTAGACATTTGGTAAACTTAAGATTGTCGTACCACAGTTTAGACAAGGTTCGAAATATCTAATAATTTCGGACTATGCCTAAAGTGGCCTGGCAACGCCGACTTGGGCTAAGCAAACCTAGGTATAACTGCATAACGGACTTTGCCCGCAACGCATATATGTAATAATGCCGTATTATGTAGAGGTAGAAGTAGCAATTGTTTTTTCTTGAATTAGTACTATTTCGGTCCCTAAAAGATACAACCTTTTTAGACAAAAAATTGTAACTAAGATTTAGCAGGTGAAGGTATATCAAGGATTTAAGCTTTAGACCCCGCCTGCGTATAACGTGACTCATCCTGTTATATTTGCATATATTGAAAGAATATCTAATATATATTTCTAATATCCGAACTGTCTGAAGTATTTCACTATCCCTCTCCATTAAAAACGGACCATAAACGGAATCAACATATGTTAACTTGGATATAATTAATGACTTACATAACGATATGTACGGTTTTAACCTATTAATTAACGATTTGGATAGAGTTTCATAAGCAATCCATGGGTATTCAATTATTTCATCCATAGCCCAATTTTATTTCTGTCCGCAAAACTTGTATTTTTAAAAACGATTTTTATTCAATACGAGCGTTTACAGGCAGCGTTACGACAAGAAGCGACTTAAGAGACTAAATAAGCACATGAACAATATCTATATTTATAGTACATAAAAGCTGAATAAGCTTAACCTTATCAAATACGTTCTTATTATTATATGGGTCATCATAAATAGATATATAACTCCTCCCTCCTCAAGTCTGAGAAAATCGGGGTTGATTTTCGAGGGATTTCAGTTCTATATCTACTTTTACATTTTGTTGTCTTTTCTTATAGTAACAATACACCCAAATTATTATACCTATAATTATAATAACAATTATTAATATTAAAGTAATTAAAACACTTGATTTTACAAAGTCTAAATGTTTTAGTGGGTGGGTTACTAGATTTTGGGCATTTACTATATCCTCCTTTATATTTTCGACATTAATTTCTCTTAATTGGAAAGGTCCGACATTTTGAACCAATTTCTCATCAATAGTAATTGATGGAAGTTTTAGTCTTAAATTAATTATATCTATTTTTTGAGAATCATAATTATTATCCTGAATTTTAACATTACAGCTCCAAGGGAGAATTAAAGAAGCTTTCTTTATTATTTCAATATTTTGTTGATTTGGGCATTGGAAATATGCTTTTTCCGGTGAAGAGGGGATTACTAAAATTGAATTGTCTTTTAATTGAGTAATCGAGGTTTCTAAGTATTTTACCTGTATCATTGGGCAATGGTTAGTTAAATTAATTGTTTGTGAAACGAAGGGTTCATTTTTATTAAGTAAGTTTCGTGGACATAAGGACATTTCTTCAATTCTATAACAGTTTTCTTTTAGGTTAAAGAAATCATCCATGGATTTTAATAGATACGGGTTATTTATAACATGTATATTATTATTTACAGGTATCGGGTAGATACGATAGAGAGCAAATGGTTTATTTAATATTAAGGGTACTGCCATATAAAATATAATAAGTTCTTTCTTAATTATGACGTCTGTGTGTATCACCTCATAATATTTAATAATATTATCAAAGGGAATTCGTGTTTTCGGGTCAAGTTTAGCGATAACGTTCTTAAGTTCTTTATACTTAAAAATGCTGTGATGCATTACATTTATTTTTGCGAAGTTAATAGCAGTCTGTACGTTACTACGGATTTCATTAATAACGCGGAGATTGTTCTTTAAATTATCGAGTAAGATAATAAAATATGATGTCGTCGTCAGCGTCTGTGTCATTTTTGCTAAATAGTTAATCTGAGTCAGTATTTCTTGTTGATTATTTTTTATATTATTCAATTGGGAGTCTATGTCTTTTGTTAGTCATTTAACAATCGTTTGAGTCGAGGATATATCTTGATGAAGAATTTCTTGATTTTCATGTAGTGTTTTAATATATTGATCATAACGTTCACCATCGTCTGCGTCTAAAGTACCAAATAAATATTTTTGAGCTTTTCCCCAGAAATTAAAGAGTCCTCTTTTTATTCTTTTATGTAAAGTAGTCGGATGCAGGATTTGCAGGATTCCAGTCGGATGCAGGATTCCAGTCGGAGTTCAACGAGCGAACGGATGATATCCCGGAGTATAGTGTCATCACATTTTTCCATCCGTGAATCAATACGTGAGAATATATATATATATATATATATATATATATATATATATATATATATATATATATATATATATATATATATATATATATATATATATATATATATATATATATTTGCCAATCTAGTTGGTCTAATCCGCAACCTATTTTAGGTATTGCTATTTTTACTATATAGTTTTCTTTAGCATGAGTTTTCATTTTATTTAGGGCTTTCCATAATGTGAAATAAGTAGATTTTTCATTGGACTTTTCCTTAGTAATTGGATAATAAATAAATCTATTATTTTTGTCATCAAATAGCGTAGCTATTCCTCCTGGTTTGGGATTTTGGTCTAGAAGATATTTTACATTTTTAAATTTCTAAGGTCAGGTGCAACACAATGTGCTAGCGAGTAGTTATTTTGTTTAAGTAAATCATCTTTAATTTCTTTAATTATATTTAAATATTCGATGGGTTTCCAATTGTCTTCGAATTGTTTAAATTTAGCAGATTCATTGTCAGTCATCATTTTCCGTGGTTGTTCGAACAAGTTTTCCTGTGATTCAAAAAAGTGTTTAATTTTTTCATGCCAAATGTATTGATCATCTTTTTCTTCATTTTTTTCGCATACGGCGGACATGTGTGTTAATGGTGGTTTTATTAGATCTACGGGGTGAATTTCCTTAGGAGGACGTGAAAGGGCATCTGCATTTGTATTCTGTTTACCTTTTTTATATTGAACAATGTAGTCGAATTTCTGTAATTTTAATTGCCACCTGACTAATTTCGAGTTAGGTTCCTTAAGAGAGAAGAGCCATTGTAACGGCTTGTGATCCGTTATTATCGTAAATTTCCTACCAAACAGATATGGTCGAAAATACTTAGTAGTCCACACGATAGCGAGAAGTTCTTTTTCTATCGTAGAATAATGGCATTCTGCAGAGTTGAGTGTTCGGCTGGCGTATGCTATTGGTAGATCCGATCCGATAGGTCCTTGCGAAAGTATTGCACCAATTGCATAGTCCGAAGCATCCGTTGTTAAGACAAAAGTTTTATTAAAATCCGGGTATTGTAGTATAAGGTCATTGCTCAATATATTCTGGCAAAGATTAAAAGCTGAGACGAATGCTTTATCATGGCTTATTTTAACGTTTTTCTTTAGGCAATGTGTCAATGGTTTTGTAATTTTTGCGAAGTCTTTAATGAACTTCCTATAGTATCCAACGAGGCCCAAAAATGATTTAATTTCTTTTGGAGTACTAGGGATTTTAAAATTCTTAATAGCCTCAATTTTCTTCGGGTTTGGTTTAACTCCCTCCGGGGTTACTACATGTTCTAAGAATTCTACTGTTTTCTTTAAAAATTGTGATTTATCTAACTGTATCTTCATATGGAAGAAAAAAAGTCGTTCAAAGACTAATTTTAATGGGTTTAGATGTTCCTGCAGACTAGTTGAAAATATTATTATTTCGTCCATGTATACAAGACATATTTTACGCAATAGTCCACGCAATATATTATCCATCGCACGCTGGAATGTAGATGGTGCGTTCTTCAGTCCGAAGGGCATACGTGTGTATTCATAGTGTCCGTGTTCTACGTTAAACGCTGTTTTCGGAATACTTTCAGGATCCATTTCTATTTGATGGAATCCGCTAGCAAGATTTATTGTTGTAAAATACAGGCATCTTCCTAGTTTATCCAGTATATCGGCGATATTTGGTATTGGATATTTATCGTCTATTGTTTTTTCATTTAATTTCCTGTAGTCTATCACGAGTCTCCATTTCCTACATCCTACCTTTTTGGGTACTATCCAGACTGGTGAGCTCCAGGGAGAACTTGATGGTCGAATTATTCCTCCTTGTAGCATTTCTTCTATCTGTCTATTCATTTCTTGTTTATGGATATACGGCTATCGATAGCTTTTCGCATGTACGGGAATTTCATCACTAGTTCTAATAATATGTTTAACTTGGTTTGTAAAGGTTAAAGTGTCTCCGGGTTTATGTAAAATTTGTTCGAATTTTTTAAAAAGTCTAAAGAGCTGTTCCTTTTCTTCTAGATTTAGGTGTTCATGCCGTATTTAATTTTTTATATCGATTTTCCCAGTAATTTCTTTTTTTATTGTCGGATTATTAAAGGCCGTTGTTTCAAAATAAAAGATTTCAAAATTATTAAGTTCAAAGGGTTCTAAGGGTAAGTTATTATTAATACTACCTTCGAGGGCTATTGATTTTTCCGAATGACATATTGTTACAAGGGTTGGTTGTATTTCAATTTCGTTGTCATGATAATATGGCATTAACCATGTCGTATTATCAGGCAGATTAGTTTTAAGTGTTGCTTTCTGTATACTTTTTGGGGGAATCTCTACTACATAGTCATCAAAATTTTGTCTATATTGGAAAGGGATTTCAATGTATTGGTTTTTTAGCTTGGTATTTTTTAAGTCAATGTTTAAATTTAATTTACAAAGGTCTTTTATTAATAAAATACCATCAAAATATTCGTGGAAGGGATATAAGATAAATTCAATGGGTTCGGTTATACCAAAACATGTAAAAAGTAAAAATAGTTGACTTATGTGAAGCTTTCTTAGAACCCGCGCAAGTTTGAAGAGTATTTACATAAGGTTTGATTAATTCTGGAAAATAAGTTTCGGCTAACGAAGGTCTAAGAAGTGACGCATGGGAACCTGTATCTATAAGTAATCGAATTTTATAATTAGGGATTTCAATATATGGTAACTGGTTTATATGAAAACTATTTAAAGTTAGGCAGGGTTGGTTTCGTCCGAGGCCGTTAATTGAAATTTTTCTAATTGTTCGATTATATCATTTCCTTGTTCGAAGCATTCTTCTTCGTCATAGTCGGGGTAATAGTTACTTTCATTAGAGTTAGTCGAGTCTGTTTGTGGTTCATTAATTTCGTAATTATTGTCAGAGTTTTCTACGTGTGTTAATTCCTGAAATGTAAAGTTTGGTTTACCTGTTGATTGAAAATAATTTTGTTGTGGTCTCATTTGCGGAAACGATCTTTTAGGTTGTATGCTCACTAGGTTGAGGGTATTGATTTTTTGAATTTTGGGGGTTATTTTGATTAGAAGTTTGCGGTTGTTGCGTCGGTTGTTAAAAAAATTGGTTTTGTGGCTTGAAAAATTGGTTTTGAGGTTTAAAGAATTGATTTAGTGGCTTGAAAAATTGGTTTTGAGGTTTAAAGAATTAATTTATTTGATGGAGTTGTCCGAATGGTAAATTTTGCTGTCTAAAGGGTTGATTTGGCTTTCTAAAAGATTGATTTATCAGATTACTCAATATTTGATTATTATAATTTAATGGTTTCTGCATATTATGTCGTGTAGACGTACTATTTTGGAGATAAGTATCTTTAAAATGTGTTTGACTTGTTAATATTTCATAATTATTAATAGTATCTATAGCTTCATCCAAATTCTGAGAATTGCGAACTATAAGTAACGTTCTCAATTCATTAGGAATGTTTGCTAAAAGATTTTGTGTAGCGGTTAATTCATTTTGAGAAATTAATATCGATCTAGCTTCAGCGTTTTCAATTTCTGAACATATCTTAGTATTAATTTTAGTGACTAAGGCTTTGAGTTTTTGAATATAGTCTTGAATGGAATCATTTTTCCTCGATGAAAATATTAATTGTTGTTGAAGGGAGTGGTCGGATCGCAAAATTTCTGAATTAGAGCTGATTTTATCTCGGGCCAGGTTCTAAAGTCTGGTCGAGTTAAAAGAAAATCTTCGGCTGTACCTATAATTTTTGATTTTATTGCCAAGATTACATATTCTTGCTGTGATTGACCATTATTAAAATATCTGACATAGAAAGTATCAATTTGGTTAAGGAAAAATTCTAAACGTGACGGCGTACCATCAAAGTTTTTTAATAGAGAAACAGTTGATCTCAAAGCGTCGGCCATCTTGTTGATTTCACTAATAGTTAAATTTAAGCTAGTTTCTAAAGTATCCGTAAGAGTAGAATTATTTTCTTCACTTACACAATACAACAAAGAAATACCAGAATATAATTCGTCTATTTGATTACTACGGGATTGATTATTTTCCGCACTATTTATTCTTCTAGGATAAGCAATATCGCTTAGCCTATTTTTAAATTTCCTCATGAAATATCATAAAATTTTTTACAAATTCTTAACTAACAGGAGTCACAACTATAAGGAACAGTTTTAGTAAGCGCACTTACAATTATATGTTCCTAGTCTCGTTCCTGTATCAAATGGTCACGTCCAGTTGAGAAGCTGCACTTTCCAAGAACGGTGCCGTTTGTAATGGACGCTGGCTCAGGCTAGTTCGTCCTACTGGCTATCGAAATGGCGTACCAATGATCGATGTTGCCAGGAGCCCCAAGTGCCCCGTGTAACGATGATGTTTTGGAATCCTTTTCTTAACTGTTGAAACAGAAGTGTGTCACGATCCCTTTTGCGATGCACTGATGATCCAAACTGGCGTTTCAGCACACTAATCGCGAAGAGAAGTTTCGAGAAGTACAATGCACTGACAATCCAAAATGGTAATCCAGCGCACTAATTTCGAGTAAATTTTCGAAAACACACCGAAAAGGATCCTACCGACTGCGCCAATTTTATTTCTGTCCGCAAAACTTGTATTTTTAAAAACGATTTTTATTCAATACGAGCGTTTACAGGCAGCGTTACGACAAGAAGCGACTTAAGAGACTAAATAAGCACATGAACAGTATCTATGTTTATAGTATATAAAAGCTGAATAAGCTTATCCTTTTCAAATGCGTACTTATTATTATATGCGGCCCCATTTTTTTTTGCTTCAGTTTTAAACTCTATATCAACCTCATTCATTGTTAACTTTAGATGATTTCTGACATAGTCTATCTGTTTTTGTGGTCCAAATAATATGGCCACTGATCTATTGGCATTGAGCTAAAGAGCTAAAGATATATCCTCATTAATACTTATAGCTGTAAAAGTCAGATATGTTTATTTAAAAGAGCAGAGGTACCACAGGCTGCTACTGTTGTATACAACCTGTTGCAATCTTTGTCGAAGAGATAATTAATTTAGTGAACCTATCTTGAAAACAAAAATCTTTTGACAATTTTAGCGTAAATAGTATCAATGGCATTTGTCTCATCACAAGAAATCATAATCTCATGGGTTCTGGCACTCAATTGGATGGGAAACGGAGTTGCATGGTGTGGTAACCATATACCAAGTAGATAAAAGAAAGTGTTTGCAGAAAGCTATACAATGCTGTAATAAATTCTATGTTTATTAGCTTAAGCAAGATCAAGAAGTCTCATGTAAATTTTGCAAAAGGGAGGTTTTCGATGTGTACGTAGAATTGTGGATTACATTCTGGCAATTTGTGGTTCAGATTTATGCTGTTAATGTTTGATAGCTTGGAAGGGTATTGAGCAGTATTTCCAGAAGCTATGATATTAGGTGATAGCGCTTAAAGGATTCGTTAATGTTCCCCATTATAAGAAGTCCTGAGAATTCAATAAAAGCACGCTTTAACAGATACTACAAAAAACCGGATATCTGAAAGAAGATTCTATTATTATAATAAAGGACAAATTTCCAAATTAACAAAGCAAAATGCAAATTGAAACGTTGAAATTAGTTTGGTGCGATAGGCAACAGGTTAGAGCAACTATATTTTGCAAGATTTTTTTATTTGCGATTCCTTATTTATGTATAGATAAATCTCGTTACTGTTAGTTATAAATTTATGGTTCAAAATTTCTGTTTCTGGTTTATTGAGATTCATCAACTTCACAACTAACCAAATTCAAGGAACAAATTAAAATTGTAATAAATATTTGTATACATGTATATATGTGTAAATTTTTCTAACATAAAACAAAATTTGACCAATAATGCTACTTTTATTTTTCTGGCCCAATATTATTTATAATTTATATATTAATATATTTATATTTTAAGTTAATTTTAAGTTATTCATAATACAGAAAATAAACAAGATTAAATGCTTTCTGATTTTTAGCAGCTGATGAGCTGATGAATACGTTAATTATATATAATCCAAAAAATTCCTTTGTGTCCTTGTCATAAAGAATATTGTCGGATATTTTTAGATGTTTAGTATGCAACTTTATTGATAAACGAATGCAATTTTCCTGGCGTTTATATATTTTTGAAAATGTTGATTTTTATAATATTCCCTGAATTTTTATTGAAAAATTAATTGAATAAAATAGTTTAACTGGCATTCTTTAAATTAGTATACATGGAATGGCTAAAATATGTTTATTTTTTGCAGTAAATAGAAAATATAAAGGGGGATCAAAAAGTGGATGTAGATAACAAATTCCATTTTTTAAATGAAACACCATTTATTTAAATCTATTTGCGAATTCTGAGTTAAAATTTACTCATAGTTCATATAGCACACCCTAGATACCTGTCTCTTACTTTTTATAAACAAAAGAATAAAAAAACATGTCAAAGAAATCAGCCGTTAACCCACCCCACCATTACCATTTTTACAATATGCCGATCGATTAAAAAAACCTTCCAAATCCTGATTCTTCATTTTAAATCATCAAAATTTTTCGTTTTTTGTTTTGATTTTAAATATCCTCCGAGTAAAGAATCCAGAGGAGTAATATGTGGAGATTTTGCAGGAGATTCTATTGAAGCTCTTCTACCAATGTACTGTCTGAAAAATACATTTTCAAATATTCACGCACGTGAAGAAATTGTTAAGATCGCTCCAGCAAAATTTTAAACGAACCAATAAGGGCCAATAATAATTTTGTTATCGAAAATCCCTACCCAAATGCTTATTTTTTGTGGATATTGTATATTTTCTCTCATCCGTCAGAGATTATTTGCGCTCCAATAGCTACAATTTTTTTCATTTTTGTTATTGTGTATTACTGCATAAGAGGAACATGCGGCAAAAATCTCAAAAATGAACAAGAATTAGACAGCCCCACTATAAAGTTCGACCGTAAAAATTTAAGTATTTAAAGTAAATTTTTAAAACACGTAGCGACAATAAACAAAGGCGTTATCTCGGGCTTTTCCTGAATAAGCGTAAATCCCATTTTACAGTGTACATTTCCCATTTCGGCGAGTTTTCCTCGAAGATGTAAAACAAAGTTGTCGGACGCGAACTGCCGTTATCGCCTTCGAAACATTCGGTTATCGTCGTTTTATGACGTTCCCTTTATTGCGTAAATTTTTTATAACCACCTACGCAGCGCACCCAAAAAAGCGGTGCTCATATCTTTCGCGAATAACATTAAAATACATGTTTAAATTTGGTCGGAGAGGTTTGCCGACTCTCAAGTAATGAACTTTAAAGACACTTTAAAAAATTAAATCTACCACTTATACTAATTAAACTGCAAGATTTATTACTAGAACGGCATTGTAATAGCCGAACAATTTTTGTTTTTTAGTTTGGCCTTATTTTTCATAACATTCGTATATAGCTTTTACTTAATTAGTGAGAGTTATGTTACAGTATTGTTATCATCTGAGTCGTAGGAGATCTACCTGAAAGTTACAACACAGACAATTTGAAAACCTGCACCTTTTAAATTTTTCTATTTGTGTATTATCTAGTATATTATTTGTATCTATATTTGTATTGTCCCAATTTTTTTCACACTATACTCGGACAGGAAGTCATATCTGCTGCGTCTGGAAATGTGTCCCGTGTAACTTGTATCCCGTCTTTTGATCTACATTCGTTCTTCTGTTTCACAAAAAGTTCTTCCTAGTCGTCATGTGCGGCCAGCATCCAGTACCACACAGAACGTTTGACTAGCCATGAGCTCCTACAAACCCGTATATATTCAACGATTGTGAAGCGCTTGTTGGCAAATTCTTTATTTTGAAAAATGCGCTAGTTGCATTTTCTAGGGGGCGCGTCTCCGGATTGAAATCGTTTGTTATCCAACATCCTTTTTATTATAGACAGACATTGGTGTCCACCAATGCTTTTGTTGTTTCTACATTTATCCTAAAAGCAAATTCCATTTGCTCCCAATACAAAATTTTAGTTACATTGATGTCACAGTCAATTATTTTTATTTCGAGTATGTCCATTGCTCGTGGCGATTCTTCCCCCTTGACCACAATCTATGGGTCGAAGTATGTTTACGACTTACCATTTTTGTTTCCTTGGCCAATTCAAATGAATCTTTGTTGCACTTATATAAGCTGTGGATTAATCACAATAGGAATTTTTGATTAAACTGTCTCGCGAACGATTTGTCCCTAGAATTCTGTGTACATTACATTCCACAAGTTCGAATGGGCTTACGCGGATTGCCTAGCTCTTAACCTTCGAAGTTAATAGAATTATTTCTAATTCTTATAAAAATTAAACTATAAATAATACTAAATTTCCTTTAAGCTTGCAACTTAAAATCTTATTTTTATAGACAATATAGTTTAATAAAGAAATATTGTTATATTTATAAATGAATTTACAATTCATCACTTTATTAAATTTACCGAATAAATGACTTTCTCGTCCGTAAGATATCTAATTACATACTGATCTAGCGTGCGGGAAGCGTCACTTTACCGCGTCAGTTTCGTTTGCCACGGATCCGAGCCACTTCGGATATTTCCGGGATTTTACCGCATGAGTTTGGAAGCAATCGGATGTATTCGGAGATATTTCCCACGCTTTGAATTTTGACGGTCATGTGAGTGAATGTATTCGTGGTGTTTTGCGAAAGTGTACTCAAAAACTAACGGTCGTAGAAAAAGTATAGTATGGAACACTTTCGGTAAACTTTTTAACTCACTGTTTTATTATACACTCGCTCCGCTCGTGTCAAATAAACTCTTAAGTCAAATGCCTTTTACCGCACTTGTTGCATAATATACTATTACTCAACTAATCACAAAGACATTGGTACATTATATTTTATTTTAGGATTATGGTCAGGATTAGTGGGAACTTCCCTTAGTTTTATTATTCGAATCGAATTAAGAAATTCCCAATCTTTAAATGGCGATGATCAAATTTTTAACTTAATAGTTACAGCTCATGCAATTATTATAGTATTTTTTATAGTTATACCTATTATAATTGGAGGGTTTGGTAATTGATTAGTTCCAATTTTGCTAGGAGCTCCTGACATAGCTTTCCCTCGTATAAAGAACATACATTTCTGACTTCTCCCCCTATCCTTAACCTTTCTTTTAATTAGTAGAACTATTGAAAAAGTGCCGGAACTGGATGAACTGTTTATCCCCATTAGCATCTAATATCGCTCACACAGGTAGATCAGTTGACTTAGCAATTTTTAGTCTTCATTTAGCTGGTATTTTCTATGTTATAAGAGCAACTTATTTCATTTCTACAATTATCATTATACGATCTCATAATACACCTATAGATATCTCTCTTTTTACTTGAGCCGTATGTATTACTGCACATAGTATATAATTAACTGATCGAAATATTAATACTTCTTTGACTCAGCCAACACCTCTTTTGATTCTTTGGTCAAGCAGAAGTTTACATTATAATCCTTCCAGGATTTGGAATAATTTCTCATATTGTTTCCCAAGGAAGTAATAAAAAGGAAACTTTTGGAACGTTAGAGGAATAATCTATGCAATACTAACCATTGGACTATTAGGATTTTTAGTTTGAGCACATCATATATTTACTAATGGAAGTTGATACTTGAGCTTACTTTACTCCTGCTACTATAATTATTGCTATTCCAAGAGCTGCTAGAAATGCGTATGGGCTTACCTGGGTTGCCTGTCGTATATTCGAACTTCTAGGTCGGTTATGAACCCGACCGTATACCACATTAACCAGCCACCCAAAACAATATTTTGTTCTACACAGAGTCAGTCTTTTTTTTTAGAAATGCATCTCCCGACGTACTTTTGCTTCATCAGTGTACATGAAGATAAAGATAATGATGCTTTATTTCCATAAGACTTGATTTACAAGTGTTGGATATTGTTAGTAAAATATGAATGTAAAAATATAAAACTATTTTAGTATAATTAATTAATTAATTAATAATAATAATATTTATGAGAAATGTTAGATAAATAACAAATATATAAACAATAACAAACAAGCAATACGTACTAAAAGGTATCATAAGAAAGAAAATCCTTAATATTGTAATAGGCGAGGCGTAGCAATTTGTCTTTAAGAGTGCATTTGAATTTTGTTTGACTAGTTATCTCCTTCAGTTTGATAGGCAATTTATTATAAATTTTTACAGTCAAAACAAAGGGACTATTTGCTGTAAGAGACAGTTAATGAGTAGGTATTTTGATGTTAAGATTCGGTCTTCTGTACTGAATATCTGAGGTTCTTAAGAGCAAATAAAGATAGGTGGCACAATTTGGTATGTACATACTAGGAAGTGTTAATGAAGAATGTTGTGGAAATAGGTCCCGACATAAAAAATTCCAGGGCGTAAACAGTATAGTCCCCAAAGCGTTTCTGCATCCTAAAGACTTGCTCCGCACGTGGGGAACCTCCCCAAGAAATCAAAGCGTCGTTGAGACAGAAATAGACATACGAAAAATAGTACATTTTTAACAAGGGGAAAGAAACCAGGGAGAGCGGAGCCTCCATTTCTGCATAATATTTTTTGCTCAAAAGTTGTCTTGGTTGCAATGCTGCAGAAAGGATAGAAACTGGATCATCCGCAAAAAGGGAAAAGTAAGTATGAGGGAAAGATGAAAACACATAAACACTATAAACAATAAAGGACCGAGTAAACTTCCCAGAGGTACACCACAATTCACTGACCTGGAATCAGATACGTATTCAAAACCTAAGGTATTTCGCAATTTAACCAACTAAGTACGACCCCCAAAAAAAGGCCTTAACCAACTTAAGGTGATACCTCTAATACCATATGAACAAAGCTTGTCCACTAAAATATCGACATCGACCAAGTCAAATGCTCTTTGTAAATCGAACAAAACACATGCTGCCTTCTGCCTTTCTTCTAACTTGGCAAAAATATGCTTATTTAAAGAGAGAATGGCATCCTGCATTGATCGTTGATAATTAATGAGATATGTCATCGGTTCTACAATAGCGTCAACCACATGCCCTAACACCGCGCAGGGAATGCAGTCCGAACCCGCTGAATATTTCTTAGTGACAGACAACATTATATTACTAACTTCTGTACATAAATATGGACTTAAATACGTGCTCTCTGCAGGACTACATCTAGCGAGATCATATTTTTATGAGGTGAAAATATATTTTTCAAACTATTGGCTGAATCGACGAAAAAATTGTTCAAACGATTTGCAGCCGAAGTCATATTAGTAACTTCTGTATCAATAACAAAAACGGTTGTTTTTGTCGCACATTTTATTTCATTGTTTATTTGCCACGCGTAACGCGATTTGTTTTCTGAATTCAAAAAACATTGATAATTAAACAATTTTTTAGCTTCATATATGTGCTTTTTGTGAACTTTTTTTAATTGTTTATAATACAACATGAAGCCAATGAACAATTAAATGCACTTAGAAAGAGTTCATGAAATGTATTAAATTTATTGTCAAGGCTTTCCCCTTGACTATAAACAGGTCACCAATCTATTTTGGATATTTGCATTTTAAACGCTTCAAGTTTACTTATTTTTCTAAACAGTCGTGCATAGGTTTGCTCCACTCTATCAATAATAACTTGTGGGAGGGAGACTAGTTGCATAAGATGGTCAGAAATGTCAGTATAAACGCATTTCTATCGTTATTGTCAACAAAGTTCATGTTAAAGTCCCCACAAAAGAATGCTTTATAATTCCTCAAGATATTACATGAAAAAAAGTTTAAGTAATTGATAAATATATTCAAATCACTGTTAGGTGATCGGTAAATTACGACAACGCGATATACTTCTTGTGAAAATTTATTCTCGCAAATTGCGTACTCGAAAACCTTACTTATTATGGAACAAGGGATTGATAACTGCGTAAAACTTACATCATTGCGCACAAAAATTGCTACGCCTCCTCCTTTATAATGTGATCTACAATTCTGAATAATTATCAGCTGAATTTCAAGACTGTTACACCATGTTTCAGTGACGCAGAGGACTTGAAGAAGTGCAATTGAGTACAGTAAAGTGAATAAGTCTTCAGTTTTCTTTTTCAAGCTCCTTACATTAATGTGACATATTTTTATATGTTCTTCTTACAACGTGCGTTTTGGTTTCCTTACTTGGGAACAGCGGTGTCATTAGCCTTTCAGCTGATTTGAGGCAGGTGGTCTGAAATTTCCGTTGGACGTGTCTTGAGTTTTTGGAAATCGGTAGATGGGTTGTACACTTTTTTGACATCCTCGTTCCGTTCTCTTTAATTCGGCACAACTAAATTCAATTTCTGGTGTGGTAATGTTCAAGAAGTGTCTCAGTTCATTAGTTGTCGTTTTTGAATCCAATCTGTACACGTGCAGGTAACCCAGTTTAGGTGCTGCAACCACTGCAGTGTTTTGATTGGAACCTATCACAGGTTTACGTAGTTTTCGACTATTTGAGAGCACGTGATGTCTGTGGTAGTGGGATTGACGTTGATTAGGTACTGAATTTGAACTAGCTTCTTCAATGCCATTATTGACTTGACTGAGTGTTATTTGAGGCGTACTATTGTCGCGCTCTGGTGGTAGATCAGCAACGTCATTGTTAAGATGCAAAGTTATCTATGCGTTAAAGTGTACGCTCTTGTCAATGGAACAAAAGATGTCGCGAGTGATGATCCCGATCACAGAGACGCTTTTCGCGGTGAAAAATTGATTTATGCAATATTTTTACCTCATTTTTCCAGGAATCACATAATATTCCTGCTCTGATGTAGGTTGTCTTTCCCCACCAAATATGGACGACCTCTTGACTGTCAACATACTCGTGTTCAAAACTTTTATTCCGTCCATCACTTGATTCACTGACTAAATTTAAAGTTCCGAAGAACTCACTTAAAAATTTGATTGCCAATTATTGCATCCGAAAACTTTTTTGAAACTGACGCGTCTATTATGTCTTTCTCGAGAATTTTGCCAAGCTCAACGACTAGCACATCCGCACACGGCGCCATATTGTATTCCCATCATGCCTGAATAATAAGAATAATTTCTCAATCTATTCAGTTGGCGGTCAGCAACAAAAAATCCAGTCCTAGGACTGACTGTCTTAATATTTTGTATCTCGGTAGATCACTACCATACTAGAACTAATGGGTGTTTTTTTTCGATGTATAGAACTTTAAGTTGGCATTACTGTTCAAGATGGCGACCGATTTAACAGCTGTCAAGTGAATTATTCTCAGTTTGGTTTGGCAATTCATCATGAATAGACTCACGCCTGAACAACGCTGGCAAATAGTGCAATTTTATTTCGAAAATAATGGTTCTGTGCAGAATACGTATCGCGCACTACGTCCATTTTAACGTCGACAAAATCGTTCATCAGAGCAGTTAATTCGATTAACCATGGAACATTTTCGCACCACGTTTACTGTTATTGATAACTCGCATCCGCAGCGATGCCGTACGGACTGTACAGAATAAGCTATTGCTGCTGTAGAGCGTAGCATTGAGGAAGACCCGAATGAGTCCATCCGCCATCGAGCACAGGAATTGGATCTGTGTCCATCCACTTTATGGAAGATTTTGGGGAAGGATCTTGGTTTACGTGCTTACAAAATCCAACTCGCGCAAGAATTGAAGCCAAACGATCATCAAGTTAGGCGTAGATTCATCGAATGGGCCCAAAATGAGATTGCCGTTGTTCCTAATTTTCATAAGCGAATTTTGTTTAGCGATGAAGCGCACTTCTGGTTGAATGGCTACGTCAACAAACAAAATTGCCGCATTTGGAGCGAAGCTAATCCTCAAGTGTATATCGAATCACCGTTACATCTAGAAAAACTGACTGTTTGGTGCGCTTTATGGGCTGGTGGAATCATTGGTACGTACTTCTTCAAAAACGATGATGGCCAGAACGTTGCAGTCAATGGTGATCGGTATAGACCTGTGCATTGGTCTCCAAGATCTTGTGATTTAACATCGCTAGACTACTTTCTGTGGGGCTATGTAAAGTCATTGGTCTATGCGGATAAGCCAAAAACGCTGGCTATTTGGAAAACAACATTTGCCGTGTTATTGCCGATATCACGGCCGCAAATGTTGGAAAGAGTCATCGAAAATTGGACGTCCAGATTGGACTACATCTGCGCCAGCCGTGGCGGTCATATGCCAAAAATCATATTTAAAATGTAATGCCACAAGATTAACTTTCGGCTAAATAAAATTCATGTCAATCGAATAATCCATCGTTATTCTATTACAACTTAAAGTTCTATTCATCGAAAAAAACACCCCTTACATACATCCCGTCACGGTACCTATCTACAACTGATCATCTGCATAAGCCCCCGTGGGTTGTCACAGAGTCAGTGACAAAACGGTAATTTTTGGTTCCCATTGTAAACTCTTTTGCTTCTTAAAGATCTGGAGAGAGACCATAAGGTGCCGCTGATTTTTAACACTATTAAGAGGGTAGTTTGCCTTAAAAGAAGAAGTTTCATATACCGAGCAATGTAGGTAAAGACAAAAATTGTTTCGAAGCTAATCAAAACTAACCGAAACTTAAATTTACATCACATCGACGGAAGAATACTTTTGAACACTTTAATGTGAAACGTTGATGATTTCCTGGTTGCTATGGGAAAGTATAAGAAGGAATTTTTATTTAATGCCGTTGTTTAAGTTTTTCCCTCACTCCGATGGCCCAAAAGTGCATTCAAGCAAACAACCTTTTTATTTAGAATTTTTTTTGAAAGACACTTCCACAGGCTGCTGTAATACTTTTTTTTTTTTAAGAAACTTCCACAGGCTACTGTAATGCTTTTTACAAAACTTCTGGATTCCTCCTGCGTCGGTTTTTGCTTAATCGAAATTACAGTGTCCTGTGGAAGTTTTTTTGAAAAATTAACAAGCCTTTATGGAGAGGACGTCAAGCGCAAATGCAGAAAGTTAGAAGATCACCGACTGAAACTGGTAAGATTACTCTGTACACTGACATTTTTGTGTCGTTCTGGAGACCATAACGTTATCCCCAACTTTCTTAAAATATCCCATCACATAACAACCTCATCCGCTTATAAAATTCTTCGAGAATCTAGTTTTGCTGTACTTCGAGAAAGAATTTATCATACCGGAAGGAAATAGAGCAATTCAGTAAGGCTCTTCTGTCTCTACCCCTTGAAATTTCTTCTATTTTGTCACCATCCGAGTTCGATGCCCTTTCAAACATGATTCATGATAAAGCTATAAATCTTGATTTATTTACTACCCAAAATCACATTCAGAAATTTGAAAAACTAAATTCAACACTAGGAAAACCATCAAACTTTTCTAAACTACCAAACACTGTAATAAATGTATCATCGCACCAACTTTCGGAAACTGAAAAATTAGTTCTTTCAAAAGGTTCCAACTTCGTCCTTGCGCCGCGTATTATCCCAAAAGAAGAAATCATTTCGAATGTCGAGTCTATCCTAAACAAACTGCCATCTCAAACAGCTAATGAAATTCGATTTGAAACCGCAAAAATCCTTAAAAAATCAAAACCTCCTAAATCCAATATTGCAAAGTTGAACGTATCGCTCTAAAATCTCTAAAATCCAATCCAGACATCGTGATCCTAAAAGCAGATAAAGGAGATGCTACGGTAGTCATGGACACAAATGAATATCAGGAAAAGATTCAAGATAATCTTACAGACGGATCATATCGTCAACTTAAAAAAGATCCTACGCCATCTATGGATCGCAACCTTCAATCTGTTATTAAGGATTCTTCTCTATCAGACTCCGTGAAAAAATCTGTGGCCCCTCACGATTCTAAAATTCCTCGTCTCTACGGACTTCCAAAGATTCACAAACCAGGATTACCCCTTCGACCTATTGTTAGCACCATAACGGTCAAATTTTTGAACAAACGTCGGGAACAGCTATGGGTTCTCCACTATCAGCAGTCATCGTGAATATATATATGGAAGCCTTTGAGAAGACACGTGTCATCTAAAACCAAAATTATGGAAACCCTAGTAGATTTTCTTAGACATTTAAACTCGATACACCCTAACATACGTTTTACCATTGAGTTGGAAGCTAATAATAAGCTGCCATTCTTAGATATTCTTATCAATAGAAAATCAGACCTAACATTGGGTCATTGTGTTTACAGAAAACCTACGCACACAGACCGATACCTTAATGTATGGTGACATCACCATCTGGCCCAAAAACAATCGGTTGGTTTACAGAGCCGTAAAACAATCTCAGCCCTCATCTCAACACTTTATCTCTGCTCTTCTCTCTAATAATTTCCACATTAAAGACACTAAACGTTCCATCAAAAAATACACTTCACCACAACCTTCCAATAGCAATGAGGCCGAAAGCAATCCTACACTTGCCACGGTGGTCCTTCCTTACATTCAAAACATCACGGACCACATATGAAAAGTTCTAAAGAAGTATAAAGTCAAAACCAGATTTACCAGATTTACAAAAATCTCTCAACATCTGCGGTCCGGCAAAGACAAAATTCCATTTGAGACGCCAGGAGTTTACAGCATTCCATGCATATGCGGCAAAGAATACATTGGAGAGACCGGACGAAAAATATCAACTAGGCTCAAAGAAGACGAAAGAGCCTTACGACTAAGACAAATAAACTCATCAGCTGTTGCCGAACACACTCATGAAACCGGGCATAAAATTTTATTTGATAAGTTCTTCTACCAACGAAAAATACGAGAGTCTATAGAAATCTATAAACAACCTAACAATATTAATCGCGACTCAGGTCTCTACCTCCAATTTGGGAATCAGTCATCGGAGACGGTGTTTATACCTCTCATTAACTCCCCCCCCCCCCCGGCAAACAATTCGCGCAGTAAGCGCCCAAAAATTCCCATAAATGTAATAAATATTAATGCAATCGAAGATATACTGAAAGAGGACAGGCGAATGACTACTAAATTAGTGTGCGCCTAGGTCAGTGGTCGCCAACCTCTTCAATGTGTTGAGCTACTTTGTTATTTTTGTAATAAACAGTGGAATTGTTTATGTTTAATATTATGATAATTACAATTTTTTGTGGAATTTTGAAGCTTCTCTGATTTTTGCAGTTTGTATGTTTAAAATTAAAATTGACGTGAATGCTACCAGAATTGCCTCCTACCGGATATCTTGTTTCATTCCTAAGGCCAAAAGTCAGTTCAATTCCGTTTGCTGGATAGGTAGTTATTATATGCTTTGATTGCAAAACGAAATTTTTTTATGCACTGTCTGGAGAACAGCACTTTAATATTCGGGCCACCTTATTGCTCCACCACACATCTTATTCCCCGGATTGTGCATCCAGTGATTGTCTGATCCCAGATTTGAAACAACCCTTATGCGTTGTTCGATTTGAAATTTCAATTGAAGCAACAATCACCGTAGGGAGGCATAACAGACCCTGCAGGTAAAACGCTCCGTTAAAATCTATAAATACTATTTGCTCTCTATAAATTTGTTAACATCAAATTTTGCTGCACGGAACACTTCGGGCACTTAGCCAGCCATAAGCCGGCAAGAGTGTCCTTCAAGGTTTTGATAGAATGTAATATAAAAATGAAACAATATTTGAATGCCTGTACTTTTTACCTCTTTAGTAGATACTATGATCGTCCTTAAGGGCAAGATATTAGCTTCATATCATATCATATCATATTTATTTGATATTCTATGTTCTATACAGCAAAAAGGCAAAACGGACAGGGCAAAATAGACCTCTTGGACTATCTTGCCATCTCGGCCCGTTTTGCCTAAACTACCTATTTTAAAGAAACCTTTTCATATTTTTAGATGGTTAGTAACTATAAAATTAAGACCGAGGGGCAAAAATGGTTCGAAGAATCAATGAAACAAGTAATAAAATGATAAATAGGCTATGGAACATAGAAAGGCTTCTGAAAATTACCATGTACCTAAAACATCATTAAAACGTCGCCTGCAGGTTTACAACGAAATAATTGATACAGCAACAGTGAAGAAAATGGGGAGATTTTATGCGGTGTTTAATAAAAATCAGGAGAAAGTGCTTGCTGGGCACGTAAAAAATATGAAGGCCAGGTTCTTTGGCACAAGATCACAAAAGATCTGAGATCTTTGCCATACGACTTGGCAGAATGAAATAACATTCAGTACAAAGTACAAAGATGGCCGGTAAATATTGGTTTGAGAATTTTTTAAAACGAAATCCCGATCTTAGTTTTTGCAAACCAGAATCCACTTCAGCTGCGAGAGCTGCAGGGTTTAATCGGGTTTCTTTTCACTTTTAGTTGAAACTATTGATAAGTATAAACTAATACCAGAATATATAACGTAGACGGGACGGGAGCGGGGCCAATTAGTAAATACTGTATTTTACATTAATGCAGAAGGATCATACATGGGACCCTTACTTGTATTTCCGAGAAAAAGATTTAAACCGGAACTCATGGCAGAAAATGAAGTCTAAGAAGTTTTCCGAGAAAATATAGTTCCCTTCTAGGGAAGAAGAAGACGCAGTGTGCTTGTATTTTTACTATTTGTATTCAAAGTCAACTGAAGAATCCAGTATTTCCCATGTAAAAACTGGGCTCATTGTTCCTGCCCTCCCGCTGGAGAAGCAGACGAAGAAGCGGTTTTTACTGGCGAAACATGCAAGGATTAAATGTTTTGTGTCCATCATGCCTTCATGCGCGTGCAGTTGGACCTTCCTATGAAGGCAAAATGGACCAAATGTAGTTTTACGATTAACTTTTTTAAATAAATCGTACTCGTTTATTTTTAATATGATACTGAAAGGAAAGATACTATGTTACACAAATATAAGTTCAGGTTGTCAAAATCGTTGTTAATCTGTTTTTATCCTGGCCACAACTTTGAGGCTACCATTTTGCCTTCTGTTCCTCTACATAGAATTGTGGAGACACGGATTTTTTATTTTTGAGGACGGCTTAAAAATAGTATATCTTTGCATCCATTCATTTAAATGGAGATTGTATTGAAAGCCTAAATTGCGGTATTGACCAAGATTAACAAAATAAAAAAAAATGTAGAGCTCATTTCTTACAATTTTGAAAATATCCCTTGTATTTGGTAAGGGTTAACACGATGAACCCTTTGCCGTACGTTCCCTCTTCGTCGTTATATTTGCTGCAATGACGATGCTGCATATAATGCTCATGCAGGGCAACAATAGGAAGGAAGCAAAAAATATTACGTTGTTCTAAGGATGGTGGCATGACCGAGGCGAAAATATTATAAATGTCTTCGCATCCGCAAAAATATAAATCTCGCCTACCGTTTCCATACGTCCCCGTTGTTTTCTCGCGGAAAAAATCTCATTGTCTCCTCGACCGCTGTTGTGTAGATACGGAAGAGATTCTCGGGTGGAAAATTTTTAAAATACGACGTCAGATTTTGGGAAGTGTAACACGAACAAGCTGAAATTCTGGGATATGCGTATTACATGAAATATCTTGTGGAACGTAATGCTCGACCGTTCTCGAGACAAGAAGCTGACGAAATTAATAACACTACAACGAGCTGTTGGTTTTGTTTTCTGTGGTTCTACAGTTTTCAACCTACTAGGTATTATTGAAATGACATCATATAATTTAATGAATAATTCTCATGATCGGGGGAAAATGACAAAAATACTTGTCATAACGACTGCAGCTGAGTATTCCAGAAAGTTTGCTCCATAGATTTAGGTATAATAATAATGCTTGTTTTTCCATTGAATCTTTTGATAATGAAATAATTAATGGATAAGTCGGCTTGTCAAAAGTTGTTTGTGTACTTACTGTTTTACCTACTAACGCTATTTTATCATTTTTATCAGTGCAGAAGATCCACGATGAATTTTTCGAAACGCAAAAAATATTCTAATCGATTACTAAGCAAGTTTTAACCCCAAATTACAAAAGAAAGTGACTTACCAATGCCACTTTAGCACCGGAAAGAGTTTTTGCTTTTAAGAAAATCACTAACCCACTTAAGAAAATACCACGTTGATACAGTGGTTACACTATCTACAAAACGTTCCAGTTCATTCTAGAATGGACTCCATTTTATACATTACGCTGTACGAAATTTCGTTCAAAATAGTGTCGTTGATAATCGCTAAATAAACTTCCATTGATTCACGGACCCTTTTATGTGGCTGAACAAACTTTTATTTACAACCAAAAATAACTTAAACAACACGACTTTACTGAAATTCTCATCAATGGCGGTGTTTTGCGGTTAACTTTATTCTAGAATGAAAATAATAAACTGTGGGTCAACGCTCACAAAAATACATACTATTTGCTTACTACTTTTTATTCTCGTCATTTAGTGTGTGTGTCCTATTTGATAGTTTTTTTGAATAATCGAACATTTATTAGATTATTTATGTTATAATATGGAATATTCGAATTGAAACATTATAAAATTACATGGTCTGAGTTGTAAAATGTGTTATAAATATTAATTTGAAACGAACATTATCTTGTTTATCGTCCAATCTTAAACCATCTAAGATATTTGCCTCTCAATTGAAATCAGCCCGTTTTGCAAACAGTAGTAACAGCATACTCAAACGGTTGGTTAGTTTTGGACGATAACCATGTAACAGATTAATATGCTAAATAGATTTTGCGGTGTATTGGCCTCGTGATTGTCAGTCTGAGGGGGAAACACGGTTACACTCGTCATTTTGGGCCGAAGATTACAAAAAAGGTTTTTTTTTATCCGACCAGGTTGGCGTCTCCATTTGCATGTACACCCTCTATAGAGACAAAAGCCGCGTTATTCTTATGAAGCTCATAAGAATAACACCTTAAATGATATTATGGCGAAGTTAGACTCTATGGAGGAAAAATACAACTCACTCTTTACCAAATTCAATGAGCAACTATTGAACAACTGCAAAATTTATAAAAGCAATTAAACAAAAATTAGCAATAGGACTTCGGTAAAAATTTAATATTTCAGGGTGTTTTATATAAACAAAATGAAAATGCGGACAGGAGAAACGCGGATAAAGTTAGAATATATAACTTTATCCGCCAGTTCCTGGAAAATATACAGCCTATAGGATCGGTAAAGACAAAATTAAACATACTCCGATTAGGGTTATTTTTAAATGGCCAAAGACTGAAAAAAAGTAGGAAATGAAGAGCAATGACTTGGGATACGCAACAGACAATAAAATTTATGTTAACCACGATTTATCAAAAGCAAATCAGAAAGTGTATACTTCAGCAACAAGTTTAAGAAAAAGGGATATGAATATCTGTTCCATAAAAGGTCAGATATTTTTCCAAGAATCACTAAAACCATACCTGTGGAAAATGAAAACATTCTAAAAAACTAATTGAAGCTCAATGTAAAATCAATTTGGCTGTTACCTTTATAAACATGTTTTGAAGTAAATATTAATTGTGATATTCCGATCCTAGTTGAAACTCGGTTGCTACATGGTAAAAGGAGAATGTGGGCAATTTAACAATTAGTACTCTATACAAACTGCCATCTTACAACTACAACCAGTTCATAGAAATTTTCGAGAATATGCTAACCAGGTTTCCAAAACACCACATCATAGCAGGTGACTTCAATATAAATTTATTAAATAGTCATAGTTATGAAGTGTGCAAAAAAAGCAAGCTTTAATTTTTTTTTCCCCGTAGAAATTGAAGTCAATACTTTGCCTGATCATAACAAACTAGTATTTAACATCACAGAAAAGTTAATAGTGTAGGCCACAATAAATTTAAAGCATTATTTGGTCCGAAAATGGAAAATCCCAATGGCATCTATTCAAGATCTAATAAATGTCCTCCGATGCCATGATAACAATATGTGGATGACCAAGAAGCTATTGGAATTAATCAAAAGAGGAGAAAATGTATATAACCATGGACACCCGACAATAGCATACTTTCAAAAATCATGATAATGATTACAAAAAACCATGGCAATACTAACATACAAAATAAAAATAACGTAGATAGTATAGCATCTATATTCGTCAACGATGGGAAAATTCATGATCTCATTAATATAGCTTCTTTAACGTAGGTAAAAATATAATACAAGAAATAGTCGACCAAACAAATTGGCCGTAATAACCTTCAATTTGAAGAAATTAATTTTAATAATTAAATATTTTTTATCTGTGCAATGAACATCAAATTGTGACTATTATATTAGTGTTACTAATGTGTTAACGAAAAATTTATGAAACTGTGATTACGAAGAGAATGATGTCTTTTATTAATAAATACATAGATCTCCATGAATTTCAGTATGGCTTTAGTAAAAACAATGATACTCAAAGCGCCGTGATCGATCTTGCAACTGAATTAGATAAGCATTGTTTACAGATCTTCAAAAAGCTTTTGATGGGGTTAGTTAGTGTTTTATTGAAAAAATTATATTGTACAGGGTTCAGATTTACGTCAAACATTATACAATATTCTTTGTCTGGTGGACTACGGAATGGAAGAATATGTACAAATATCAGTTGTACTGAGGCTTGTAATTATTGGATGGCACAAGGCTGGAGCAGAAAGATTTTCTAATACGAAATTAAAAAAACTATAATTGACGCTCTTAAAATACTCATTGAGTGGAGTGTCAAAAATTAACAGGAACAATAATAATTTTAAACATTTCAGGGCAGTACCCTAATAAATTAAGAACAGCTTTTAAGACGATTTTACGCGAAAGCACCGCAGCACTTTCTAAAATTGTCGACCAAGAAAAAACGGCTACTTGTATTACTGATTTATTCAACATGCGAACACATTCATTTTTCATAACAGAGTTGGAAGTAAACTAAAACAGAATCAGACCATACATAGGACAAACAACTATCTTCAAAGGTCTTCGTCCTCGTCCTGTTTTTACCTTTCTCGGAAATGTAAATAGTTACTAGTTAACAAAGTCAGCCTCCGACTGATCTAAAAATGCCACGGATTACGCAAAATCTCAATGTTCCCGTCGCAGTCGCTTTACATATTCTTTTATTAATGCTTCCCCCGGAAAAAGCAAAACCCAATTTGTTCACGTAAACCTGTTTCCCTGATAAAATAACCACTTTATTCGCGATGTGTATTCCGCCACGTCACGCTTATTTTCTTACATTGTAAAATAAAAACTTTTGACGTATCTCTTTCACGTATGAGATGGCGCACGTGTAAGTTTAAGTCGGCGGAATAAGAGTCAAGAAGCGAACAAACGTTTTGCATCTCCATTGGGAACTGTTGGCGAGGCTTCGGAAGTTATTTTGCTCCGATCATGAGAATTTTGAAGTAGGTGTTTCGATAGTCGGGGTCTGGGTTTATTATGTTTTATGTAATACAGGTTCGTGTTGTGAGCTTAAGTTAGTTAACTAAATAACTAACGGTAGAATTTTGCAAAAATTATTTTATTTAATGGTTTGGCTTTCAGTCTTTTAGTTTCTAAAACCTTTTTACTTTGATCATCTAGAAAAATCATAATTACATTTGACAATATTCGGAAAGGAAGAATTTAAAAACTCCGTCGTCCTTTCATTGGGCCTCCAGTCGTACAGTTTTGAGCCTCTCTCGAATTTTTTTTATCTATTTCGAAGCCCATCTGAAGGTATGGAAAAGGTTGTGATCGGTTAAAAGAACCCGGACTCAAAACATTTCGAGTTAAGACAAAGTTATTAGAGTTATTATTGTTTGACAAATCAAATAATTTATTAGATCTAAATAAATCTCGAAAAAATAAGAACGTAATATTATGCAGAATATTAATAATTCCGATTTTCTCTTTATCATTGTATTTTGTTATATTTTTATATACTCCAAAGATATTAAAAAAAAAATAATAGAACTTATTTTTATGGTTATTCCTTGTCGTCAGTGTATGTAGTACTTTTATTGCAAAAATATTCCAATATTGGGAACGAAGAACGGAAATCTGAAAAAATTTGAGTTTTAAAACTTAGAATATTTTTGCAGAATGGAATATTCAGGGAATAAGGAATAAGATGAAAGAAGTAATTATGGAATTAAACCAAAGAGACATAGATATTATCATTCTTCCAGAGACCAAGAAAAAAGGAACAGGTAGTCAACGAATACAAAATTACTTGCACTTATACTCAGGCGTAGAGAAAAGCGAAAGAGCGCGTGCGGGGGTATCTGTGTTGATAAAGGAGAAATGGAGTAAACACATTAAGTCGTGGGAAGCCTTAAATGAGAGGATTATTAAAACCTGTTTAGAAATCAGAGGACGAAATATCACCGTTTTGGGAATTTATGCACCGAGTGACAATGCCCCATCCGCAGAAAAAGATGAATTTGAACAATTGCTTGAACACCATATGGACAATACAGCTGACTCACATAAAGTGATATTAGTCGGAGACTTTAACGCCAGAGTGGGCAAACAAAACACCAGTAATATAGTAGGTCGACATGGAGAGGATGCAATTAACAACAATGGCGAACGACTAATAAACTTTTGTCAACAATACGCCCTCAAAATAAACAATACATTCTTTGCTGATAAAGACATCCATAAATTTACTTGGTACCAGCATACAAGAAACCTAAAGTCTATTATTGATTATATAATTACTAGACAAACTTCAAACCTGCAAGTGCGAGATGTGAGAGTCAAGAGGGGTGCGGATTGTGGATCAGACCACTACTTTGTCGAGGCAAAAATATATATTCCATATCCTTGGAGGAAACAGATAAAAAATCCAGAAACAGAATCCTACACATTTGACCCAAGAATTAGTAGATACAATCTCAATAGCCTAGAGCAGGAAAGCACAAGATATCTATACCAACAGAGACTAGCCCAAAAAATTAAAACAGGAAGACAAGAAAATCGAAGAACACAGGAAGAGTATGATTTCATTATAGAGTGTATAACAGACGCAGCAGAAGAAGCTCTCGGGAAAACAGCAGAAAAAGGTGACAAACCCTATTGGTGGGATAGGGACATTGAGAAACAGATTGAGACAAAGAAAAAATTACATATACAGCGATTACAAGACAGAGATAATAGAGAATTACAGAAAAAATATTATACACTTAATAAGGAGATCAAACGACAAGTAATAAATAGAAAGAATAATAGTTGGGAGAAAAGATGCGAATATATTGAACAATATATAGGAGGCACTAGGAGTTCTGAGGCATGGCGTACTATTAAGAATATCAGAAAAAACGCGAAAAATTGTGCATTTCCAAATAACATATCTAATCAACAATGGACAACACACTTTAAAGATCTATTAGAGGAAAAAAGGCCGGAATTTGCAAACGATATGGTGGAAGTCATCGAACGAGAAAATGAGAAGATATATATAACACAGCTAGATGTGAAGAAAATAGCAAAACACCTTAAGAATAAAAAAGCACCGGGCATAGGGGGAATATACCCAGAATTTCTGAAATATGGCCCTAGTGAACTGTTCGAGGTCTTGGCTAAACTTTTTGAGAGATGCATAAACGGTGAAGAATTGCCCACAGATTGGCGAAATTCTTATATAACGCCTATACATAAGAAAGGAGACAAGAGCAACCCTAAAAATTATCGCGGAATTGCAGTGATATGTACAATAGGTAGAATATACTCAAAAATAATACGAGATCTGGTTGAGAAAGCTATAGAAGATAAACAACCAGAAGAACAAGCAGGCTTTAGAACAGGGCGCTCAACTGTGGACAATATCTTTACGATTAAAATAGCGTGCGAAAAAAGAGTACAAAGAAATAGGGAATTGCACATAGCCTTAATTGACCTTGAAAAGGCGTACGATAGCATCCCATTGTCGCAATTATGGATGACCCTAGAAAAAGCAGAGATACCCTATCACTTAAGGAGCTCCATAAAAAACCTATATAAAAATAATTCCACTAGAGTAAGAAATGGAAAAAACTATACTGAAGCATTCTTTACCACTAAAGGCTTACGACAGGGCTGTTGTCTCTCACCTACACTTTTCAAGATATACTTAGATAAGGCTTTAGAGAAATGGAGTAGGAAGATTAGTGAGATGGGACTGAGAGTGGGAGACT
This sequence comes from Cylas formicarius, assembly GCF_029955315.1. NCBI lineage: Eukaryota > Metazoa > Arthropoda > Insecta > Coleoptera > Brentidae > Cylas > Cylas formicarius. The sequence continues at coordinate 12,273,965 of NW_026844319.1, read as the reverse complement.
ACCCATTGTACAGTTTATATTTTGCGGACGATCAGATAGTCATAGCAGAAGACCAGGACGATCTCAACTATATGATACGAAAACTGAAAGATGAATATCAAGCTGCTGGCCTTACAATAAATTGGGAAAAATCAGAATATATAATAGTAGGGAACGAACATCAAGAAGACCTAATATTAGAAAATCATAAACTCAAAGGTGTAAAAAGTTGTAAATATCTAGGAGTTACACTTAACAAGCAGGGCAGCAGTGACGATGCAATAAAGGAAAGAACCAATAAAGGTAAAAAGGTTATAAGAGAGTTGAACTCGATCTTATGGGATAAAACAATTACAAAAGAAACGAAAAAACGGATATACACTAGCATCGTCCAGAGTATAATCACATACGGATCCGAAACGTGGGATATGACAAAAAAGAACAGAAACAAATTGATGACGACGGAAATGGACTTCTTACGACGTAGCTGCAGAAAATCAAAAATGGAAAGAGTAAGAAATGACACCATAAGGGAAAGCATGAACATGAACACAAATATAATAGAACAAATAGAGAAAAAACAGCTGATATGGTTTGGACATACGAAAAGAATGGACGATACAAGATGGCCCAAACGCCTACTCGAGTGGGTACCAGTAGAGAAAAGAAAACGTGGAAGACCTCGAAGAAGCTGGAGGAATGAGGTAGATGAAGCTATGACATCCAGAGGGCTAGAGGAAGACATGTGTCTGGATAGAAAGAAATGGAAACTGGGGACGGAGAGGCGGCACGTACCGTAGAAATCCGTTATATATATAAACTTAGAATATCACAATATTTTCCGTAGTCAACCGTAGTTCGTGTGAGTACTGTTTTACATCCGAGAAAAAAATAAATCAACAACCAATCTTCTCGTTCAGTTGTTAAAAAATAAAAAAATCTGTCAAAACTTTATTTGAGTAGTTCTCCCTTCTACTTTGTCGGAGACTTTCACAGTATAGCGGTTAATAATAATCTGTTACTGTCAAATTCCTCCTGTGTTGGTTCTTGATGAATCGAACTTGCTGAGGTTTCGTCAATCATCCTATTAGCTTCTTCTGAGCTTTACTGAGACTGGTTTGCATCCTACTCTATACCTACTAAAGGAGGAGCTAAAGGAGGGGCATGAAAATTGCCTCTGGTTGCTGATGCCCATATTTGTGAAAGATAAAGGAAAAGTTATTTAGGGATTCCTATGGATTCTTGGATTTTTCTTTGGTAGAAGACTTGATTGGTGTACCGAAAGGAATTTCGTCACTGATAGATCAAATATGTCAAGAGATTTTTGGTATATATATATATATATATATATATATATATATATATATATATATATATATATATATATATATATATATATATATATATATATATATACGGCTCTGTAAACAAGAGATGATTTTTGGGCCGGGTAGTGATGTGATAAGGCATTAAGGTATCGGTCTGTGTGCTTATGTATTATGTGAATAAAATGGCTCAATGTTAGGTCTAATTTTCTATTAATAAGAAAATGTGTATAGCAGATATATAATGTATAGAATTTAAATGGAAGTTTCTTTGAAAAAAAATGGCCATGTAACTTAAATTAGACAATATTAAAAGAAACTTAGTTTTATTTTGGAATCTTTAATATTTGGGTTAAGCAGCATTCTGTGGAAATTTCCTTGAGAAACATGTGTACCAAATTTCGTTAATTTTGCTTCAAAAATAAGGTTTATACAACGGTTTTTAAATACTGACCAGAATTTGTTTGGTCCGCTGTAATTTGACGCAGATTCCAATCCCAATCCTAAGTTAATTTCAGCTAAGTCTGGGTACGAGGGTACAAAAAATCATTTAAGCGTACACTGTATATACATAATTCGTAGCACAGAGATGCTTAGAAATTAAGTAAAACTCTTTAACAAGATGTTGAAAACATCTAAACTAAGATATTTTTCTATGCTATTTGGTTGCGACGATACATATAAAATTAGATACATAAGTAAGTGACACCATTTTATTTTTTAATATTGACGATTTAATGAAAATGATTTTTTAGCCAACTTTTTGGTGCACATACTCCTACCATTAAGGTATTGGTCTGTGTGCGTAGGTATTATGTAAAAATAAATGGATCAATATTAGGTCTAATTTTTTATTAATAAGAATATGTTTATAGCAGTATATATAGTGTAGAATTTAGATGGAAGTTTCTTTGAAAAAAAATGGCCATATAACTTAAATTAGACAATATTAAAAAAAACTTAGTCTTATTTTGGTATCTTTAATATTTAGGTTTAGCAAGATAATAACATCATATTCGATTGTTATAAATAAAACTTAAAGCGTGAGCAAATATTAAATTCGTGAAATTCAAATTAAAACGTTCCGATTCTAAATATTGCAGTTATTTTAAATACTCCATCTGAATTGAAATTATTTATTTGAGGATCCCGAAAATTACGGTGCCTGAGAAAAGGGGAGACAATTGCCTGGGAAGTAATGGTAGTCAGTTTTATAGGCCATGTGCCATTTCCCCCTGTTTGAATATATATCCGTTTCGTTATGTCGGTTTTTCCATTCAGGCCACAACGGGACTTACCTCATTGAATTGGAGATACGCAATTTTTGGCTGAGGAGAAAATTCCAGGCGGTTTTATTGATATTCACCGACGACTGGAGTAGGCGACCTTCCGATCATTCCTCAAAACTTTATAATATCTTGATTTCAAAAATATTTGCGTTTAAGAAGAGCTCAATTTCGCCAATCTGCTGACAATTATTTCAAATTAATTATACATTATTACATTATTAATACTTAAATTATTCCTTTAAACCAAGACTCAGAAGCAGAAAATATTTTAAAACAAAGAATGATCGAAGTTTAATATAATACACTTTAATACTTTAACTGAAAGTTATTCTAAACTCTTGGAAGTACAATAGAGCATCACCGTTACAGGCGTAAAGTAGGCCACTCATATGTTGTCTGTGGAGGCCTAGACGTAGATACGCTACAGGCCAGCAATCGAAGGAGGTCACTCGTGAATATTTTCAGAGAATAAGGCGTTTAACTAAGACTTCTAAAACTTGCATAGATAACTTTCACACTTATCTCATTCGATAACAACAGGTGTATTGTAGAACAATCTGTCAGACTATACTTTCAAATGCCTTTCTATCGAATATACCATGCAGGGAGACAAACTTCAATCACAAATGTTTTTTAAAAAGAAATATTGACCCATCGACTATCGAAACCTTTAAAAACGAACTATCATTAATAAATTGGGACAATATAATTTGTAAAGATTTTAATATTAATACAATTAACGAAAATTTTATATTTTATATTTTAAGAAGTACGGTTGGCACCTACCTTACTTCCAAAAATTGAATGACATTTCTAACTTAGATCCCAATGAACTTTTAATGAAAGGGTTGGATGAAAAACTGCGTATATTTATTAGTAAAACTTATCCTATTTGGCTGTAATTTGTCAAACACAAGGTGACCAACACCGAATAGCATTGCTCCAAATTCATGTAACTGGTGTTGCGTATTTGAGGAAATAACAAACGAAAAAGCTTGAATTTCAAGTTTATTACTAGTTGATGCACTGAACACTGCAGGGTGGTGCCAATTATTAATCGCTGGGTAACATATCCTTGTGCAAAACTTTCACTATTCCTAGGAATTTCATCTACGTGCACACACCTAACGTACCTTTCTATTTCCATTAAGTAGTTGTTGAAACTAAGCACTTTTCTTATTAAACCTTTTTGCCATAACCTAGTGCGTTCATTTTTTACTAAAACATTTTGAGTAATTTTGTACAATTTGATTGATTGTGATTAGGTGTCTATTTTTAGAAATGCATTTAACTGGTAAAACTCTGGTAGTATTTCGACATGTAAATAAATAATGAATTGAGCATGATTTTGCCCGAAATTATCTTAGCGTTTCACCTCGTACCATTTCCAAACTTGTTTTATTATCTGAACCCCTTTTTGGCAATACCATTCCTGGAAACTTATAACCACATTATACCAGACATGTTTTTCTTGTTGCGTTCTATAGGCCAACCCATAGCACTGGTGGGTTACAGGCACAGACCACGGAACTCATGTACACCTAAACACATGCACTTACATATGCGTGGTAAATAGTCAGTTTGATTTAGAGCATCAGGTCAAATATTCAAAATGCAGCAGGCGATGATAACTAAGAATGCTCAAATCCTACTGTCAGTTTTTCGGTAAGGTAAGGAGCCGTAAACACTAAAAATTAGCTGTATTAAAAAATTCGAACCATTTGAAATGTGGGAGCCGCGCAGGTCGGGTATATTGCGAATGAGAATATTCTTTGGATGGCTGAACTTGAAGATGGTGAATTATTTAAACACATTAAGTAAAGAACGGTTGTGCTGTCATTCGTTCTGGTGTTATTGTTGGCATGACATTTTGAGTTGTTAATTATCGATAAAGTTTTAAACAAGTCAACTTACATCTAAATCGAAGTACCGATATTTCCGTTATTAAGAAGAGTTTCCAAAATTATTCACAACAGATATCTTAATTAGAAAGAACGGAGAAATATAGGGTGGTTGGAAAATATAGGGAAATTTCTTATTGTTCAAGTCGACAGACAAACCGGTTAAAGCAAAGCGACCGATTTAGTTGTTAGCGGTGTGAATGGAATCCTTTCAGTGGAAAATTTACATCGACGGGGTACGTCCAATGAACAGCCGATCTGATTATCGGAAATTTTCAAATTAGAAACTTTAATCGTTCAGTTCAAATTCTTTGTCTCGCCACGATCTGATTTATTTGAATATCTTAAAAGGAAGTGCATTTCATCTGTGATGCAAGAAGCCAATACAATTGAATACATAAAATAGGTTTTATTCTTCGCAACATGCGAGTGATAACTATGGTGCCCTCTTGTTTCTTGAAGTCATATTGGCTTCATTTAACAAAAATAGATCGTTATTCTAACTTGCACAGTAAGGCTGCTAGTGTATTTTGTAAGTAAATTAAGTTGTTTATCGGGCATCGGGTAATATGAACTAGATTATCTTGAGGACTGATGCCATAAGTAATAGTACTTTTTATTCTTTCAGCAAATCGCTACGTAGATGTTTCTTTTTCCATCATATAAACTCGATTCATTGCATTTCGTTGAAGAGACTGGAAGTCATGGATCTCCATTCGTTGGCTAAAGTTGTAAAGCCAACACTATTTTTTCTTTTCAATTTCTGGTTTTCTCCCATCGATATTTCCCTGTAAAATTGCATTTTAAATGCTATTGTTCTCTATATATAGGTAGAACATTTTCCTCTTTTTGGCATGTTCGAACAATTCTCAGCGTTCCAATGAAGCCATTTCAAGCTTACACTCATTTTTTACTTGTGCAATATCAGATTTCTCAAGCATTCACTTGGGCTTCAATTTTATTGATTGCAACAGTTTTTTTAACTCTGTCCCATAGAGAAAAACCAGCCAAAAATAATACTTAAGAAAACTTTTTGAGCTTGATATAAGTCGTCCTTTCTTGTTCTATAGTGCATTTGATTTTTAGTTTAGAGCATCACACTCATTTCATTTCCGCTATTACCATATGCTCGCTAACCAAACTCATAATTCAGATAGTGCATCCGCGAAGACGTACAGGTAAAGGACTTTTTAAACAGCATTGGAAACAAAATATAATCTTGCCTCCGGTCCTTCTTATTTATAACTTCTCTGAGTGGTTCAGTTTGCAGGTTGATTATAAGTCTTATATCTTTATTGTCTAGAGCTAACCTCTGGCGGTATGTTATCAGAAGGTTATGACTGATATTATCAAAGGCCTTTTCATAGTAAACCACAGATATAAAAACCTCCTTTCGTTGGTCAAGGTAGTTTTGGACCAAGGTGGAAAGGCAGAACTCTGATTGCAAATGCCCTTCTATATTAATAGTGACAGTACAAGTTAGTAAAAATATTTAAAACATCCTGACAACAAAATACATAAGCATGGAATGCAAACTATCAGTTGTTTTTAATATGAAAATATTATTGAAATAAGGACTTCGGTTTTTTGTCTGAATTCTACGTGTGACATATGTAGATTCTTTTTTTTTTTAATATACTATTATAGATCACCTTTTTTCTGATTAAGGTTAAGCTCCATAGTTTTTAGAGGACACATGATATTCGTAAGTCACTTTTTAAAGGATTTGAAATCACAATTTCTTCTGTCAACAAGAATTAATTAATTTATTTTTAACCTTACTCGCTGGTAAGAAGGTGCGCTTGAGATCTGTGTATATAAATGTTCGAATATATATATATAAAATTTGTTAATGTCTTTAATGACAACGAACAGTATTTAAATTTCGACTCTAACCAAACTGGGAGTCATTAAAATACTCTACAAAAGAGCAATCACGATATGCAGTGAGGAAGCATCAATGTTGAATTAATTTACCTATTCACGCATGATATCTTGATAATGGAAGTGGCGGTGTTTGTGCTGGATTGTAATGTGATAATGCGATTTAGATATCAATCCGCACGAATCGGTTTTCCATAGACAGACTGGCACAAACTTAAATCTGGTTTTCCACTAATAAGAATGTCTAGAGAGAGCAGGGTGCTGTAATTTTCTGAGAAAAGATTAAAGAGATTCCGTGTGGTCTAATAACAAAAATAACATCTACATACCTTTTCCACAGTTTTGGTTTTGGATGATGATGGTTGGATTTTCAAAATGTTCAATTGTTTTCTAATTGTTATTCATTTTTGCTAATTGTAATATTATTTGGTTATTTGCTTATTATTTGAATTAAAAAATGTTGAACTAACATATCTTCATTTAGAGAAACGAACATATTACATTACCATTCTTTGTGCTGGCTATTTTTTAAGAAATACAAATGTCAGCAATACATATCCATTTTTTTTAAATCCATGCCACGCAACCGTTTCCAAATGGGAAATTTATTGCCGCACTACATCAACGTCGTTGATTTTCACGCCAAATCGATGGAATTTGAAAAATATATTTAGCCCAAAAGCTCCAACGTGTTGTACGCCAGAATTATGCAAAAATGCGTTTTTGTTCTAAATGCAAATGCGACCCCGTAATTCGTGTGTCGTATATCGAAAAATTAATGAATGTGTAATTAAAAATTAAATTGCCGACGGGGCTGGTCGAAACACTTTACAGTGCAATCGGAAAATTTTAATATTTTTAGCGCTGCGAACGTCCAATTTGAATTTTCGATTGTAATTGTTAATGTAATTTATTGAATACGGATGTTTGCCGGAAGCTCTAAATTACTGCTGAAAACACCATGAAAAACGGTAAATTTTGTACCACAAAACTACATGGTGGGCCCGTTATGGACAAAAAAATTATAATTGAGTTCCCATTGAAAAGATAATTGTCTATAATTAAAACACTATGATTTAATTTGCGATTTCTTTTATTTAGCTATTTAGGTCGTATCGTGGATTACAACTTTTATTTATAAGGTTTTCGCATATCAGACGGGGCTTTCAAGATATTCTGAGATATTTTAAAATAATAAAATGTATCAAAAATTCGCAACTATCGACTTGAGATTTAGCACTGGAGTAAAAGACCACCCCCTGAGGACAGTACATTTTAAAAATTGAGGTCCATTTTTTTTGGTTATTTTTTGATTAAATTTTTTTTTCGTAAGATACTATCTTCTTGATTTGTTGACCAACTTTATTCTCTCGCGAAGGAATGGAGCGAAGACAAGAGATGGACGTACCTTGGATTACATATTTACTAATTTTGAGTGTGATCGTTGGGAATATGGCAATGAAATTTCCGACCATCGATACAAAATCGCGCCTTTACGATAAAAAAACGTCATTTCATAAAACTGTTGGTATCAGTCTTAAGAACTTCCTAGTGTGGAAAGATTTGACAAAAGTCTACTCCTCTGGAAAGCTAGATTTGGCTTTTGAAAAATTTAACCAATTTTCCCTGTGATCTGCTTTAATATTCAAATAGACTTAAAAGGAGCTTAGAGAATATTTAGAATCTAGAAAACTATACAACAATACAAAAACCATCGCCAAAAAGGTTTTTTATCAAAATGGAATAAATAGTTCACATAATGCTACTAGCTGTCTGAAGAATATATTATGCCAAAAAGATGAAAATTACTCAATTTCCGAGAGATTAAATGTATTCTTCCGGAATGTACCTTATAGGGAAGTTAATACATAAAGTTCATTTGTTTGCCTTTGGTTAAGAAATCATTCCGAGACGGTATTTTTTCTAGAATATTAAAAATTAATAAGTTAGTGCCTATTTACAATAAGAGCGAGGAAAATTTGCAGGAGAAGTCTGGATATATAGCAATGTGGGTGTACAATTTATTCTATGTGATTCTACAGTTCTTGGAGTATTGTTTAGAACACATTGTTTAAAACCAGCATTCAAGAATACTTATCACAAAAACTTGAAATTCAGTTAATTCTACCACACATACATCAATTATAAATATTTTAAAAAGCCGGAATTAGTACAGAGTGCTAAAAACTTAAGAAAGCAAAAACTTCTTCAGATGTAGTTTATATTGGAGACATTATTTATTTTATTTATTCCACTTGCTGGGTTGGCAAGTACAGAACAGATTAAAGTACAAGGAGTTCTACTTACGCTTAATTTTTTGGTTGTTTTGGTCTTTACAAACCCGTATACGTTTTATAAAAAATAAAGATAAAAAACCAATTTAAGTTAATATAATAATATAATAAAACTAACTATAATTCAAAACAACGCACAATAAACTTTTCGATTTTCAAAAATAAATTTACTTTGCTTTATTCATTTATTTATTAGGCTCATTTTAATGGGAGAATATTATTTAAGGCATGTTCCAAGTATTTAAACTTAATTTTAAAAAAAATCACTTCTAGGCATAGGCATGTGTCTATTTGTTATTGTTCTTGTTGTATACAAATGAGTGATTGGTTTAAATAGACTTTATTCTGAAACCTTGTAGACGTATAGCGAGCTAATGTGATTAAGCTTAAGATTTGTTGCATAAAAGTGATGTTTTTTCTCACTTCAAGAATTCTTTTGTGAACCACATTTCATGGCTGTACAGTATAGCATCAATAAAAGTTGCTCAGTTAGATAAATAGAATGTGCAGATTAAATACTTTGCCTTTTTTACTAAGAAATTTATGTGACTATCCCAATACTCCAAAACCCAGTTTTTGCTAAGTTTATTGCTCTCATTGGACTCATCAGTCAAATAAGATACTAGCTTCCGCATAGCATCGCTCGATTATGCCCCTTGGTGTTCTGAAAGAAGGTTATTAGTTTTTAAAATCTTAGTAAGTCTTTCATTTATAGATGTTTATAAAATTTTCGCAATGTTCGCAATCAAACTGACGGGTCTGTAATTTTAACCGATTGAGATCATCTGCTTTAAATATTGCTGATATTTTAAATTGGGTTGGCACATCTCTAGTACTGCATATTAGATTATTAATGTCATAATTTGGCGCAATTATAGAAACATTTTAATATATTTGGAAGTTATGCCATCTTAGTCGGGCACTAGCGGACTTCAAACTTCTACAGTTCTTCCTGAAATCAAACTCAAAAATGTTATTAAATGCAATATTATTGTTCATTTTTACGCCTATTCTTGCGAAGTACTGGTTACCGAAGTTTGCCATGTTGATAGCCTTATCAAAACTCTCATTCTTCTCATTTAGAATTTAAAAATTATAGGTATGATTTCCTTTATCTTCATTAGAAGCATCAGAAACTAATATTTTTTTAGATTCTTTTTATTTTCTTCGATTTTATGCTTATAGTAGTTATTATACAGACAAAAGAGTTTTAAGTTTATTTTTGTAGTTTTTATAATGAGTTTCTTTGGTAATATTGTAATCTTTTGAAGTTGTCTCCTTACTTTGTTCCGAGTTGCAATAGAGTTGATCAAAGCATTACAAATTCAAGGCTTCAGCTTATTGCGTTGGTTATTTTAACTTCTGTTCTACATTGAGTTATATTGGATTTAGAAATTTCTATGAAAAATTATGTCATGTCGCCAATTGAGGATTTCCCTCTTCTAGGAGGTTTTGCCCGTTTTCAGAGTCTAATTTGGGTCTGAGTGCGTTATAATTTGTTTTATATGCAGTCTTCACTCTCACATTGGAGTTACTGTTCTTTTGCTCTCTCTATGATATGTTTAACTTGTTTGAAGATTTAATACTTTGAACCTATTTTTAAGAAAGTTATGGTCCAGACATGTCCAGCTAGCTGAATAATAGTCATATGACATTCGAACCCGGAACCAAACAATACAGAACCAAAATTTTTTGACATTGTGATAATCCGTTTTCAGAAGAATTTCCATATCCCCACGTATTCTATTTAGGACATAATTTTAAAAATCACCAACAAACAAGCGAATAGAACCCTGTGCTGATTTATGCAAAGCATTAACTCCCTATTTTATTATAATTAATTAATAAATAAAATGGTAATTAATTTTATTAAATTATAGCGATATGCTCTGCTTTTTTTAAAATTTCGAGTACTACCTATGACAAATTAACATTTGTTTTGCAAAACATAGTATCTTAGCTAATAACTGGTATGGTTTCCATACAGGACGCTATTCATTTGTTTTATCGGGAGAGGGAGTGCCCTGTTGGGGTTTCTTGCGACCTCAGCAAGGTCTTCGATTACATAGACCATAACGTACTTTTGGATAACATTATTGGACAGGCTCTTATCTCAAGAAGACAGAACAATATGTTTTGATGATAGATAAAACTGATAATAACAACAGAATTAGGTCAGATAGGACTGCGTCAAGGACCCGTCCGGGGACCTGCTTGCTTTATTATCTAAGTAAATAGTATTTTTGAATATCTTGACTTTGGGTGTATGGCTGTAACGGTTACAGACGATGACGGTTATGTCTGGTCTGGAAGCGATAATAAATACAAACCTTGATAAGCTATGGACGTGGTTTAAAAAACATTTAAGACATAGAATGCGTCAATTTAAGAGCATTGTTTACTTTGGCCAGTATTCTTATTCTCAAACTTGGTATTCGTAATGTTAGAAACAAACACCAATTTATGGTAAACCAAGTAGTCACAAACATTAGAATCCCCTTTAATAGTCTAAACTATGGACAGATGTCTCGTTGTTCAATGTAAGTAATTTTTTTTAAACTACGGAAATAAAAAATTAAAAGACGCTTAAAAATTTTAAAGTCACACTCAATGACTAACTATCGTTTGTGTAAATGAAATGTTTTCTTTATACCTTATTAGCTACATTTGTGTTAATATTGTGACCTTTTTTGTTTCTTTGACTTTTTCCATACATTGTAAACGTTTTTTTCGTTCATTTTAGCGGTTATTAGCGGTTATGGCCGGTAATGGGCATAGTTCGTGAGAGTTTTCGGTGGTAAACTATAAGCTGTAAATGAAAAACTTAAAAGATTGGACAATTTGACTTGAATATTTTTTTAGTACAGTCTCAAAAGCCCCGACCTATAATTTTTGTATTTACGGTTTTAGCATCATACAGTGGGTCAGAAGAAAAAAAGAATGAACTATTATGGAAGTAAAATAAAATATTGGTAATAATCAAATTACATTAAAAAGTAATTGAACACTTCCATTTATAAACTAATCTGGAAATCTTTTTCTTAAAATTAAGAATAAAAGAATACCTAGAAATTTTAACACACAACGTCGAATTTCGATGCACCGAAGACGGCCTGATTTTTTAAAACAGTCTCTATAGTTGGCTTTGTAGGGAAAAACTCCAGGGCTACAAAATTTTACCACGACTTGACTTATTGGCAACACAAGCAAAGCCATCACTGCATAAATGAAAGCTGCCACGAAAATGTTTCCCGTATAATGTCAATTAGAAGGAACTCACTGATATCGAGCTCCCAAAGCTAGTAATTAAGTGGACCGCCCGCTGTGGTCACAATGAGGTTTGAATGTAAATAGACTGACCTTTTCACTAACAAGCATTATTCCTCGCTTAAATGGATTGATTTGATCACTTTGACTTCTTGCTTTTGTGATAATGTCTATCCGGCTATGCCATAAATTTTGTGTATCAGGATGCTTTTCTGTCACGTTCAATAATAATTGTCGAGCTTGCTAGTTCGATTTTGGGATAGAAAATTATTGTTATACTCCTACGTCCGATCTACAGAATTGGTTGGATACTCAGGCTGGAAAATGGTCGTTTCTCAAGGAATTAAATGAAATGAAGTGCTGGAATAGACATTTTTGAACTTGTTTTGGGCTCGCAGTATAAGTAACAATAGTAAGAAAATCGCCAAATTCCATTCACACCACAGACATGCAACTAAAAGAGGTATGCATTGAATTAAGTTACTAGTGCGCTAAGAGGTGCTGTATATGGCAACCATGGAAGGCGGGAGCAAATAAGTCCCGAATTCCCGAGAGGGGCAAAGCATCATTAGCGTGCCACATTAAAATTGTCATCGTCATAGAAGAAGCTGCGCAAATTTGAGAAACATCAACAACCACCAATAAAAACCTAAAGCGAATAATAATATCTTCTTCTTCTAGTATGGCCCGGAACAAGAAATATTAAGCAAAGAACGCAGTTTTGTGCATCCCTCTCAAAAGACTGCAAAATTAGACATTATAAGCTCCATAGAGACATTGAGAAGCAGATGAACTACGAAGGAAATTTTAGAGTTTGGTCGAAAACAAGAAACAAGATGAAGAAAAGAAGAAAAAAAAAGAGAGACAAGTAGCCAATTCAACCAGCAGACAAGGGTGACGCCACCGTCATTATGGATGCGCAGCTGTATCATCAGAAAATCAACGACACGGTCACTAAAAGTAAATTCTCGAATCACCCTACAAGGACATTTGAAAGATAAATCTACTGATCATCCATAAATACAGACTTCATTATTTTTATTTATAACTTTTTTTTTCCGAATGTTATTTTTTAAGTACCTAATAAAACTCCAGCAAAAAATATAAAAAAAAATCTGCCATCAGTTTCCCTCGTCACGTACTCAGTGAAGAAAAGCAGGTAGACATTCTGTTGCACTTTGAATACCGTCCTAAAACATCCACCGGGCATCTCACTATCAAAGGAACAACGCTGCAATATTGCTTTCGGATTAATAAATTTAAGCCCTACAAGTTTTTGCAAGTGCAGAATCTTGAACAGCGAGATATTAATGACAGGTTAGAGCACTGCAATATTTTTATGAACATTTCCAAGAAAATATTTTTTATTTTTCCACCACTTTACTTAAAATATTCAACCTAAAAAACATTACTAGAGCCAGGAAAACAAGAAAAAGGTCTTCTTCTTCTACTTCTTGGAGATCTGTCGATCTGTTAATTCTGAAGCTGCCTCTGCATCTTTTCCTGTGATGTGGATTGCCTACTATCTTTCCACCTTTGAGGTGGCCTCCCGGGAGGTCTTGGGCAGGGCGGGTTGTTTTCCAAGACTATTCTCTGTCTGTTCTCGTCCATCCCTCTTACATGGTTGTCCCACTGCCTCTTACGTTGTCTTCCCCATCTCACAGTATCTTGTATCCCGCACTGCTCTCTGACATCTGTGTTTCTTACTCTGTCTCTTCTTGTTTTCCCCACTATTGTCCTCAGTGTTTTCATATCTGCTACCCTTAGCATTTGTTTCGTCTTGTTGGTGTCTTCGCGGACCTCCGTGCTGTACGTCATGATGGGTCTGATATAAGTCTTGTAGATTCTAATTTTGCTATCCTTGCGCATGTACGGATTGGACCAGACTATACCTCGATAGTGCGGATGCTTTGTTAATCTGGCTCCTTATGTCTTTAACTGGGTCGTGGGTGTTTGATATATCTATACCCAGATATCTGAATTGCATCACTTGTTCTATGCGTTTGTCCTCCACCACCAGCTTACATCTGAGCGGATCCTTCGCGATTGAGATACATTTGGTCTCGCTGATAAAAATGTTCATATCGAGTTGGCGGCTTTCTAGGAAGAACTGGAATAGTCGCTGCATCATCGGCGTAGCACACCATTCCCACTCTTTTGTTGCCCAGTCTGTATCCGAGGTTGAGACCTGTTACTTTGTTTATAATTTTGTCCATGAGGAGATTAAACAAAAGGGGGCTTAGACTGTCACCATGTCCGATTCCTCCCGGTGTTGGGATATTTTCAGTGAATTGATCTCCTACCTTGACCTTTGTTACGTTATTGTTATTTAGGTTGTGGATTATCTTCGTTATGTTTGCTGGTGTCTTATTTTCCATTAATATCTGTAAAACATCTCCCAATCGGACCCTATCAAATGCCTTTGTTAGGTCAATGAAGCAGATATACGCTAGCATGTTGGACTCTGTCGCCTTTTCTTTTATTTGTTTTATTATGAACATTGCGTCTGTTGTTGACCGTCCCTTTGTGAAGCCCTGTTGTTCTTCAGCATTCTTAATTTGTGCCGTATTCAAGAGAGTTATTCCTCTATAGTTTTCTGGGCAGATTTTTAGTCCTTTCTTGAAGACAGGTATCGTGATGCTGTTATGCCATTCGTATGGTGTTTCCGTTTTGTTTAAGATTTTGTCTAATAGTTGCGTTAGTCTCCTTGCGATTTCGGGGCCTCGATATTTTAAAAGCACGTTGGGGATGCCGTCCGGTCCGGGTGATTTTCCGTTTTTCAATTTCTTTAGTTTTGCTTCCACCTCTTCGACAGTGATCGTACCACTTATATCTGTTTCGAAAAAGAAAAGGTGATTGAAATTAATAGGTTTTGTAGAAGTTCAGTGAAGGTGTGGTGTGGAGATACAAAATTATCCCAGTGTTTTTTGAAGGTAATTTGAATAATCATCATCGTCATTAAATTTAATTTGGCAGCAAGATAGTGTTCCATAGCACTAGAGTCCTGCCATAGAAAATTATTTATGTACAGCGGATTGAAAATGTGAGAAATTCAATGTTTACTGGACTTCCCCTTTTGTTAAGCCGCGCGTGGAATAAGTTCATAGGAATAAACCTAATTTAATAAACGGCGTGTCAAACCCTTAAAATAAAATTATAGGCCCACCTTATGTGCATTCTGGAGTAAAACAGTCAGTTTGCATTTTATTGTTCATTCAAAAAAGACCATGGCAGGAATGGAGTGTGGATTGTCCATCGAGCATACGCGAAAATCTAAGCGCGATAATTCGGATGAAAACAAAACCCTAGGGCTCGCAATATGATCACGGAACAACATGCCTTAAGTATAAGAAATTATTATAAAAAATTAACTTATATGATGGATATTGGTAGAAATACTTCACCAACACTAAAAGGATTAGAACAAATCAAAAGTATAGAAAACCTAAACAGGGAATAAAGGATTGGTCAATATAATAATTATCCTTGTCCCCAATTAGCCCTGAGCTAACTCCACTGGACATTTTTTATGAGGCACTCTTAAAGGCCTAGTGTATAAAAATAAACCAGCCACTGCCATCTAAATGTTGTTGTGTTGTTCATTTAGAGATCGCATGCACTACATGTATTGCCCAAAATGGAGGCCATATAGAACATCTTAAATAATTGTTATTTTTTTGAGTTCATTCATGTTTAGTAAATTTCGTTTAGATTAGGTTTGCCTTAAAATTGTTCGATGATCTATAATAGATATTCTTAGATTTTGTTCTTAAATAGTAATATATCCTTGAATTCGCCTTTCTGGTCTATCTAGATATATAGGGGTTTGTATTTGAAAAAAAAAGAGAAAACTTACGATGCGCGAATTATGGCAACACTGTGAGATTTTTTTCGAAATAAATAAAAGACAAGTGTCTCTCTTCTATACGCAAAGAGAATTCGAAACAAGATATGCCTTAGATAAATCAAAGGTATCGGTATTAACATAGAGGGTGTACTGTGTGAAATAACAAAGTTGGTACAGCCCACGGCGAAACAAGTCACATGAAATTAACCCAAGCAACTGGCCAGGAAGACTCATAAAAGAACGAGCCTGTACCTGACGAACGCAATCAACCATAATAACGGGTGATTCAATAAGAGTTTCCATATTACAATCTGAAATATTTTTGATTTTGTATTTGTTTATTATCATATGAGATTTCTAACCTCAAAACATAAACAAAAATTAGATATGGAGCAAGAGACGACTGAACAACGTTTAAAAAATGTGCAAGCCTGTTATGAAAATGGTCGATCAAGAAAAAATGCATTTCGGGCTCTACGTGAATTTTTCGGAACGCAAAATCGACCTTCTGAGAGGACAATTTCGAATGTGGTTCAAAAATTTGAGCAAACTGGATCTGTAACTAACCTCAAAGTTCCTCAACGTGCTCGTGCAGGTCGGTCAGATCAAAATATTGCCATTGTTCGCGAAAGTGTAGCCGAAGATCCAAACACATCGATTCGTCATCGATCGCAGCAAGTGCCTTACGTATTCAACCACACAGCGAATTTTAACAAAAGACTTGCATCTACGCCCATATAAAGTCCAAATAACTCAGGAGTTGAAACCTCGAGATCAACAACAGCGCCGCGTGTTTGCAGAATGGATACGAGAACAAGGGGTTCATTTTTCAACGAAAATCATCTTTAGCGATGAGGCACATTTTCATGTTGGTGGCTTTGTAAACAAACACAATGCTCGTATTTGGGGATTGGAAAATCCAAGAGAGATTGTTCAAAAAGCAATGCATCCTTAAAAAGTGACTGTTTGGTGCGCATTTTGTTACGGAGGAATAATTGGCCCTTTTTTTTTTTGAGGATAATGCCGAGAACGCTGTTACGGTTAATGGTGTTCGCTATCGAAACATGATATCTGATTTTTTCTGGGAGCAATTGGAAGGCATGGACATTGAAGATTTGTGGTTCCCACAGGATCGAGCCACTCGTCACATATCCAGAGAAACGATGCAATTGCTGCGGGGCAAGTTTCCTGGTCGGATTATCTCACGTAACGGCGATATCAATTGGGCGCCCCGATCATGTGATCTTACTCAATATTCCAGAGCTGAAACATGAGATTAGACGCGAAGTAGCCGGCATAGAACCTGAATTGTGTCAAAAAGTGATAGGAAATTTCAATAAACGAATTACGTCATGCCACATGAGTCGCGAGGGTCATTTGAATGACATCATCTTTCATACCTAATTGTAATACACTAATCTAAAATGGTAAATAAAAATGTTTTGTATATTTTTATATTCTTGCTAGTTTTTTTAATTATTTTATTGTGGAAACCCTTATTGAATCACCCTTTAGTTTTAATACGGAATCGCAACCCTCGCTTCATCTTCAATTAGAAATATTTAATCGAAATGGGATAATTATTATGTCACATTCACGTAACGAGTACCCTTAGCAGTGCGATGAACTTAACAACGCAATAAACGTTCGCAATTTGATTAGTTTATAATTACCGAGGTTCGCGTCAAATATTAGAAGCGAAGTGGAATGAAAATTTCGGCAACGACTGAGCCAACTGCTTAATAGTCGCACGAATGTGTACGAGACATGAGCGAATTCGAGTTGTTAAGATGATTGATATATTATGGCGTTTTCATGTCGATGTTGACGAATCTAAAATTGGTTTCTGTCCTAAATTAACGTACTCCAATAGCATGACGTTGTTCGACAGCGTTACATGAATCACACAGGTTAATTGTCACACATTCGCTAATAATTATTATGTGATCATAAAGCTAGAGGAAGCACCATGCACCGACCTGATATTTTTCACTTCTTATGGTTGCCTTGCCAAACTCTCTGCTATAATAAAATGCCAAAAAAAACTTGTATAAACAATACATTTAAAGTTGTCAATATATATACATGGATATAACCAACTGTTTCTATACACACAAACAATCTTAAATTTGAAGGTTTATGTAGTTTGCAAAGTTGCATTAAAAAAATCATTATAGTCTGGACATATTTAAAAATTGTTAATTTTTCAATACCTAATTTTTTTAACAAAAATTACCGTGGATTATGATTTGTTGAATATTATAATAAAAACAAAAAAGAAAACGTTCTTACTGAGTTGTGTGCAACTATTTATGAGACAAAAGTTCTAAAAACAATAGCGAAAATCAAATGAAAAGCTATTGGAGTTGAAGGGATTGGAATTTTGACGATTAATTTATATATGCCATTTGTTATGGAGTATTTCCAACATTTAGTTAATTTTTGGTAAAAAAACTCTATATTTACAGTGACTTGGAAAAAAGCAAAAATGATACCTCTCTCAAAAGTAAGCAATCCAGATTATCAATATAGTGGACGACATTCCAGGTGCAACAGTAAAGCTTTTGATACAATTTTGTTAGTTCTCGAACATAAGCTGTTTTTTACCATGGTGAAAGGTGAAGCTTTTTAACGATTGATGTTGGAGAGTCGCATTTTGGTGTCCCTTGTCTATTCTCTGTAAGTCTCGGGCTTTCCGACTGCCTTTCTGTCCTGCTTTCATCACTTTTATTTACTGTGACGACACTCAAAGCTATATCTCGTTTTAGCCAGACAACAATGTATGGTTCTTATTTAATTAATTTAATTATTATTGTTTTTATTATTATTATTATTATTATAGAACCATTTTTTATTAGAATTCGTTTAATAATTTTTTTTAGTTCAATTGTGGAAAAGTTATTTTTGAGAGTTGTTATTTTATTATAAAATTAAATATCTACAAAAGTAATGGATGATTGAGTTTTGTTTACACAAGTTCTTCTCAAATTAAGTATTGGTATATCATCTCCATATATAAAAACTATATGTGATCTTATACTAGGGGATAAGTGGTTAATATAAATTAGGAAGAAATATTGAGCCCTGTGACACTCTAAGCAAAACAAATTGCTGTTCAGAGTTTAGTTAAGATTTAAGGTAATATTTAGATTTAGATATGCAAGAATCTGTGACGAGGGTACTCGGAGAGGTCCCACAAGAACTGACCCAGAAAAAACTGGAATAAATGTATAGGCACGGGAGGGGACTACTTTGAAGGGGATCACATCTAAGTACCTTAATTTTTAAATATATTCGATTTTTGAATTTTGTCGCATTACTTAATTGTCAGACCTCGTATGTAATATCTTATCACCCAGGAGTCAATTGATTAAAGTCCTCCTGAAAGACAATCAAAATGTGATAATTTTCATGCCATCGACAAATAAAAATATTAAATTGATGTCGTCGGTGAATAGGTTAAATAGCAGAGGACCCAGGTGGGACCCTTGAGGCACACCTGATGGGACTAGGTTTGAGAATAAGTAGAGTTGTTAATACGAAATTCATATAAAAAATATATAGGGTATTTCATTCAAAAAAATTTGGTTGGGGTCCAATTCTAGTAGATGCGGCTACGCTGTAATGTCAGAAATACTTCAAAATAGAGATCATAGTGACAACAATCCAATTTGTAAAGGCTTATCTATCTTTATCGATTTTCTATATACTCCCAATAGGCCATCGAGTTTGGGAAACCCTGTATGTAGCTAACAAGACTATATTTAGGAAAACGTATAAGTTAATCTGATGCTTTCTGGATCTTTTCTCAGACCTTTTCCTGGAAAATATGACAAAACTGACAAATGACGCGTCCCTATTGTCATAAAATACGTTTTGTTTATTTCTGAAATCTAAAACTAATCATGGAAAATTATTTCATTTAAACGTTTGATTACTTAACTTATAATACTGTGTTGGGATAATAAAATAAAATGAAACTTCCACATCTTTGCGAAAGTAAAATTAGTAGTCCTAAATGAAGAAAAAATATGTTTAGCCCGTGAGACTGAAAACACGTTCATAATTCGTAGTTCTAAAAAAAGCCATGCAGTTTTTGGCGAAATTGCTTCGACGTGCGACTAGCATCGCTCCCCTAAAAACTAGCGACGTTAATTGCTATATCAAAATTCCGCCGATCAGCATAAAAAGCGCGGTGCGAACGAATTGCCCAGGCAATTTGAAATTTATTACCTTGGGTTTTGTTGACAGGTTTAGCACTAAATTAATAAACATTCATTAGGCAATTGACGCGAAAATTATTTAATGCTTAATTGGCAATTTAAGTGTGTCCTTTTATAGATGATTTGTTTAGTCCATCGGACGCATAAATGACGAAAAAATTGTTGAAATAATTTTTATTTTTACACTTCCTATTAAAAAAAATATGGTGGACCGATGTGATTGAGTATGTAGTTAGTAGTAGTAGTACATTTTTTAAAGTTTTTGTACCAAATTTGGCTTTGTGTTAATTCCTGCCAATACGCTTAAAAAGCTTGAGTGAATTAGATAAAGCCAAAATTTTATGTGAATTTTTATCTCTTTTCGCTTGAAACGTATTTTAATTAAGTTATCTGTTTGTAAATTCGATGCTCTCTGAAAAAGAAAGACGACTTTCCAGTATGACACAGTTGTAATATTTTGACAACTAGGCGTCATTTTGGCGTGTAATGGTTAAAACTATTATTATTGCAACATAAGCTAAAAAAATACATCTGTTATGAAGGGCGACCAGCAATAGACCTCCGAAATTGTTCACAGTGCGCAAAAAATTCAATCAGATTAAGCTTATTACAGTCCATGGGTGCGTGTAGAATGACTGGAAACTATAGTTCGTCATGAGACATGCAACAATATATTATGCAACAAGTTTGCTAAACGACGCTTTAGTCACAAGTTTATTTTGGCGTGGGTGGACCGAGTGTTACATAAACAAGTTTCTACATAAGTTCAATAAGTTAAAAAGTGACGCACGACAGCGTATAAAGAGGCTGACATCTGAAAGTGACATTTTGTATTTGAATGTATTTTAGAAGTCGCCCAGGGACAATCAATTGTAGACTGATGATTATGTGAATATGTTTGAGGTCCTTCTGCCTTCTTCTACAAGAACGTTTTGTCAAGTTCAGTGTGTCACAAATGGTGCATAATAGAATTCTTTATCGTTGAAACCATTATAGTTTAAATACCTGCAAAACTTACGCTGTGCTTTTCTGATTTAAATCACAGACACAATATAGACTCAGTTTTGATGCTGCATACTTAAACTGACTGCGAACAGCAAATTTTATTTTGTTGCATTTCACCAATCCAAGCATTCGGAGTGCTTTGAGAATTATAGAATAAATATCCCAGATCCCTAAATGAACCGCGCAGTCCAGTTCAGTATTATTAATGATATAGATACTACTATTAATATCCTATCCTATCAAAAGGGTGACAATTTCATGCCATCGGTAAATAAGAAATTGTTGTCGTTGGTGAATAGGTAGAACAGCAGAGGACCCGAATGGGACCCTTGCGGCACACCTAATGGGACATTTTGTATTAATTTTCTTGTTTCATTTGAACACTGCCTGCTAACAAAGACTGAATAAGTAAAAATTCAACAAAAAGCAACCTTTCAATTTTAATGAAAAAAATTGCAA
Source organism: Cylas formicarius (assembly GCF_029955315.1). Lineage (NCBI taxonomy): Eukaryota > Metazoa > Arthropoda > Insecta > Coleoptera > Brentidae > Cylas > Cylas formicarius. The sequence continues at coordinate 12,252,492 of NW_026844319.1, read as the reverse complement.
AGGAATTGATAAGAGTACATTTTAGTCACCAGTATGTTTTAGCACGAACAGACCCTAACTGAGGGAGTACATAATAAATAAGCTTATGGGGTCTGTTTCTGCAAAACAGCACGAATACTGCTTGTGAAATTAAAATTTGAGAAAACTCGAAATACCAAGTCCAAAATCTACTGAAAACATCCGATCACTCCCAAAGGTGTAACTAAAATACCGGGAATATTCGACAGCTCGCGACAGTGGTTAAAGAAGCTAACATTTTAAAGTGACACTTTTCATACTTGAGTATAAAAAGGGAATATAGGACTCAAAGTAACGGCAATTGAATTGATTGAAAAAATAACTGAAAATGGGGAAACTCGCTCCTGCGGCGGAAGGGATTAAGTTGTTTCAAATGCACATATAAATTTAATTATTTGCATATAGGCTGCGTTCATATCTTTTTTTTAATTTTTAATTTTTAATCAGGTTTTGAGCCGTTTACCCTGCATAGAAAGGGGTTTGTTTAGGTGTGAACTCTGCGAAACTAAATAGACCGAATTAAAAGATAAATAAAAACAAGAAGATTGTGAGTTCCGAATGCTAATCAAGCTAAACACGAGATGATTTAAAATATTTACTTAACTAAAATGTAAATCCGACCCACTCAGCAATGATTTAATTAAATGGACGCAGTAAGCAGGTGAACATTTAAGCGACCAAAATTATATTAAAATTTTAGTTGAAGAAAAAAAGAGGTCGCCAAAAAAATTCCGGGTGCACGTTTATCTTATTAAATTATCGCGACGGACTGTTTTATATTCAGCAGAATTAAAACAAGACAAATTTATTCATAACCTGGGATCTGCATTCGGGAAGATCCCGAAATGGAATTGCTTCTTTTTTAATTATCGTTCCGAAATTTTTATCGTCCGGATTTTTGAAATAAAGCCAACTGTAATTAACTCAGGTTCTTATTCAAACTTAAATAAAAACCCGGGACCGACAGCGCGATGTTTAATTTTGCTTGAATTATTTAGCCCTTTTATATCGCACTGTTACCAACGGAGTTATAATCGCAAATAAGGGCTCAACAACCCAGCAAAAACCGCATCTCAGTATCTTTATCCTAGCCTAAAATATGAATAAAAGGAAAAAATCCACTTTATTGATTGTTTTATTAATGTCTAGTTATCTAGAACTAGAAGTAGAACTAGAACTAACTAACTAAATGTTTTTTTTATAAGGATGCAAATAATACTTAGTAACAAAATAAAATATGCTTAGCCGGTTTTAAATATTTAGTATTACTTATTGTACATTATTATCAAAGGTTGGCGATCAACTAAGAATAATTAATATATAAATAAATCAATTTTATTAGCTATTGGCGTATTTAAGTAGTAAAATGTGGAAAATCATCTGAAAAATAAATAAAGCACAGAAATAATTCACTTCAAACTATCAATATTGCCATGAAAACAAACTTGGTTTTTATCTTAATGTCAATAAAGGAAGGCAACTATCTCGGTCAGGTTTTTAGGTGGAAAATTATTCAATACTGTCTTATAAAATCGTTACACATTGTCGATGAGCATACGGGGTTCGTCTAACTTGTTCCGTTCTAAAAAAATACCAGTTTTCACACATGCAAAAATATACGGTAGAGTCATTATTTTTAAGGGTAGGTCACTCCTCTTTGTTATTAGCGTTATTCGAATATGAAGTAAAATATATATAAACGAATATATACGGATCATTTTAAGTTGAAAAATCTCGATTGCCTTAAATGGCACACCGTATATATTACTTTTTGTGACAGATCATACAAAATTCTACAACTTTTATTAAGTATGTTATATTCCTATTTTTAATATTTTGCGAGTTAATTTAACTTTTCCAATGTTTATTCTTCTTTCTGTCTAAGACGCTATCACATCGAGAAATTCGAGAATTTTGTACATAATCATTACTCACAGAAAAGATCAGTAGAGTTGGATTCATTGAATGTCCTCGACCATGTGACCCAACACCACTAGATTTCCTTTTTTTGTGAGGATATGATAAAGATCGCATTTATGTGAATCCCCTACAACACCAGTAGATATGCAAAATAGGATTCGGGACGCGTGCAGGAGAATAACACCCTTTATGCTAAGGAACGTCCAAGAAAATATAGCAAAAAGACTATGAAACGTATGAATCCAATTAGAAGTGCATATTTTTGAACATTTTTTGCTTCATAATAATAATTAAAAATAGGATAAGTTTATTTATAATAAATATGAAAGTTCTTTCCTTGATCGAGGAAATAATTGTTCAAACTAACTCCAACTAACTTAGTCAACGAAATATTAAAAAAAATGAATAATGCTAAATTAATGTCATGTATAAATATTTATATATAAAATATTTTAACCCACGAAATTTCCAGCGTAATTCTGACTCGCACACATTAATTTTAGTTACACGATCACTTTTGAGGGTTATTTTTAGTAGCAAAAAAATAAAATTATAATATTTAATGCGACTTAGGTAAAGCAAGAAAGTAAATTTGTTCTCTGGTACGTAATTAAAAATAATTGATGCGCGGTGAGTATACGGAACAATAAATTTCTAAATAATTGGGTGACTAATTATGTGCCGTTTTACGCCAATTTGCTCAATTTAACAAGCTTTCGTAGCGGTTCTAACATAATTAATTTTTAAAAATTACATTTTTCCTCCGTCTGGTGCAGCTTTGTGTTTCTTATTGCCGACGATTTATATTTGGACTTGCTGCAAATGGCTATATACCTTAAAAAATCCAGTAAGAAGTGGTTTATAATCAAATTAAATAGTTTCATTTGAATTACTAACTAACCGTTGAGATTTAGAGGTATAGCGCCCGCGTATCGAGGGCTCAGTACGACGCAGTATTTAATATCAGTAACGAAGAAAAGCTGTAAAAATTAATCAGAAAGCGATTTTTTATTTGTAGCTGCAATAGCAACATTGCATTGATTCATAACATATTTCTTTAAATTTACTGTTTCAAAGCAGTTTCAAAGAAACGGGAGATGATTTCTATTGCAACGACACATCTTCTGTGTGGAACAGTCTCAAATGTTGTTAAAGAGCATAAATTATGCTTGAGCAACAATTATTGTCAGTTTTTATTTCATAATTTTGTGTATTCAGTCAGCGCAGTGGAACGTACACTTTTTTTTTGTCCATAAACATGTTGTACTTCTTAGTACTTTACTAGTCACCTGGCTGCTTACTTTTGCCGCTTCGTGATTTAGTACACTCCGTGCCACATGAACTAGACATTTTCGACTAAATTCGATATGTCAAATAATAAATTGGTTTACTTTTCATATATTATGCGCTTTTATTATTAGCTCTCGAGTTGCAAGAATGTAAATCAAAGGTAATGCAAAATGTGACATCCTAAATTAATAGTTTAGAGCATGGATCAAAATCTATAAAAACGATGATGCATATTTTATAGTATATCATGAAACAAGTGCGGTATTCGAGTGTTTAATAAACTAGTGACATAAAAAGTTTGCCAACCGTGTTGTATACTATACTTTTTCTAAGACCATCAATTTTTGGGTACATTTTTGCAAAACAGCACGAATACATTCACTGGCTTGACCGTCACAATTGACAAAATTCAAGCCGTGTGGGAAAATCTCCGAAAACATCCGATTTTCCGAAACCCTAGCGGTAATATACCAGAAATGTCCGAAGTTCCTCGGATTCGTGGGCCAAGAAACTCACGTGGTAAAGTGACGCTTGCTGCACGACAGGTCGGTGTATAAAAGAAGTATAAAAATATTTTTCCACTCCATATTTCCATAAATTACTATACTATACTATACATACTACAAGTAACTCAAATTAAAGCTACTGTCAATTAAATTCAAATTTAAAACAGGGTGAGAACCATGCCTAAAACTATAGAATGGCCATACGCTTGCGCGGTAAGTAGGTAATGGTACTGGTGCTGTAAATGCAGGATTGCGAAAAATAGGTATTTTAAAATTTGTCTTTTTTCTCCATTATTTTAATTGCACTGCTAAACTTCTTCACGATCATTATATACAAAACACGTTAAACTAAATTATCCCGCAATACTTCCTGGATTTCTGCCACTGAATTCGGTAAGATTTTAAGATATTGTATGAAGTATCCAGTATCAAAAATTAATAACATTTTAGATTTATATTTAGAAGGTCTACAAAATAGATATAGTTTGGAAATGATACACAAAAATCAATAAGACAATTATTAATTCACTGTACTCAAATAATTCAGGCAGACTGTAAAATATACAGTGTTTAAAAATTATAAGCTATTGAGTATTTTCTCCAAACTAAAATTTTATTTTTCATAGAAACAAAAGCATTACAAACAAATGATATAACATTTTAGTGGAGGGTATGAGTTAATAACAACTTAACATTTGCTTCTCGACCTTCTGAGGAGGCTAGCAAGGTTGTCTTGGTGAATTAAATGATATTGCTCCTCTAAACAATTTAGCAACCAATTTCTTGTTTAACATATTAAATTTTTGCTGAGGCACGTCTCTGAAGCATATCTCACACGAGTCCTCGATGGGATTTAAGTCCGGGGATTGTGCAGGTCATGGTAAAACGTCAATATGGCTTTCTTCCAAAAACTTTCTTCAACTTCTAAACTGATTTCTGTCCAAAACAATCCACGTGCCCATTTTATACACGTCGATATCTTGGATACTTTCTAAGTGACTTTAATTTCCTAAACTCTTCTTCTCTGGTCTGGTATTAATTCAAATCTAGATTTGTTCATAAAAAATCCATGTATATTCATCACTCTGACTTTAGCCGGGCTTGGTCCATTCTTATCTGGCTGTGATGGCTCTTATTCTTAAAGCTTGCATTTGAGTGTGTCTGTCCTGAATCGTCCCCTAACATACCCCGCATCTTCATATCATGGCCATAAGTGACCAATTGCACTTTTTGAGTCGTTGACCACTTCTGTTGTGGCCCTAACTATCATTTCCCCCTACAGAATATCAATGCTCGCAATCAAGATGGTCAAGATGGTGACGGTACATGTTATTATTAAGATTTGATATTGGGTTTTAGCCTTTTAGCTTAGTTGACATTTTTCGTTTTGTGTTTAAAATGTATTTTTTGCCGCATATGCATGGAATGATGTAAACAACTGGTATCTTAAACAGAATTTTGTCTCGGACTTATGGAAGATTTTTGAACAAATGGTAAGTCTGGTTTGACGTTATATTTTTTCTGAACATTTGATATGTGGTCAGTGATGTTTTGAATGTAAGGAGGCACCACAGTGGCAAGTGTGGAGTTACTTTCAGACTCATTTTCTTTGAATTTACCACTTATCCCAAAACTCTGAAAATCTTCAATCAGTCAAAGACAAAATTCAGTTTGATATATTAAGAGCTTGCAGAATGGAGAAAAGTGACGAAATATATCAACTTGGCTAAAAGAACACGAAAGTGCCAGTGCCGAACACGTCCATTAAACCGGACATAAGCAACTGCAGGGTAGAATGTGAGCCAGTTAAGTTCGCAAGAAGCCAATACGGTAATTGGCGAAACGTCAGCAAGTTCGACTGATCAGCAACTAACACAGGAGGAATCCAGAAGATATGTAGACTAGGTACTAAGTTGTTTCGAAAGATTTGAATTTTTGTTAATAATATTTATTCAAAGTAAAAAAGTTTCTAGGCTTTTCCCCTGTTCAGTTTTGATGTGTATAGTACAAGTTGCCATAGTCGGAAACTACTTTAATCCAGCTTGTATTCTTCTGATTATACATCTAGAATTTAGGAAATGGCTCTGTAGTCTAAATACTAGATTCAAAGTGGAATAATTTGTTTTTTGGACTAGTCGACCAGCTTCGGGCATCAGAAGCCATTTTTTCAGGAGAAAATAAGCATAAGTTTTATAATATTGTGTAAAAATTTCTCATTTTTGAAAAATACCCTTCGAATGTGACATCTTAAAACTTTAATGTAGCCTTTAATATTGTCCCATAACGCCCAAACGACAATGTACTTTTTTATTCCAAATTTTATATTGCAATTAAAAGGTAAAGATCGGATATGAAGTAAGTACTTAAGTACTTCGGTGGCGTCATTAAATTTTTATTACGCCCTCCTAGAAGCAATATTTTTGGACTGAAGGACGAAAACGATAAACCGCTGCGGTCTATAAATTTCGAAGTTTAAATTACCAGTTTTGAGGTGTAATTAGATTTTAAGTATTTACCGCTATCCAAAATTGAAAGAATATTGAAGCCATTACGAACGGCTGCAACCGGAAACTGTTTGAGTTCACACTTTTATGCCTTCCACAGTTCGAGTTCAAATTATTATATTTCAAATTAAAAATGGCGCACACTAAATGCGTTGCTGCTATTAGCATTTGCGACAAAATGAATATTACTAATTAATTAAATAGACCAGTAAATGGCATTCCGAAATTATTTGAAATTAAGCCTAATTAGACAAATAACTGATTTAATGGGTATGGAACTTAATTAGCCGAATTAAATCAAATAATCTACTTCTATCTTAATGGACCACAGCGGTCAAACGACGGAACTCAAACTCCACATAATGACGGAGAGAATTAATAAATTATTTTTATCATTAAGGAATGGTACATTATTTCTAGACTACTCAAATACGAGTAGATAGAGGAGTACAAATGATACAAATTGTATTGGTGGATCCGCTTTTTCTCTTAATTCGATGCTCCTTAGTGATGTCCCGTATTTAAATACCGTCTTAACTTTGTATTGTTTTGCTATTCGACTGATCTTTTATGGGATTCAAGATACATACGTGGTTTGAAACTCACGCTATAGATTCCGCAGTTGTTAACCATGGGGTTTGATAATATCTTCATCACCAGGAATAGAACCGATAGACAGTTAGACTCCTTTCTCAATCATTTTAATCCTTGGCGAGCGTCCATTAAATTTACTTTTGCGAAAGAGAATGACGGCTGTTCATAGTTTGAAGATGTACTAGTAAGTAGAGATAATAGTTTCATCAGCACTTCTCTATGTAGTAAATTTACCCATACCAGACAGTATATACCATTCTGAAGCAACCAAACTAGATATCATCCAAACACTATGCAAAAGAGCACAATAAGCAGTCGCAAAGCATCACTTGATGTAGAATTAAGCAGTATTAAAAGAATTTGCTTCATAATAGCTACATTCAAAAATATATCAACAAAACTTTATCCAATTGAAAACGAAAAGCAATAACAGAAGGGAATCTCAAAAAAATGATCAGAACAACTTCATTCATTTTCAAAGAAACTTCCACAGGCTACTGTAATACTTTTCATAAAACTTCTGGATTCCTCCTGCGTCGGTTTTTGTTGACTCGAACTAGCTAACGTTTTACCAATCATCCTGTTGGCTTCTTCAGAGCTTGACTGAAACTGGCTCAAAGAACATGAAACAGCCTTAAGACTAAGACAAATAAACTCATCAGCAGTTACCGAACACAATCTCGAAACTGGACATAAAATTTTATTAGATAAAACTGAAATTCTTGCGAACGAAAAATCCGAGAGTCTATAGAAATCTATAAACAACCTAGGTCTCTACCTGTCACCAATATGGGAATCAGTCATCCGAGACGGTGTTTATGCTCCTCAATTTAGCCCCACCCCTTTCAAACAATATAAAAGCAGGTGCAGAGTAAAATGCGAGCCAGTTTCGGTCAAGCTCTGAAGAAGCCAATAGGATGATTGACGAAACGTTAGCTAGTTCGAGTCACCAAAAACCGACGCAGGAGGAATCCAGAATTTTTATAAAAAATATAAACCCATTGTTTAATTTTTGTGGTTCTTGAAGACTAAACCAGGTTGAATTGAATTTGAATTGTACTCAAAAATTGTTAAGATTCGAGAGTGGAGTTATATGTGCTTGTTACTTCACACAAGTGATTTGGTAACCAACCTGATTTATAATAAAATTTCTAAATTTTAAGACCAAAATTGATCCCGAAACGTATGAAATGGAAAAAAATTACCTTTTTGATGTGAAATGTTTAACAATGTCCATCGAGTTATTAGCTGTAGGTATTGGAATGGCTGGCAAAAAACCCTTACCAAATTCTTACGTTTATCAATTTCTCACACAAGAAAATTTATTTAACATTGGAGAAGGGAGTCAGTGAACCTTTCAATCTCATGATCATGTATTAGTTAGGAAAGGTAAAAGAACTGCCCTTGTAAATTCTTTCAAATTTCGCTCATCTCACAAATTTGTCTCTTTTAATTCTTTGTTCTATAGGTTTTTTAAGATTCCACCTACAAAGGAAGCATTTAATAAGGAATTGACTAATATTAGATAAATTACTTTCCTTCTTATCAATAATCTGTTTTACAAATTCTCATATAAAAATTGTCATATCATATAATAAAATCAAAACCTCCAGATCGTAGATTCCAATGCTTGACCTTCTTCGGTAATATTTCATTACTGATGCCTATGTCGTTAGCGAACAGGAAATAATCTATAGCCTATAAGGCAAGCAATACACTGAAGCAGTTACTAATAAAAATTAAGAGTTCGGTAGAATATTCTTAACGATCATGGGCTATATTCTTTGAGCTGTAAAGTTTGCGTCGAACAGTTTGGCAGAAAGATGAATGAATGGACATGAATGAACTATGAACAGCTTTATTTGGTCAATAAGTAGGACACTTATCTGACAGAAACACCAAATCTGCTTTCTACTCATCGATGGTCCACAAGGAATAAGTTTTTTCCAAATAAAAATATCAACACTTTATATGAGTGTCCAAAGAGAAAAAAAACTTGATCTTCGAGACCGACTACAAATTAGTGAATCCAAAAAGAGCCCTAATCTTGATTGGATGTTGTTGAATAAATAGATAAATAAAATAAATAATGATGGCAAAATTCGTATTCAATACGATTTTCAATGTAACCACCAGGAAACAAACGAAAACAAAGTCTTGCGTCAACAAGGAGAGAATAAAATTTTGAAATAATGATATTATATTATCACAAAAAAAAAACACAAAAATCATTTGGCCATTTTCAACATCAATTACATATGGACTTAAAAAACAAGAAACCTAAAAAGTATTATTGACTATATTATAACAAGATAACAATCTCGACTAAAATTCATAGACGTAAAATTGCTTATTGAAACGAAAGATAACATAAACCCAAACAATACTGAACAAGGAAACAGTACTAAAATTTAACACGATTAGCTTGGAAAACGAAGGTACAAGTATACCATATAACTTCCGACTGAGAGCCGAAAAACAATAACCATATTGGAGGGATGAACAGATTGAATACGAAATAGAAGAACAGGGGAAAAATTACCTCTTGTAGGAGTGACCACTACCTAATGAAAGGAAAGATAACATCAATTAATAAATCGAAAGAAAGCCCAAGCAATACTAAACAAGGAAACACGACTTTAATATATTTAGTTTGGAAAATGAAGGTACAAGAATACTATATAACTTCCAACTGAGAGCGGAGAAAAAATAACCATATTGGTGGGATTGACAGATTGAATACGAAATTGAAGAAAAGCGGAAAAATTACCACAAATATTTAAGTCCGAAAACAAAAACGACAAACTAAGGTACAAGAATCGCAAGCCAGAGTACGGAGAATGATAAGCGAAATGATATGTTCAAGGTTCAACACATAGGAGAAACAAAAAAGAACAGAAAGTTGGAGATTCCTCAGAAACATGAGAACAGTATGTAAAGTATGTAACACTTTAAAGAAATTAAGTAAATACCCGAGGAATACCAATAGATCACGATTATAGAGTCCCTAATAGTCTCTATCGCCAGTAAATTTTCATTTTGGTTTAATTTTTATTTTCTATTTAATTAAGATTAAGAAGTGCACAATCAAACTATTATATTTATTAAACATTAAAGTTGCCTTTAAATTTTCAAATTATTTTAATATTTAATAATTACATCATCCCAAAATCTACGCTTCTTTACGTAAGCCATATGCGTTCTACCGCGATCTACTAAGGAAATATGGCACCAGCGAAAAAGCAACATAGGGGGAGGAGCACTTATCGCAGGCATAACCAATGGACGCATTTCGAAAAAATCGTTATCACTGTAATCCGTAAATCCCTCGTTTCTAAAAAGCAACTCCGTTTCGCGCGTAGTCGTTAATTTATAGTTTTCAAATTAAAAAACGCTGTCCGGGAATAAATTAGACCATAATGCTTTCTCAGCTGAAATGACTCCGGCCGGCATTCCGGCAGTTTTATTTATTATGCATGCAATTTGTATGCACGTCTTTAGCAGATTGCGATGACATTTTTAAAATAGCGAGCGGAAACGGCACTCAGTACGCTTCTGTTATTTAAATGTTTTAAATTCCTAGGCTAAATTCGACTCGGAATTTTTAATATGTAAGGGACGAAAGAGCGAAGGACGGACGTGAAATGTAAATTAAGAGATTTAGCGGAGATAGTTTTATGACAAGGAGGACATTTATATTCCATTAAAACTGATTTAGAAATTTATTATATCTAACGAGAAAAAAAATCCAGGCTCCAGTATAAGCCCAGATTTCTTCACAATCCATTTCAAATGGTTCAAATTAAAGGGTACAACGTTATATGAGTAGACAGAGTTGGTATGTAGACATAGACAATGGAAGAGATCTGGATTGAGTTAAAAGTTGCTAAAGTAAAGTATGTAGTTGGATCCTTATATAAACCACCAAAGAAAAATTTTGACTGATTTGTAAATATTTTCGAAAGTCAAATTTGCGATTTTGCTCCAGCTAATAAATTTGCATTTAACAAATCGCCAACTAAGAGACTTTTACGATTATGTGTGTAACTAAAACAGGTACACAGTAGAGGTAAGAAATTTTAAAAAACCTTGACTTGTTTCATAATTTATTATCGATAGCAACTTTCGGGCATATAATTGCAGCTAGGAATGCTAACCAAAAAGTTTAAATCCTAAATGACATTTTGGTAAATATGTTTTTATGTATTGTATGTCACCTTTGAAGAAAGTAAAAATCGAAAACCAAAAACCTCCTTTTCTTAACTTTTCCGGTAGAAAAAATTATTTCATTAGAAAATAAGGCCTTCAATATGTTTATAAGAACCAAGACTGACGCAGACTGCAACTCGTACAAACAAATGAAAAACCAAACAAAGATAGCCATTTGCTACGAAAAATCTGATAACTTATAACTGAATTTTTGATCCACCTTAATACCCCTCGTCAGCTCGAAATTCTTCCTTGAATAAAGAGCTCTTGGGTTATTATCGTAATAACTGTGAAACGCATTTTGAAGTTCCATTTTAATTTTACACAGTTCGTGAAGAAAATGTTAGAAAGTTTTTGTAAGAAAGAAAGACTCTTGCATAGAAAGAGAATGAATTTAATATTAATATGGTTCTTTTGAGCTGTCTTCCTTTCGGATTAATATTGTCGATTCCTATCTATTAATTTTCCGAAGGAATGGAAGATATCGAAAGTAATTCCACTTCTGAAAAGTCCGAAATCTCAAATTTCAGTGACTTGAGACCGAATAGTATACTACCAGCATTATCAAAAGTCATTGAAAAAATTGAATTATCAGATTAGAAAGCTTCTGTAAAAATACCACCTTCAAATCAGTCGGATACGGCCCTAATACTTCTTGATTGTTCTAAAGCCTGCGAGAGACTAAACCACGAGTTGTTACTTGCAATTTTATATTTAATTCTACTATATATATATATATATATATATATATATATATATATATATATATATATATATATATATATATATACTGCTTTTCTATTGCGTAATTATCTCAAGACATCAATATATGGAGTTTAATGATACCGTATCATTTTTTCCTTCAACTCACAATAAAGCACAAATTTTAATAAATGAAGATTTAGAAAGATTCATGCAGTTTTGCATGAATGCAAACAAGTCTTTCATAATTATATTTATTATTATATTATATATAATATATAATATTATATTATAAAGAATCAAGGTAAAGAAATAAAATGCTCAAAACTGGTAGAAATTTGGGACTTGATTTCGATATTAACCTTCGTTTTAAACCTCATCTTAATAAGATGATACCCACTGCATATGGCAATCTAAAAATGTTATATCTAAACAGACATTAAATTAGCTTTCACAGCATCACCTAACTCTGTTCCAATGATCTTTGTCTTAGAGCGTCTATAAGCTGTACAAGGAAGTTCCGAAAGAATTAAAATGCTTAAGCTTAAACTTATTTAAACATCTCTATTCAAAGTACCTTCTCGAGAACGATTGTGTAGCAGGCGACTAAGCCCAGAGAGGAATTTGTTATTTTTTCTTTTATTACTGCTAGAATTTTTTATTGTTTTTTTTTGTTTTTCCTTTTATAAAATTTTTATTTCCAACTATAGTATTTTTTTTATATTGTTTGCCATGGATCGGACATAATATGCAAGTCACTCTTGAAATATTACTTTCAGTGTCTAGGGGTCGAACTTGAACATTTTGTAATTATTGCCAACTCTTTTTTGCAACAATAAGTCTAAGTTTTGTGATACTTTGAATATTATTTTGTTGCAAAATAAATATTATTATTATTTGATTTGGGCATCGTCACAGCCATTAGCAATTCAGATTTTATAAAAATGCAAAAGAAATATTAAAATATCGATTCATCTGGATGTCTTCTTCATTTTGTTCCAGATGTTGGTTGCCAATTCGAAATATTTTTTGGCCAACGGTTATGGGCTATTCGTAGATGTCAGTAACATATGAGTCTGCGTCTGTCCATTTATTCCGATATCATTGTTGGTGTATTTCAAAATTTCTTTCAAGTAAATTCATCTCTGTCGCTTCCAGTCTTTTTCTGCCCCGTTTGCACCACACTTTTATGTATTCCTAGCTAGGTGTGTTTATGTACAGTATTTGACCAGAATAAAGAGTCTAATTTGGCTGTGATTTTAAGGGTGTATTAGTATAACACTTAACAATTAAATTTTAATCTTACTTATTGTATATTTCAACGTCATGACCAATGAGAGCGAGTTTAGCCAATTGAACTGATAACCACATTTCCGTTCTTTTTTCGCTATAACTGGTACTAGTGGCTGAAGTTGTTTTCCTCTTTATGAAAATAAAATAAAGTCGAATACGCATCGAGTCGGAATTTTAATTTCAAAAATGACTTATTTCTCGTATTGCATTGTGAAATAAGTACATCTTTCGCTGATAAGCAAATTTGTTTACCGTTATTTTCACTTTTGAAATTTTCGTCAGTCCTGCAGCGATATTAAAACCTTGTCAACCTCTAATCTGAGATTAATGTGACGCGCTTTAAGGTTTTTTTTTTTTCAAAGATTCGACATCGAAAAACTCTTTAGTCCGCCCCCGAATTAAAAAAGTTTAATAACTTTTTAATTACTTTTCTGCCTTGCGATTATGATGCTAATTTTCTGCCACCTGATATTCTCGACTGTAATTAAGGTTGGGACTATTTAAAAAAAGGAATCTTAATGTTTTCGGCAGAATAATGAACATCGATTTTTGACACTGGAGGTTATACTTACAAAGCAAATTGTCTTAGCGTAACGCATTTTAAAAGTTGTTCAGCAGAGAGGTAGTAATTACAGCTCTACTGTTATAGCTCAGCTATATAAAGATAAGTAATTACGTTCACTTAAGTAATATGACCAATCATATAGGTTAGGTGTGACACTTCTGCCGAGAATTTTTTCTTAACTTACGAGGAGGTCTCTAAGTATTGGGCTTCATCAGATGTGCCCTAAAAATTCATTCTGCAGTTAACATTTTTCCTTTAACTGATTTCTCGCACAATTTGTAGAAGTATGACCCCTGTTGAGGAATCAATCACCTATCAGACATGATCGAAAATACAGTCTCTTAGACCCACAGAATCCTACAGCCTTCTTCAATATCAAATTATTTTAAGTTTAACAAATTAATCTAGATTCCCTATACCATAATAATTATTTTTTTTAATAATTGCATGCTAAGCTTACAATATAGAGGCGAAACGTTCTAAACAGAAATAGCATTTTTTCCACAGCGAAATCCCATAACGCACTAATACGAAACGCAAATCTAGTCAACAATACGTTGGTCAAAGCACCTGGTCATGCAATACATACAATTCCATAAGTTGTTGTTCAAGGTAAGCATATCAATAGAGGGAACGATATTTTTATAGCGGAGGAAAACTCTATTTCGCCCAGTATATGAAGAAGTGAGTCACTTGACTTCATCCGAGCGAATTTCTTTGGAGTTTCTTGAAATACCTCTGAAATTCGACAGAATTCCACTGGAATTCTTAGCTGAACTGAAATTTATCGAGTTGCTCTCGAATTGCTCCAGAAATGTAGCATTTTAACGAATTGCAGGAAATTATCACCAATCAATTTGAAACGATTTCAACGTAACCAAAACGACGAAAACCTAAAACTTGTGAAAATTTCAGAAGATAGGGTTGTCGGTATTGGCCCGTGGCGAGCAAGAAGGTCGGTTTTAATTTTCGATAAAGCATATTGCTGCTTCAATATATCCCTAACAATATATTATCTCCTCACACTATTGCAACAATGAATAATATTCTTTACATATAAACGTTTTAGATATGTCACGTCTAAACTTCTCCGCGTCCAAACGTCGTAGATCAGAAAGCTTTTACTGGGCAAATGAGGAGTCCAGCAACAGGTGAGTCACTGTCTCAGCGCTAGTAGCAGCTTATATAGATTTATTTTTTGACCATCTGACCATATTACTGATTGTAAATTCGAAAATTGGGACTTGGAGAACTTAGCCAAGGCAAGGTCTCTCTATATATAGGGTGTTATACACTAAGATTGCTGATCCTTAATGGCGCGATTCCTAAAGTACGTATATATTTTCTTTGAAATTCCTTTGGAGATTTTGTTAAAATTGGGAAACGGTTTAATCAATTTTTCATAAAAAAAGACTCTACCGCTTTTTTCAAAATTATATTCTGAAAATCACTATTTATTTCTTAATAAAAATGACCTCTTGACTCAGTGTTGTCCGACCAAGTGATGAGTAGAATTAAGTTAAAAGTTCGTAGTATTGAATATGAAAAACTAGAATTAACCAATGTGAACAAAAACAAAAATCATATCTAACCTAGCTGTTAAAAGTGACTACCACCTGCTTCAGCCCTTAAAAATGAGCCTTTGAAAAATTGTAAACCAACGTCTTAAGATGCCACCGCAGAAAAAAAATCCAAACTGCTTACCACTGCAGATCCAGGCGGCTAACATTGTATTCCTACCGAACTACCCGGCGATTTTGATTTCGCGTACATACCAAGAAATCAACATATATCCAAATAAGTTTCAGTGAATAAGAAGAAAACAGTTTTTCTAATATTTTCAACAAATATCAACAAAATTTCAAAAACGACGCGATCAATGATGATGGTATGAAATTTTTCTTTTAAACTCATTCAAGGAATCATACCCTTAAGGATGAGCATCCTATTATGAAAGTCCCCGTATATCAATTGAAAAAATTTAAATTTTGAATTTGAATTTCTGGCACAATCACTAATCAAAACTATAATAAACAAAAAAAAAAGTTGAAAAAGTTCCATTGTGAGTGTATTTGTGAATTTTTTTCAAAATGTTTAAGAAGGAGCCAAGATAACTTCAATTTTCGAACGGTTGTCGATAAACATCTGTGACCTAATTTGCGCTATCCTGTTTCTCTGTGAGTGACAATCGAATTTGAAATACCCTTTCTAAAACTTAAAGTTTGTTGCCTGATCTCTTAACCTAAATGAGCTATCCTAACGGACTCCTATTAAATTAATCATTTGCAGTCGGAAGAATGCGACTTACCAAGAACTGTGAGTTGTATCGGCTTCCCTTGCACGACAAATCCGAAAGCATCTTCGGCTTCGCACTGCCATTTACCGTCGTCCTCTAACCGCACGTTGTCAATTAACAGATTCCCGCTAGCTTCCACTAAAAACCGATGACCGATCACTCTTTTATTGTTCGTATTGTCTTTCAATACCGTGACAACTATTTGTCCGTCCTTCAACCATATACTAGTACTGAAACAATATAACAAAATTGGAAAAAATCACCCAGAATCCGATAATAAAAGAACTGATTTAGCAAGTTAAACGTGTACACCTTCGAACTTGGTTTTATATTAGCGTTAAACTTTGCACTATGAAAATGGGCTTAACTTTAGTCGGTACACGTAGCTAAATTCCGTTCGGAGGGAACAGAAGCGGCACGTTTGTGGAAACAATTTTAATACGTTTAAATTTTCAAAAACTTTCGTCCGAATTCGCGTTTTAGACTGATTCAAGTGGGTACTTTCGGCTTTTGAAGTCGAATAAAATAAACAGGCGCCGAACGAATATCGAATTAGGTGGTCCGGAAGTGGAAATTTTTAGCTCTTTTAAGGGTGGCGGTTTTGCCCATTCGAAATGATTTATTCAGTTAAAATTTTCGAGCGGGTTCCCTTTAATATTTGATTCGACGTTTATGTAAACGGACCGGGCGCATATTTACAGGTGGTAACGTGTGTTGACACCAGGGAGCTGAAATTTGCGAGATCTTGGAAAAGCAGTACAGGGTGAATCAACGATATAGTTAAGTTCATTATTTCATTAATTTCAAAAGTTATGAGGAAATGGTAAATACAAAAGTTGAAAAGATTATATAGGATCTACAATTTAAAACTATTTTAAAGTATACGCGGTGGCTCAAAAAATCGTTACGAATAAAACATATTTTTTTAAATAATTTTGTTTTCAATTCCTCTTCAAATTCTTCAACTATTTTATTGATAATAATACATACCTAAACATAATAATTTTTCCAATATTTAAATTCTTGGACCAAATTTAGACTATTTAAAATGATCTAAACATATTCGTTTATTTCAAACTCCCTGTAGCATCTAATTCAAATTCCGTTGCATATATTTTTGACGGCATCTTCCAATAACGCTAATATGGCATATGAGTGATCCATCCTTAAAAATAATAGCGCTATCGTAATGTTTTTGCAAGTGTGAAAACTAGCATTTTTTTAGAAAAATTATAATACTGGAAAAATTATTAAGTTTAGATGTGTATGTACATTTAAAACAGTTGGGGAATTAAATCATTCTGCAGAAGATTAAATATGCCGTTAAGTGACAAACTAATGTTATAGCAATAGCCTTAGACAGAAAGGTGAATACTGCAAAAGTTCAAATAAATCTTATATGTTTATTATAAATTAAAAATAGGTATATGACTCACCTAATAAAAGTTGTAGGTTTTTATAAGATCTTCCGAAAAAAAAAAAAAAAAAAAAATATATATATATATATATATATATATATATATATATATATATATATATATATATATATATATATATATATATATATATATATATATATATATATATATATCTTGCATCCGACTGGAATCCTGCAGACGTTTTGCCAAAATCTCGCTTGGTATCTTCAATGCTCGCGCTCCGAAAACAGTTCCCAGTGTTCGAAGTGTTTAAATATATATATATATATATATATATATATATATTCTCACGTATTGATTCACGGATGGAAAAATGTGATGACACTATACTCCGGGATATCATCCGTTCGCTCGTTGAACTCCGACTGGAATCCTGCATCCGACTGGAATCCTGCAGACGTTTCGCCAAAATCTCACTTGGCATCTTCAATGCTCGCGCTCCGTGTTCGAAGTGTTTTCGGAGCGCGAGCATTGAAGATGCCAAGTGAGATTTTGGCGAAACGTCTGCAGGATTCCAGTCGGATGCAGGATTTGCAGGATTCCAGTCGGAGTTCAACGAGCGAACGGATGATATCCCGGAGTATAGTGTCATCATATATATATATATATATATATATATATATATATATATATATATATATATATATATATATATATATATATATATATATATTGAGAGCTATTTAAGAAAATACAGATTTTTCAATTTAAAATTTTCCAAATATTTTGAAATTCCCTTGCATGTAGATTTTATGCCATCTTCGAATAACACTAATATCAAATATGAGTGCCCTACCTTCAAAAATGGCGCTATCGTATTTTTTCTTGCAAGTGTGAAAACTAGTATTTTTTTTAGAAAACTATCGGAAAAACTATTAGGATTATGTTTGCATTATTATTAACAAAACAATTGAAGAATTTCAAAGGGAATTCAAAACAAAATTTTAAAAGATATATGTTTTATTCGTAACGACTTTTTGAGCCATACTTTAAAATAATTTTAAATCGTGCATCCTAACAATCTTTACTACTTTTGCATTTACCATTTTCTTACCACTTTTGAAACTTGATAATGACCTTGGATTTCGTAAGTAGGTTTCTAAGATTCTCCAAAAGGCTTATATTAATCTCCGCAGCATATATAAATGTAAAGATATTCTGAACTTTAAGTTTAAAAAAATTCTCTGTGAAGCACTGGTTTTTAATCATCTAAATTACCGTAACTTTATCAATGGATTTTTTGGGAAATTATAAATTAAAAACAGTACTGAATTATCGTATTTGATTTATTTATAACTTTAAACGAAGACATCACTTTAGGTTTAAATTAATTAAATATGTCGAGTCGAGAAGAATTACGTTTTGCTTGTTTTCTTCACAAACTACTTAAAACTAGATGTCCCTCAAATTTATTCAAGAAAATGACTTCGAGGAATTGCACTTATTTCCGTGGAACTCATTTTAATTGTGATTATAAAATACCTGCTCGTCTCTTAGACTACTTAATAAGTATCCTCAGAACGTCTCTCTTGGCGCTTTTAAATTTCATTTAAAGAAACATTTCCCTTTGTTTATTTTTTTATCGTTTTCATTTTTTTATGCTTGAGTCATATCTTTCTACGCATATGTATTTGTAATGTAAAATTGGTATACTATCTTAGCTCAGCTGACCTTCGCCGAGCTTACAATAAAGGCGGTTTTATTTATATTTTTATTTTAAAAAGAATTTATCTATTGTAAAGATAAGGAAACATTATTTTCTTGCTTCCCCACTTCTAAAACTTATACTTCACGAGCTTCTACTACAATCAGCAAACAAATCTGTCAAACCTACAACGTGGCAGCCGCATTTAGGATCAGTGTTAGAATCCGTATCACCACTACGATAGCTCACCAATTTTAACGCTCTGGTGTCCAAATCTGATAGTTTTTGTAAACGTATTTTTCCAGAAAAGTGTCAATACAGGCCACCATGTGGACCGGACAAGGGCTTACCTAAAGTTGATATTGACCGCGCAGTCCAACACGATTTTTGTGTTTTGTTTGGCGAAAGTTTGCGTGTATTCCTCGCCGCTAGATGACGTTTTTTCGTAGCTCAGATTCGTCCTGGTGTCAGCTCTGGTGGAGCGTCGATGAGCACTGCCACTGTGCGGATGGCGGGTGTGTGTTTTGGTTTCTGCCTGGCCTGTAAAATAGACCATAATTAGTATCTACAGTCTCTTAGTTGAGTGCGTTAATTAAGAATTAGTGGTCAGTCGGTTAAGAAATGAGTCATAAAATCTATTATATTGTTTCTATGAAAAATCTATAATTTCCACATTTAACTTTTTGTTATTTAAAAAAAAAAAAAATTGTATTGATAATATAATATAATATATGATTTAGTATACGAATTTGTTCTCTTGAATGGAAAATTTTTCGTAAAAATGAAAAAAACAAGTTAAATCGTGAACAACTTTTTCAAAGAAACATGCATAGGCTACTGTAATACTTTTTACAAAACTTATAGATTCCTCCTGCGTCAGTTTTTGCTGAGTCGCACTTGTTAACGTTTCGCCTATCATCCTGTTGACTTCTTCAGAGCTTGACTGAAACTGGCTCGCAGTTTACTCTGTACCGGCTTATACATTTTTGAGGAGGGCCGAACTAAATGAGAGGCATAAACATCGTTTCGGATGACTGATTCCCATATTGGTGACAGATTTCTATAGACTCTCGGATTTTTCGTTGGTAGAAGAATTTTAGTTTTATCGAATAAAATTAAGGCTCTTTCCTGTTCTTTGAGCCTAGTTCTCTCCAATGTCCTGTTTCCAACATATGCATGGAATGCCGTAAACTCCTGTAATTTCAAATGGAATTTTGTCTTTGACGGATCAAAGAAGTTGAAAGATTTTTGGACAAGTGGTAAATCTGGTTTTGACGTTATATTTTAGTACTTTTGAATTGTGGTTAGTAATGTTTTGAATGTAAGGAAGGACAACAGTGGCAAGTGTAGGATTGCTTTCGACCTGATTGGTATTGGAAGGTTGTGGTGAAGTGTATTTTGTGATGGAACGCTTAATATCTTTAATGTGAAAATTATTAGAGAGAAGAGCAGAGGTAAGGTGTTTTAATTCTGGATTCAAACTATTATGCAGAATTTGCCATATGCATAAGTTATGCGCGATTTTCAAACGCACCCTAATGTACTTCTTGATTTAAGAATGTTACACCAATACATACCAATTTTAAATCGTTGAGGAGTTAAAAGTTGAAAACAGAACCAAATAGGCTGAGCTTGACAAAAGGAATCAATGATGCCACGTTTCAGCATCCCTGAGTGCATTTAACAGGAACTACACCGCCAGTCACTTCATAGCATTGTTTTGAATTCCAGGTTATGAAAGATACTGATCATATAAGATTCAAACTTATTTAGAATTTTATTAGCCGTTGGTAGTATTGTCATTACGGTGATAACGATTGTACGATATTTGTAGCGTCGCAGCATAAAAGCAAAGTTAACAACGTAGCTTTTCCTAACAAAGTTCATGTAGTAAATTGCGTTATTACTTCCAACATGAAGAACCCGGTGATTTTAAATTAGCGCCTTTTCTCAATTTCTATTTCGATTTGCTATTCCACTTTGCGAATGTAAACATAATTCGACATCGAACCCCACACCTGCCACCAACTGCAACATATGTGAAATAACAAAAATTGTTGTGGTATAATTGTTGTGGTAATATTTAAGTCACTACTTAGTTGAATGATAGGAAATATTAAACTCTCAAACTCACCATTATGAAATCTATTTCTGATATATTTGTTCGTTTTTATGTCATAGTATACAGTTAGTTGTATTTGCTGGGCTAACAAAGTTTATTGTGGCTTCAAAGACGTTTCGGATATTGTGACATTATCACACTCTTAGACATCACGCTGTTGTACTTCATTAACACCCAGTGATCTAAGATTGGCACCTTTGCATAACATTTTATTCGATTTTCCGTTGCACTTTGTCGATGTAAATGTAACATCAAGCCCCACACCTGCCACCGACTGCAACGTTGTTGAATTGACAAAAATTCTTGCAGTTTGTGTTTTAAGTGTGGCTGAAGTTAAATTTGGATTTGGATTCGGCTTTGCTAATATTGCAGTGGACCAGTTCGTCATTTATCATAATTAAAATAACATATTCCTTTGGACATGCTGAGTACGTAAGCACGGGAGTATTGCTTTTTACAAAACTTCTAGATTCCTCCTGCGTTCGTTTTTGCTTAGTCGAAATTGCTGACGTTTCGCCAATTATCCTGTTGGCTTCTTTAGGGCTTGAGTGAAATAGTTTCAGAATGTCCACAGAATATATATTTTTAATTATGATAGGTTACGAACTGGTGCACTGTAATATTTGCAAATCCGAATCCAAATCTAACTTCAGCCACATGTTTTTTAAGTTCCAAATTTAAGTCACTGCTTATTACACCTACATTAGGTTCAACGCTTTTTTTTCCATTAATTGAAAATATTAACGTTTCAACTTCATCATTGTGAAAACTATTTGTGATAAATTTATTTTTTTTTTATGTTATAGTATACAGTTTTTATATTCTTAATTCTATGTGGTGGGTCGTAGTTGCGGATACAACCTTTACAGTATTTATTGCTATTAGTAAAGCCATTGTACACTAAAAAATGTTTATAGTACTGGATTTTTTTTCTGACACCTTTTTCCACCATTTTCCTTCACTTTACAGTCACTCGATATTAAAGGTTATCGGTTTAAAATCTTTTCGTTTGCCGTTTGGATGTAATTAAAATCTGTTCCATGTTGGGATCCATTCGGCGTTTTCATTAACGGCGATAACTGCCGTTTGAAAGGGGTTTTCATTAGAACTGACACAAATAATTTGTGTTGAATGACTTTCATTGGATGTAACTCACAGCAAATGCAAATTCAGAATCCGCCGCCGCTACCGCCGTTGTGCAAATTAGAATTTAATTTTGTTTGCGGCAATTCAATGAGTTTCGCGACAACACGTTTAGTTTAAGATATCGCTGGTTTCCTACCAACTGTCGCGAAAACTGAAATTTTCAATATCTTTAGCACCTCCGAAGGTTGATTAATAAAAATAGTTATGATGTTACACGAAAATGTAACAAGCGCAGCTTACATAGATGAGAAACTACAGTCGAATGGGAAACGAAAAAAAAAGACACAGCGCTACATTTGCTTCCAAACGTTTGAAGCTCTAAACTTTGTAATTAGAATACGGTACGGAGCTCCTCGGTCCGGGATAAACACTTTCGCATTTAAAACGTAGGCATTTCAAAATTTTTCCATAGGTAGTCGACAGGCGTAACTTCCTAAACTTCTAAATAGGACTTATTTTCGTCGCACAAATTTTATTTATTATTAAAAGTTGTTTTCGATATTGCGGTTTTGCCAGGTTTCCATACGTTTTTAAACACCACAAAATGGTTCTGAGGCAAGTAGACGCTCAGGAAATTCAAAGTGATCTTGATCGCCTGAAGCCCTTCTGTGACGAAAATAATATTTTTGTAAACGTCAACAAATATCAAGCAATATCATTGACTAACAATAAACAAATAATAAAGTTTGATTACAAAATAAATAATACTTCTCTATAAAGGTCGACCAAATAAGATTAATTTTTGATATTCGCGTAGACCTGGTATCATCCCTTCCAGCTTCCAGGCTCTTAGCTTATGCTTTCCGAAAATGGTCCATTCAGATAATACCATGCCTCTACAACGGATTTGGTTTCAGAAAAATATATTTTGGTAGCATAATTTGGAATCCAGTACGATGTTTTTATGGATAGTGCATATTTAAATTATTTTTTTAGTTTATTTTATTTGTGGTAACTGACACATAACATTAAATTGGCTTAAAATCACTTTAATATTTTAACTCTTTCTAATAGAAGAAAACTCAGATATAATCTTTTTATACAAAATAATTCATTCTTATCACAACGCCCCCCAAATTTTCGTGTTGATTAAGTTTACCTCAAATCAAACTAACCAAAACTAGACCCTGTGTATAATTTAGAATATCTGAAAGTGGTAATAACCTAATAAAAACTAAACACCTAATTCAAACTAAAGCACGTTTTTCTTTGTTACACAAATGATTAACTATTTTTTAGTAACGTGTTTTCTTAATTTCTAATTTATTACAAAATCTGTCTGGGAGAACTATGTGACAATGCTATTTACAGATGAAAGACCAGAAGAATTTGCGTCTTGGAAAGGGTAATAAAACTGTCAAGCGAAATGGAGTCAAGATGGAATTAAAGGAACTCAAATACAGTACAACTTTTTATCAAAATGAACACGAGTGCAAGCCTTCCCGATGATTGGTTGAAGTCCACCTTCATCCAATACCAAAAAAGGCACACTTAAGAAGGTCTGCGGAGTACAGATTCATTAGCATGATGAGTCATGTCCTGAAGACCTTTCTTGGAGTAACACATGACTTCGGAACTAGGGAAGCTCTGTTTGTTGTTATTGTACTATTGGAGAAATACAGAGAGCAAAGCGAAGATGTATTTGCCTGCTTTGTGGAGTCGGGCATATGAAACTCATTACTGTACAGTTACTGTAGAGAGCAGGAATCAATCAGGAGATCTTCGAATTATAAAGAGCCTGCGCTGGAACCGGGCTGTGAATATACGAGTACAAAATAAATTGTCCAACGCAGTAGAGATAGATACGTCGAGGTATATGTCAGGGTTGCAGATTGGCACCTCTACTGTTCAATTTCTACTCGGATATCATTTTCAAGAAACCAAGAAACTAATAGAGACCGATATAGGTATGAAGATCATTGGACCACGTATAAACAACTTGTGTTATCCAGATCACATGATTTTAATGACGGAAAATATAGAGTCCTCCAAGAAGTATTGAATAGAGTGTAAGACGACAGCAGGAAAATGGGAGAACAACTGGCGATAGCTAGGAAATTCAAATAACTGACCCCCCTTATAACAGAAAATCTAGACATGGAGATTAAGCGAGAAATTGAGATAACACGCTCTTCGAAAACGATTAAATGCTATGTTTGACCAGTTCATATGTACGGATTTGATTCCTGGACACTAAGGACCAACATGATAAATCGCCTAGAAGCGTTCAAAATGTGGCCACTGCGAATAGCGCGGTCGGCTTGAGCGTTCGTAGGAAGACGACGTACCTGGGGCATATGATGCGTGGCGAGAAGTACTCAATTCCAAGAATTATGACGGGGGGCAAACTAGATGGTCGGCGAGAGGTGTTCGGGCTGCAGGAGAATCTTTGAGCTGGTCGGTCGGAGCTGGTTTTGCTCCAGTTGAATTATTAAGCAGTTGCTCGAGGACTAAGCATTCATCCACATATATTTAACATTAACGACGTGAAGGTGCAAATGTTATTGTCAAGAAAGTTATTAAACCAGATTAACAATTGGAGAGCTGGATTGAAACGGAACTTCAAGATTAGATACATTTTCCGAAAACACTAAAAACTAAAACACTAATGCAATATTTCAAATAGAAAAAAAAAGAATCAGTATAATGATTTTAAAAATAAATCTTCAAATTCATCTTTATGTCCTTCACTTTCTACTGCGAATTAACATAGCCAAATTGGGTTACAACTATTTCCTAACAGTAAAGTAATTCCCTGGAATGAAACACCAATTTCTCTATGTCTATTTGATAACATACGTCAGTCAATACTGCGCAATGCAAAATTTTTAATATCAATAATGGATCGACGCAATTTCCTCGTTAGTGATTGAAATAGGATCGAAAGGCGAAATAAAACTGCTTCATCATTGTGATCTGGGGTCGCCCTTTATGATTGGAAAAAATTTGCATTTATATTCGCAACACCCATAGCGCCCTAATATACATAAGTTGCGTGTTTAATGTTCGCTTTAGGTATAATATTTTTCCCATAAATCATTTTATTTAGCGGCGGGCCGCATTCTTTCAGGAGGCGGAATTTGATAGACAGCGCCGAACCACTTGATCACACTTGAGAGATTCATTTTAAGAGAGTCTATATTCATAGTGAAGGACCCTCTTGGCCTTTGAAAAGTCTATTGAAAATGTCTGTTTTGAATAAAGGGTAAGAATATACTCGTAAAATGGAGTGAACATTTTATGTTTCGCATCGAAGTGTTGATATAATATGAAAACAATTTATAGATGATTGTTGACAATGATAACAAACATTGCAGGTTAGGAGAATACAGATGATCAAATTTGGAATTGTAACGCTATATTCAGAATTAAAATCAACAAGTGCCATATAAACAAAATGTTTGAAACAAGGAATTGAGATCCTGACAAAAATCTCCCAGAAAGCTATTGTCTAGGATCACTGACAAGTAACAAAATTTTTGAGAAGGTCCTTAATCAGAGATTAGTCCAGTTCCTAGAGGAAAACAAACTATTTAATAAAAATCAATATTGGTTCAAGCAAGGTAAGCCCACAGAAAACATAATATCACTTTAATTTTCATTTTATAAAATTTACAGCTCACTAGAAAGCAATAAAAAAGTTTTTCTACTCCCGGCTGTAAAATACCTAATTACACACCGATGTAGCGGGAAGCGTTACTTACGTAATTTTAGAAATGCCGAAGGTGCTTTAATTCCTTCAACTCAGTATGTACCTCTATGCCGAGGTGGAGGCAATCGAATGTATCTGTAGAACTGAAAGACTTGGCTAGAATTCTGGGAGCAAGCGAGTGACCTTGATATTAGTTTGGTTATACAGTTTGGCACAAAAACTTGGCATGAGCCATTTTTCTCGCAAGCCCCTTCATCAAATATGGGCATAAATTTTGATTTTTTTCTGGGATTAGGAAGTATTTTAGATTTTTTCGGTAGGTAACCTCTACCTTTGTATAAGTTAATAGGAACCAACAGTAAATATTAAATAACAATATATACATCAAAGTGGCAGTAGGTATATGACCTTTCTTGGTAATTTTTGACGCCTTAAATAAATATATTTGACGTTTATTAAAAAAATTACTGGTAACTCCTAATAAGGTCTATAAAGGTTTTATTTTTCCTCTTTAATTTTTATAATTCGGGAATTTTTATATCGAGCAAATTGAAATTGGTTTTCATTTAATTAATTGCTACGGTTATATTATCCGCGTATTTTGGTGACAATCTCACTGGGTATATGGCCAGAAAAAACTCGTATGTCGCTCGGGCGTCGTACTCCGCTGTGATCGGGACTAGTACGACTCAGGTAGAGACCAACGTGAGAGCATTTTCCGCGTGCCAGAATTAAAATCTCGAGGGCCGTCAAGTATTGTGAAATTGTGCCAGTCAACAGCCAGAGCTGCATCAAGGTAGGCCAAGAAGAAAAGAGATTGTCATTTTTCGTCTCATTACATCAATATATTATTTTTTGAATCGCCGCGTTATTTCTAGCTTCAATTTAACAAAAAATTACAGTCCATTGCTCTTTCTCATCCAGTCATAAAAATAAAAAATATTATTATAGGATTTTACTTGCACAACCCACTGTGGATTGTATTTCAAATACAAGGAAATGTGGATGGAAAAAAATTATGACGGAAATACTATGTTTTGGGAATAATTAGTAAAATGCTTGTGCTTAAAATTTTTGTTTCATTTCAACCATTTCAACAGTTTTACATCATAAAAGAGAACAATCAGTACAAATATTTTCTGCTACACCAATGCAACAACAAAAGATTTGTTGGGGTCATTAAGGACATTTATGGGCTGCTCTGGGGTCGTGAGTCCAGAAGCCAGGTCCACGATGCTGTAGAATTAAAGTATTTTTGTATCACTATAAGCAGATTTTTATGTAATTTTCATGTTGCTATGGGAAGTACCGCATCATATTTATAAAGTAGGCTAGGGGTAGAGGCCCATAAATGTGTGTTATCCCAATGCTCAGTCGCAATTGGCTAGGACAAATTGCACAGTGAATTCAGTCAGCTTAGAATCAGTTTTATTCCCATCATCAGGTGTAAACCCTACCTATTTTGCTAAAAATGAATTTTGGTGTGGATGTTGTCATTCATAAAATTTTAATAAATTTGATTTGATAGACGTCAACTTTTACTTTAGTCGGTGGCTGTAATAAATAGGGGGCGATAATGACAACAAAATATTCAAAAGATACTCACGGATTAATAAAAAATATTCTTTTGAATGCGGGTTGCAGTACCCTTCGATAAAATTAAAATATATTTTTTTGGAAACCATAATTGGTCGTACGCCTTTCGTTATTAGGTAAGCAACTCAATTTTTACATCTTCCTATTCTATCTATTTTATCTCCATGATATGTATTGTCTTGGCAACGCTTTACGCATATGTTGCTTTCCAGTATAAGAACTTTCGGCTGTCCTACTGCGAACATATATTTAGACCCCAATGTGTTGGTATTGCTTAAGTAATTTCCTGGTTATGTATCAGCTATCCTTTTTGTAAGAAGCTGTCAGAACCTGGCCGCCCTTGGTTACCGGAAACTTCTATCGATATAATACCAACAGAAGTTTTGTCTACCTTCCCATAGTGTTTTGATGGCTAGCATGTAATTCGTTTTCGTAAGATTCACAAAGACTTTTATTTTTACCATTGATGGTAACTTTTGGTGGATCTTAGATCTTGGTTTCGGATTGAAACCGCTTTCGCTGTACTTGGTCATAACCAAAGTTGCACCCGTCCACTGGTTGTTGTTTGGTGAAACCAGTGCGTGCAAAACAAATAACGTTTTTGTATGTATGATATTTAATACAATACCCTGCCTACCATTCTTCTATTGATATAGATTTTTTGAGAACAACTGGATCAAGTTTTATTACCTACCGGTCAATGATGTAAATTACAATTAAATGTAGAACGTAGCTTAATCAATACTTTAGGGACAAAATATTCAGCAAGAGATATTTGTGTGAGTATCTAAGAGTTGCTTTTATATATCGCGGAAAACGTAACAAAAAAAAAAGCAAAGAAACGGGATTTATTCCGTCGCATCGCTCTGACTAACGCCTGAAAAAGGAAAGATAGACTCAAATTTATCTGCTTTTGTTTTTACTTTCGAGCGAAGCTTAATTAAATCCTTATCGGGTAACCTGCTTTCGCATCGAAAAGCTTCATGCTGAAATGCAAGTATTTCATCGGACACATGTCTGGCCTGTTGGCGAGGACTGCGGCCTCATTTCCTTCCTTGTTGTTCTATACGGATTCATTCGATGCTACGAGAATGAAAAAAAAAACTGAGCATTTTGATGTGTATAAACCTTCATTTCGACTTTGTTATTAAGCCGTCGTCCGGAGACTTCGTCAACACGTTATTCGGATTAAAAATGCTATCTGGATGACGCTTGCAAGTTAATCACATTAATGGATATTTCCGCGTTTACGTAATTGGTCAGTGCGTAATTATTATAAAACTACTCCAACCTCTCTCTGGAATTAATTCACAGTGAGTTTTAATAACGTCAATTACATTGGCGGTTATTTTTGGGTGTATATTATTGCGTCTAACTTTTTTTTTCAATTCGGCCCATATTATTATTTGGAGCGATTCCCAAATCGGCACATCAAGCAGGTACTTGGCACAAAGCCTCCAGGGCAACAGGGCCTCCATTTTCAGGTCCCATTTCGGCACACAAATAAACTTACCTAATTAATATATCAAGGGAAATGTAATGCAATAATTTTGAATTAAATGATTTAATTTACTTTAATTTAATTGAATTAAATAATTTAAATTACAAAATGCAAAATATATAAAATACGAGATGATATAGGAAAAATATCTAGAATTAAAAGTAAAACTTACCCTGTATATTGTTTATTCAGTTACTATTACACCAGTCAACAAAAAAAAATTGTTTTTGGGTTCACGTTCTCATGCGTAAATTTTGATTTTAGACAGTGAAAAACATTCAAATTTCCATTTTTAGTAATTGAACTGAGGAGGCTTTTACTTGATGAAAATCCATTTATCAAAATAAATAAGAACTAAAGTTCAGATTTTCACGAAATTATATATCTTAACATGACAATTGTTTCGACAACACCGTGTCTTTATCAAATGTAATATTTACTACCTGCTACTATATATACCGAAAAATGACCATAATGACCATGAGACCTTAATTAATGTGGCTGCGAGAATTTAAGTGCAATAAAGGAGAGTTATTTAAATGTAATTCATCATTAAGCAATACATTTGAATGTCTCATTTTGTTAATCTCCACGGCTTCCAATAAACTTAAGTTTCTGCCTTTTGTGGCTGTATGTAATATATCAAAATTGTCGTTAAAAATGTTCGTTAATGCATTTCTTGAAGGATGTTTGTGCAATATAAATTTTAGGATAAAATTCACATTTCAACCTGTAGACAGCTGATTTTTGGAATTTTGGACATTTCGAATTATTGTTTTTTTTTTCGATTTATTGTTTTTTCTAATTCTTATTTTTCTTATTATATTTATGTTTTAGTTCTTATTTATTTTGATTTTTCCATTTTTAGTTCATAAAGTTTGATAATAATGCTTTAATTTTTATTATATATATTATTTGTAAGTAGCATCAAAGTTAGTAGTATATCTCAGCTGTAATAACTGTTTTTGTGTATAACTCAGTTAGAAAATGGCATCATAAATATGATCTTGATACTTATTTTTTATTTATGGGGAATTCATTTAAGTTAAAAATGAAAAAATTGAAATTTTGTGAAACCTATGAAACCTATTTTAACCTCAAAATCAAAATTGGATCCCACGCTTTGCCTCCATTAATTGGAAAGATGCTTTAGAAGGTAATCAACTGAAATTTAACATTTTTAAACATGTCGACCAAATTTAAATCACAGGAGTAGTAATTATTTTATTTAAAGCTTGGTATAGAGGAGAAAACCGAAGTATAAAGTTTGCGGTGCTAAGGTTTTATTTTTGTATGGTTAATCCCAGTAAGCGTTGATCTGGTGAAAAAATTAATTTCAAAAAGTTCAACAGAATGCGATACACCACTAACCAACACTGATGGTAATGATTTCATGATAAAATCCTAAATTTTTGGAACACATTTTATCAGTCAAAGTGAATTTAATGATTTAGTCGGAACCTATCCAAGAGTAAAACGGAAATTGTAGGTTCACGACTAAAGCAATGGAACTTGCTCCAAGATGACGTAGAAATAACTGATCAAAAAACGCGCAAGCTCTGCTTCACAACGGAAATGAATTATATAGTCTTCCGCTAGCACATTCTGTATTGTTGGAAAAAATAATTCTAGAAAAACTGAAATACACAGAATAATCCCGTCATATTTGCTTCAGAGAGCAGATTCATTGCATTATCAATAGCGTATCTGATCGAGTCGAATTTTCATATTGGAAATTATAACATTTCAAATTTGAAGTTTTGGATCCGAATTTCGCATTTCTTAAATACTTGAGAGAATTTTTTCCTAAGTTATCTGAAGCTAAAGTTAAAGGGGGTATTGTATTTTCGATAGACCACAAATAAAACAAATAATGAAAAATGATGACATCACCAAGCTACTTAGTGCTTGTGAATAACGAGCCTAGAAGAGTTGGCAAGCAGTAGTTGATGGCTTCCTCGGAAACCATCGAGCATTTTTAGACACTTATTTATTGATATTTTACATTTATTTGCTATTGTTTATTACAAATTTTGAATATAAAAGAAACTGATATTAAAAAAAAAGTTGATTATTATAACTTAAAGTAATAGTACTTATAAATAAAACCGTGAAATTTAGTAATTTGTGCAGAAGAAATGAAAAATTGCTCTAGTTTCTAGAAAGGTAAGCTTTAATTGAAAAAAATTTTTTTGGTGTAAGAGAAACTGAAATTTAACATATAGCGTTCAGACCAAAAATCGTGTTATTTGCATAACAATATGATAGTAGTATATATTCTATATTTTTCTATATTCTATATTATAAGGGGTGTTTTTTTTCGATGTATAAAACTTTAAGTTGGAATAAAACAACGATGGAATATTCGATTGACATGAATTGTATTTATCCGAAAGATAATCTTGTGGCATTACATTTTAAATATTATTTCTGGCATATGACCGCCACGGCTGGCGCGGATGTAGTCCAATCCTGGACGTCCAATTTTCGATGACTTTTTCCAACATTTGTGGCCGTATATCGGCAATAACACGGCGAATGTTGTCTTCCAAATGGTCAAGCATTTGTAGCTTATCATAGACCAATGACTTTACATAGCCACAGAAAGTAGTACAGCGGTGTTAAATCACAAGATCTTGGAGGCCAATTCACAGGTCCAAAACGTGAAATTAGGCGGTCACCAAACGTGCCTTTCAATAAATCGATTGTGGCACGAGCTGTGTGACATGTTGCGCCGTCTTGTTGAAACCACATCTCCTGGACATCATGGTTATTCAATTCAGGAATGAAAGAGTTAGTAAGCTCTATACCGATCACCATTCACTGTAACGTTCTGGCCATCATCGTTTTTGAAGAAGTACGGACCAATGATTCCACCCATAAAGCGCACCAAACAGTCGGTTTTTCTGGATGTAATGGTGTTTCGACATACACTTGAGGATTAGCTTCGCTCCAAATGCGGCAGTTTTGTTTGTTGACGTAGCCATTCAACTAGAAGTGCGCTTCATCGCTAAACAAAATTCGCTTATGAAAATCGGGAACAACGGCAATCTCGTTTTGGGCCCATTCGACGAATCTACGCCTTACTTGATGATCGTTTGGCTTCAATTCTTGCACGAGTTGGATTTTGTAAGCACGTAAACCAAGATCTTTCCACAAAATCTTCCATAAAGTGGATGGACACAGATCCAATTCCTGTGCTCGATGGCGGATGGACTCATTCGGGTCTTCCTCAATACTACGCTCTACAGCAGCAATAGTTTCTTCTCTACGCAATAAGGGTAAACGTGGTGCGAAAACGTTCCATGGTTAATCGAATTAACTACTCTGATGGACGATTTTGTCGACGATAAAATGGACGTAGTGCCCGATACTTATTCCGCACAGAACCATTATTTTCGAAATAAAATTGCACTATTTGCAAGCGCTGTTCAGGCGTGAGTCTAATCATGATGAATTGCCAAACCAAACTGAGAATAAATCACTTGACAGTTGTTAAATCGGTCGCCATCTTGAACAGTAATGCCAACGTAAAGTTCTATACATCGAAAAAAAAAACACCCATTATTTTCTAGTTTTCATTATGTGTTATTTTTATTTTCTGTAATTTTCTTTGCAATAAAATCATGTTTTTTTCTTTGTCGTTATATTCTTAAATCTATGAGGTGTATTAATACTATTTCATTTTATATTATTAAT
Source organism: Cylas formicarius (assembly GCF_029955315.1). NCBI lineage: Eukaryota > Metazoa > Arthropoda > Insecta > Coleoptera > Brentidae > Cylas > Cylas formicarius. Next base: position 12,219,795 of record NW_026844319.1, on the reverse strand, counting down.
ATTATTATCAGAAATTACATTTCTACAACAAGAAATCCACATCAGAACAAATACAAAACATTTTTTATAAATTTCAATTTGTACATGGATAAGTTCGTTCACAAAAATAAATATGGACGTATGTGTTTGGTTCGTTGCATTATTAAAATGAGAATGAAAGGATTCCCAAGTGTTAGTAGTTTTTTTCAGGTTCGCAGATAAATTTTCCCAAATGCGAGGTGGAAATTTTGAGTCGTTTCTCAAATATGTGTCAATTATTTCTAACTGATCATTCCGTGGTTTTAGTTCGCATTGCTCAACGAAATAAAAATTTTCTAGTTTTTCAGTTTATAAAAACAAAAATCTCAGTTTTTGAACTTGACGATACCAAGCTTGGGTCAGATGGAATCTACAGCTTGTAATTTTAACGTTTTTCCAAGTGCATATTATTGCTTTATGAATCGCTAACTCAAAATCGACTACTATTTCCTTTCGTAAAAATTGACATGACAAAATTCCGCAATTTTTGATAGACACAGCTTAAAAGTAGTTTCAGTTTTAAAAAATCCATGTAAAATAAATAACTTTTTAAAATCTTTAGTGCATTAGGCAAAAGTACCATTCATATAAATAAGACTGGAATCGCATAAAAATTTTAAATTTTTATTACATAAGAAAATTATCTATTAAGAGGGTGGTCAAGATCGATTTTTTTTATTACCTGTGATTTTTTTTTATTATATGTGCAGAAATGCGAATATTACAAGAGTAATTAAAAAGGGTTTCACCACATGTATGGGGAAAAGAGAATTTTGTACCCAATTTTGAAATAGTTCACTTGTTCAATGGTAGCCGAGCAGCCATTTTGAATGTTTATGTAGCCAAGCGTTTGGTACCCTCGCGCCACAGTGTGGAATTCTTTTCCCTCTAGATGCAGTTTCATTCAAAACGCAGTTCGATGAAGAATTTTGCTACATTTTCCTCATAGTGTTATAGGTATTACACGACGTCTCTAATATATATTTCGTTTTTCTATGCGAAATTGATTAATTTGTGTTAAATATATTTGTCCTCATTCCACCAAACGCTGGGTCTTTTTAATGCAACTAAGCTGGTCGATTTATTTCAACGCTATCTGATCGCATCGCATGCACTGCGCATCCACTTTGAATCATCAGGCCTAAATACTTTCATTATGAGTTTGTCACGTCGTTCCCTTCTTTCTTCTTTTATCAAGGAATCGAAGCAAGGTTGACCTTGGAATGCCAGTTGACTCCACTGTCTACTCAATGGCAGCTTGGATGCCCTGTGATGTAAATGTTAAAGGTCTTTCAGGGCGAGATAAGTCGTGACCAATTTTTGTGGACTGGACTATAGTTATGATGTAACCCACAAAATTGTTAATACAGGTATGGATTTGTACAATGAAAATACTGAACTCGCAATAACCCATAAACTATTACAAACTTTTAAAAATATGGAAACTATCGACTTGGAGTAAGCCTTCTATAGCATGGCCAATTAATAGAGCCATCAAACGTAGCCCGGTATAATTAAATAATTAACATGGATTAGTTAAATACCGTAAGCCGTATGACTTAAAGTCACTAAAAACAGCTAAAAAAAAAATTCTCCCTCCTCTCTACTGACTCCGGTAAACAACTAAACTTAAACATTCGAAGCGTTATATTTTACAAGAAGAGTGATGTTTTAAAATTTAATCAAATTTGAACAAACAAAAATCGAATCCACTCAGTTAAACAAAAGTAGACTTTCAGTTTCAAAAAAAAATATCAAGGATCTAGACAATCTCCTAAAAATAAAAATGTGTCGTCACGAATATTCAAATTTAAAGAACCGACGAGGAAGACGATCTTAGTGAGAATAAGGAGCTACCACTTAAGGAGTTACAAAAGCTCTTGAAATATTTGTTTTTTGAATCTCTATAACCCTTCAACTGCGATGTTTAAAATAAACTCTAAAAAATTTTTTCACAAAAATCGTGGTTTTCTCCTCGATGTTTAAAATCGTAGTTTAGGTAGATTTTTAAAAATAATTGCAAGGGAAGAAAATTCTGTAACGAATACTCGTTACGTAATTGGGCTGTAATTTTCATTAGATTTGTTGGTCTTTTGAAAAATTTATATTTTGTTGCTTGAGATGTTGATATTGGAAGGAAAAGAATTTTCGTTGCGAAAACATTCAAACAAAAAATCACTTTTGATAGATAGAAACACAATATTTAAGAGCAGTTATTAGTTAATTTATTAATTAAGTTAGATAGTTTTGAGGGAAAAAAAGAGCGGTATGAACATTTAAAAAGCGCGAGATAACTATTTATGGAAAACTGTTCGGTTAAGTTTAACTCATGTTGTTGGCCAAAATAGATTTACAGCTTGCATTTCAATCCGGTAACAAAAACTATATCTTATTTCTTCTATCCAAATTACTGTAAGAGACATTAAGAAACGAAATAGACATTTAGTTTTAATAAATCAATAACAATAAAAGGTATTCCTGGGTCGATAATAAGTCTTTGCCATTAGATGTTTAAGTTACAAGACAAGAAAGTCACTTTTCGTAAGAAATTTGCAACAGAGCAAACCCACGTCATTGGTCTAACTTACTTTCAACGATATCCCCCGGAGTTGATTTAAAATTTAAATGAGACCACCAATGGAAAAAATGTGGGCGCAATTATAAAGAAAATGCCGAAATCTTATTTCAATGAAATTAATGGGTCTCCTAATCAATTCATTTTAACCTGACTGCATCGCAAAAGCCTCCCCAAAACGCAAAAGACTCTGTTATTCTGTAATTTAACCAATTTCCCTTGCCCGGCCGCAAGCGTATCCTTTTTTTAGGATTTTCTTCCGATCCGTGCCGACTTGCTTTGATTTTTTTCTGCCCCGCTTTGAATACATAAATCGATTGGGTCTTGGAATATCGAAAACGGAATTTTATTTCGACGAGCCTTGCGATTCGGTCCGTTTTTTGTCACGTAAACAAAACGAAATTACGCTCGTAAATGTCAATTTAATCCGCGTCTACGAGGGATAGCCAAAATTTAAACTGAACTAATGTGGCTTTTACTTGATGAAAATACATTTAACAAAATAAAGAAGAACTAAAAGTTCAGATTTTCACGAAATTATATATTTTCACATGACAATTGTTTCGAAAACACCGTGTCTTTATCAAATGTAATATTTATAAACTCCCTGCTACTATATATACCGAAAAATGACAATAGAAACTTAATTAATGTTGGGAGAATTTAAGTTTAATAATGGAGATGTATTTAAATCTAATTGATCGTTAAGCAATATATTTGAATGTCTCATTTAATCTCCATGGTTTCACATAAATTAAATTTTCTACTTTTTGTGGCTATATGTAAAATATCAAAATTGTCGTTAAAAAAGTGTTTTTCTGTGTTTAAGTGCATAATTAGAATCTAGACTATTGTTTTTAGACGCTATTTTATGTTAGTTAATGCGTTTCTTGAAGGATCTACCTGTTTGTCCAATATAAGTTTTAGGACAAGATCCGCATTTCAACCTGTAGACACCTGATATTTTGAGATTTTGAAAATTTAATTTTATTGTTTTTTAAAAACTTTCTTACAAATGTTTTGAATCGTTTTCACAGGATTCTCCTAAAACCTAAAGTCGCCGACATTTATATATATATATATATATATATATATATATATATATATATATATATATATATATATATATATATATATATATAGATGTTTCGCCAAGATCTCACTTGGCATCGGAGCGAGCGAGATCTTGGCGAAACGTCTGCAGGATTCCAGTCGGAGTTCAACAAACGATGATATCCCGGAATATATTGTCATCACATTTTTCCATCAGTGAATCAATACGTGAAAGATATTCTTCCTGTATTAATTTCATTTTAATTAATTTTCTATAATAATGGAACTGTATAAGAATTCTGAAAACCATGATTTGTTGGTATCTTTTATACAATGCAATGAAAATGTGCAAAAAGCTTCGTAATTATATTACGACAGGTAAGGTTTTCAAAGGGATATAGTTAATATAATTTTTATACTATAGAAATGTGTTTTGTTTATATTAGATATCGAGAGAGACGACAACCGTTTCCAAAGAAATTTTCTCGTTTGAAAATAAATCTATTTAGGCACGGATCTTTTATTTAACCACATCTTAAAACTTATTTAAAGGAAGATATGAAGCAAAGAGAAACAAATTTATTAGGCTACATAGAAGCTACGTCGTCACCATCTTGCAATCACATAGAACAAGCCGTAGGGGTACCAAAATCGATTGCCAAAGAATTTAAAAAAAATACAGATAACATCCATATAAGTTTAAGAGTGTCCAACATTTTCATCCTGGCGATGCCAGGCGACGGACCCAGTTGTGATGCAGCTAATTGCAACAAATATGAATCAACGATAACGACGCTTTGGTATCGTAGGGTATCGTGTTTTATTTTGGGGATAACGAATAGCCTATCGAATTTAGGCCTTACAGCACGTAGGCACCTAAACATCCTCGAGGAAGTCATTCTAGAATTACAGGCAGATATTCTCTTAGTATATTATAATAATAAAAACCTTCAGCAAGATGGTGCCCCAAGTCATAACTCTAGATTTTTAGATGACAACTTCTCATAAAATGGATAGGTAACAACCTGCCTGTAAGCGGACTTCCATGATCTCCGGATCTTTCAGTTTAAGATGTCTTTTTATTGGGATATATGTGGGGATATATGCAAAATACGATACGAATGTATAGCAGAACTTCGAGGGACAATTGATTGAACTTTCGAAACTCTACGGAGGAAAGCAATAATTCTTTAAAATGCGAATTAAAAAATTTTAAAAAATGTGCAAGTTTTGTCTCCAATTTGAAGAACAGTTTAATAGTATAATATTATGTTAGTATTCTTTAGATAAAATGTTATTTCGTACTAATTAATGTAATAAAGTTGGAAATTATTACAAATAGTAGTTCACGGCGTATAAAACACATTTAAATAATTGAATTGAATCGAGTTTCTTGTATGTTAGTAATTGTTTACTTGGATATTGTTTTTGATAGATTAATTACGACCTACTGCTATAAATAAAATAATATATGAAGGCTAGACTATTAATGAATTTATAAAGCTACACTAATTGAGTCAGAACCCCCCTGGTTTGCAGTGTAAACGCTCCAAATTTCTAAAATATGTATCAGTTAACTTAAAGAACTTCTTTTAAATTTTTGAAGTAGATTATAATAAAGAATATTCAGAGTTCACGGAGTTGTTTTTTTTTATTTTTTCTAATTAATTTCTATATGCCAACATGACTATGACTAGGAGTTGCTGAGATCGTTGGCTTCAGACTCTAGGTTTAATTGCCGCATCTATGGAGTGAATCTCAATCTATTTCATGTATATATTCGACAATTTCTAGGTATTTCTACTGAACCATTGTCTACCACCTTCAAGCAAACATCGCAAGAGCCTGCAATTAAATTGATTGGGAGAGCCTTATTAACATTTATTTTTTTTAGTTATCCTATTAGGAGGTATTATTAATCACGGATTTTTTAATTTTGGATAAGATTGTTTCCATAATATTTTCTGATTTAGAAATATTTCATAATACCAATGTTGTTTTATTAATTTGTTTTTAACGAATTTGTAAAATTAAAGAATAGTTTATTTCGGATCGGGCTAGAAACGTTGAAATTGACTTCAATAAAACGAAGTTTGACTAATGAAACGTAATATCCTGATTTTATTTTCCACCGCTATTAATAAATCGACATTTAATGAATAGAATAAACGTAAACTTTTTCGATTTTCGCGAAACGAGCACAACCAAATTGTGAAATACACATCGACAAAATAGGGAAAACTAATTTTTCAACCGCGAAACTTTATTATTGCCTGTTCACGCTGAAATTTAAATTCAATCTTGCCTCCGGCATAAAGGAATTCACGACGAAAACAAAAGGCAAAATACGAGAATTTATTGTCGAAAATGTCATTTCTATTGAAAGCACGTATAATGGGAGAAAAAAGCCGAGAGCCCGGCTGAAACGTTCGCAAACAACCGAAAGAAAAAAATCGATAAAATACGTGATTGTTAAAACCCACAAAAGCCCTTGCAGGAGTATAAGTTTTCCTTACGTCGCTTCCTGTGCCGTGCCGGTATTCAAATGTCGGATAGAAATATTGTTATTGCCTCCTTTTTTGATCCGCCATCTGGTTTTATGCAATTACGGCATCGATCGTTCGAACATGTCGTAAAGCCGGAAGGTTTTTCCGAAACCGCATTGTTAGCGTCGTTTTAATTTAGGACCGAAGGGAAATGGATAAAGAAAAAGGTCTTGGGGGTATAATGCCCAGTTTGCCTGTCTTACTATAGATATTTTAAAAGGAGAGTGGTTAAGATATGGTCTGGGTACATGCAAAACGGTCTTTCGTCAGAAGAGACGAAATTGCAAGGCATCATCTTTAAGTTCAACGTAATTGAATAATTATCGATTTTGTTACACTGCTGAATTCTCTTATATCGGCTGTAGTTTTTGACTCAAGTTCTAAGTGAATTAAGTCCTTATTGCTGTTGTACGCAGCTCCAGCTCACGAACAAATAGTCATGGCTTGCCTGGCCTAAAATAAACGGAAGGATCTTTATCCCCAATAAACCGAGCAATAAACCAATAAAAAGCGTTTGTCAGAACAGAGTATTTTTATTTTAGATGTGTCGACAGCTCAGAAATTTTCAAATTACTTGCACTTTGCCTTTTAGACCGTGGGATGAAGAAAATTTTGAAGACGGAATGGAGGTGAGTAACGAATCAAAACGAATTGAATATGTGCTGCAGGAGAATCGTTTTACGAGCATACGAGGTTTGTTCAAAAATTAAAGTGATTTTTGTAATTGTCAATGTCAATATCTCATGAAAGCGTTGAAGAAGAGAAACAAATGGTTTTGGGCATGAAACGTGTAGCAGCAAAATTTGTTCCGAAACTGCTTAATTTTGAACAAAAAACCGTCGAAGGACCATCGCTCAAGAGATTTTAAACGACGTCAAAAAGGTCATAACTGGTGACGAATCATGAGTAGAGCACAGTCATCCCAATGCAAGAACCCATAATTGACAAGACTGAAAAAGCACGTTAAATTCGATCAAAAGTCAAGGTTTTGCTTATTGGTTTCTTTGATTATCCTGATGTAGTTTATCACGAGTTCTTACCACCAAGTCGTATACTAAGAGTATTACCTTGAAGTTAGGCGTCATTTGTGAGAGGCAATAAGAAGAAAACGTTTGCAATTTTGGGAAAACAATTCACCCATCGTTGCTTGTGTCTAACATTTTTCTCCAAAACAAAAAACTACAACCATCTCTCAGTCACCATATTCACCCTCTGCGACTGTACCAGAAAGTGCTCACCAGAAGTGCTTCGAGTATTGGAATTAACGTTGGCACAAGTGTATTATATCTGAAGAGAAGGGGGTATAACTTTGAAGGGGACAAATATCCCATCAGACAACGTAATAGTTTATGATAATCATAGCAAGAATGTACCAACGATCAGCAGTGGCAAAGAGGTATTGCACGAGTTCCTTAGTCAGCATGACCTTTATTTTTAAGGTACTTATACAGAAAAGCAACTAGCTAAAGTTTAAGAAAACTTATTTCGTAGACGAGGTCATAAAAAATCTGGTAATATACCCTTCAGATTACCACCTTATTACCTCCATCTGAATCTTATAAAAGAAAAAGATATCAATATCAATTTCCGAAAATTGAATTAAACAAAAACTAACCGAAAATTGTGGAAAATGTGATTTGGGATAATAGTGTAAATTTTTAGAAAGCTAAAAATTATATTTACACTTTTTATACTCTGAGTCTCAGGCCCTTGAATAGTTTGTCTGCTGGAAAGATTCGGCGACTATGCAGTTGGATAAGATTATTATGTAAAAAAAAACTGAGCCCGGAGAACGAACATCTACCACGGGAACACATTACTTAAAAGAAAACACAAGCAACAACAAGACATAAATATCAGCTGCTGCTTCGTTATTGTCAGTTTACTACCAGGCGTTCAGCGTTATGAAATTTATTCCTCATTTTAGTCATCAGTTTAGTTAGCACAGAATTAAAATTTACAAAATTTAAGTTCCTACCCAGATTCACAGAAAAGACACAGAGATTAATACCAACCTCCTTGAACCTGCGCAAACGACAGTCTTGCAAGGGTAGGTTTAAGGAATTGAGACTTCTTATAGTTGCAGAGTTATATATATGTGAGTGCTTATTATTTTTGTTCAATAACAGAAAAAGGATTATTTTGCACGAGTCACAACAAAACAGGGGTCCCACTTATTCGAGTATATATTTTTTCAAAAAGTTACCAGTAGAAGTAAAAAGTAAAAAAGTAAAAAGCTTTAATATTTACGAAAACAAATTAAAATCTATTTTAATAGATCTATAACCTTATTCAGTTGTAGAGTTCCTAAATTATAGATTTTAAATTAATGTTGTCTTCGTATTTACTTTTTTGTTGTATATGACTTTACATAATCTTATGACTGTGCATCTTCTTCTTTAAGTAGGTAACTAATAATAACTAATACCTAACTAACTAAAAAAAATCATTTTGTTCTAATACTGAAATATAAAATAACTAAATTTACATTATGTTGAGAACCTATGGGTGGGTTAAATTACTATTATTTTTGTGATGATTACTTTGTTCAATTGTGACAATTCCTTGTTTGTTTGCAATATTTTAAATAAAAAATTAGTTGACTTTCAAAAGAGTACAGTAACTTCATGGCTTCCTACGCGAAAATTACTGGTTTACTGGTTATCGGCTCCCACAGATTTATTGTTTGTAATTATATATATATATATATATATATATATATATATATATATATATATATATATATATATATATATATATATATATATATATATATATATATATATATATATATATATATATATATATATATATATATATATATATATATATATATATATATATATATATATGTATATAAATGTTCGGGATATTTGCATTTTCCGGGAAAGGTAACTACTTCATTATTTTAAACGGAGCATCCTGTATATTAAGGCATTTTTGAATTACCATGAATATACTAGACATATTTTCAATATAACTGAGATATATCGATTCTTTGTCAAAAGTGAAAGTTTTTATTTCAAAAAGTTAGATTTACTGCAAGCTATTTGTTAGAAGATAAAGTTATTTGGAAATAATAAAATATGTATTTCCTTTAAGTAAACGATAAATTAAAGTCATATCTTCGAATAACGTGCTAAAAAAGAATAAAATATATATCAGTCAACTATTTTATTTAATTCGTTTGGGCATCTAGGGTCGTTTTTCCATGGCATTTAATTTTCTTTAAATATTTGTTGAAGTTAAAACAGTACTACTGAAGCAAATATAATGAGCAAAACTTTGAATCCTGAAACTTAACAAGAATTTAGGATACCAATTATTTATTCATATAATATGATTTTCATACAAAAAATAACAATATTACTCTATAGATAATATGATATTAAAACTGTCCAGAGTCAAGTGAGAATATGTAAAATACATATTTTTAATTTTAGAACGAGTAACGGAGTTGGTGATTCTACAAGAACTATTGGAATTAGAAATTGGTACATTTAGTACAAACTGTAGACTGAAGCAAGAATCAACCATTTGTCTTTTGAGTCACTTTTTTATGTCGTTTATTTTAATAATACCTACTACCATGCCTTTTAATTGTAGGGCATTACAGTAATTATGTTGTGTTCTCATTCATAACTAACATAATTTAGTTGTTTTTAAATTAAACTAAAACGACATTGGCTTTTCCTAAAATATGAAAAATTTATGTCATTACTTTTTACGATGCAAGGAGTTTATAAAACAGGTCTAGAAAAGATTATCTCCGGTATACACAAACTTTTTATTAGAAAGAATAAATAATGGATAAAATAGTAGTAGCCAATAAAACATACTCATAGTAATAGTAAATAAAACTAACTAAAAAGATAGTTTTGGTGAGATTTATTTTTGGTAAAATTCATGATGACCCTAAAATTTTTAATTTTTTTTGTTAACTAGTTCTTGTCTGTAAAATTTTCAGCAAATTTTTTCCGTTTTTAAAATTAAATAAATTTGAATAACTTTTGTGTTAATAGCTTAGTTCCGTGCATAATTCATCAGACCAATAGCCGTGGAGCATTTTTACAATGGAAAAACATTTTTTGCTACTATTTTGAAATCTACAACATTATGAAAACGCAATCGTAAACAAAGTCACCACTTTTTAAATTCAAAATTCGAAAAAAGTATACAAATGAGTTCTATTTGTTTATTTCTATATAAATTTTTACCACACGGCATTTATTTAACCTAGCCACCAATGACATCACTGTTGTATTCTTTTCAAATAAATATTATTAGTTTTCAAGTTATGAAAAATTGTGTGCAATTTCCAAATCCATTGGTTAAATAAATATATAATAATCAAAATTCAGTTCGCACAAACAACCCCGGCAACGCCAAGACATACAAACACTGCATTAAGATGACAATGGCCCAAATAGCCAATGATGAATAGGGCAAATTTTCCACAGAAGAGCAGCGAGTGTAACTGACACCATTGTCTGTGTGTTTGATAAAAATGGATTGACGGGTCGGTTTTTCTTTACGGAGCGACCACTCGATTCCTGTTGGAGGGGTTGTTTCTTTTTAAATGCGCCGTGTGTTGAGGGTTATACTTGCCGGACGTACGTATCAGTAAAATGCGCGTCCCTTATCGAGCCAACAACCTTTCACTTTATTTCTGCTCAGGAGAAAAGGCCTGACTGCGATTTGTTTTTTTTGCCTAAGTGGTGAATAAAAAGCAACTGTGGTTTGTTTTATTGAGTCAAAATTATGGACATATTATTCTTTAAATTGTATGACTTTGTATATACAGGGTGTTTTCTAATTAAATGGCAATAATTAACATATGTCCTAAACGTTTTAATTTATGAGATACAAAATGTATTTTTTTGATATCTGTAATACCACTTTACATATTTTAATTAAATTTGGTGCACGTGCAATATGCATCAAGAGGCATTATTTAGTGTATCACAAGTACTAGTGGCGAGCGTACGGAATTTCACCTGTCTATTTTGGTAGTCATTGATGGTACGCCATTGACTTCTCTTAAAATAAAAATTATCCTTACAATTTCCAGTTATTTCTAAAGAAATCTAATTTCTAAATAAAAACCTCTTCTTTTCATGCAATAGCGTTATTATGACAGGATGCAGAGAAATTAGTTTTCATTTTTGAGTCAAAACCGAGCGACGAATTAAAAAAAAATTAAGAAATTAAATCTGCTCATAAAAGTATGCAAATGACATTTTTTTACGATACTTCAGCTCTTCTACAATGTTAACTGGAGTGCGATAAATCAGACTTTTAAGAGGGCCCAATAAGAAAAAGTATAAACTATTTAAATCTGGGGACCTAGAAGGCCATGGTTGATGTCTGCCGCGACCTACCCATCGGTTATTAAATATGTGGCTTAAATATTCTCTGCAATACTACAGTGAGCAGGCACGCTGCCATACCGTCATGAAAATTCTGGCCATTAATACTTTCTAACAATGAAAAAGAACCAATTAATTAATTTCCAACAAATCCAGCCCAACCATTTAACGAAAACTGTTCTTGATATTTAAATTCTACAACTGCATAAAATAATAATCATAATAATTGTCTGCATGCTGTCATTTTATGGACATTGTTATGACTATGCGGAGAACGTACGCCCGCCACTGGTGTTTTTCTGAAAACATTGTAGTACACTAAATAATGCCTCTTGATACATAGTACATGTGTGCCAAATTTTATTAAAATATCTAATGTGGTATTACAGATATTAAAACAATATATTCATTTTTGAAAATTTTATCACCATGTATCTCAAAAGTTAAGATTAGGACATACGTTCTTATAAAGATTTCTTTTTAAAATGAAGCCAAAAATCGCCTTCTGAATTATTATTAGAATTAGAAAACACTCGTATATCCAGGGATTCTCAAACTCAATAACATAATATAATATAGTATTAATTTAATGTAAAAGCATTAAAAATTGGGAACTTATAATCTCTATTTTCAAAATATTGGTGACATTGCAGTATTTCCACATGTCATTGTAGATGTAACAAAAGTTGGCAATTTTTGAAATAATGATCCTTAGCTAAATACGTGATCAAAAAATATTCGTTATTTCCTTGACTTTAAAAGTGGTCTCTGTAGTCTCAAAACGAATTCCTCGGCTATTTTCTTAATCAATGTCAAATTTTATATACTAACACTAAACGTGCTTGCAATTAAAGTCTTCTGTCAAGACATCATTGATATCATTAAACACGCGTATTTAAATAGCAATTGTCCCTTAGTTTAAGAGATCGTCATAGAGCCAAAATCCCAAGTCTAAGCCCTACGTGAAAACTCACGCGACGGTAACTCTCAACGGTTCCAGGTACCCTTTTGTGGGGTATCATAAGTGTCGAACCAGGTTTCATCCAAGTAAATAATTGGCCTCTGTTGTTCTCTGTAAATCCTAATTTTTTCTAGATATTCCAGTCGCCATTGCCGAATTCTAAAAGATTCCATTAAAACTTGCCTTTTGTCAATTTTTTTAAATCTAAAACCCATGTGTTGAATACACTTCCATAAGGTAGTTCTGCCACATTTAACACGGTTTCATCTTTTTCAAGCCTTCTAATTAAGATATCTAATGTATGCACGCTTTATTCATCGTATAACTGGTAAATTTTACGCCGTATTATATCTTGATCACTTTCATCTACAGTCGAGACAATGTCAGCAGCGCTTCTTTTTTTCCTCGCTGAAATGGGATTATTCACAATTTTTCATACAGTTGATGTTGGAATTTTCGTCAATGTGGCCGTTTCTTCTAAAGATGCTTGCTTGCTGGCACCAAGTTCTATGAGAGTCAAATAAACATTGTTTGTAACTTCCTTAGTCTCAAAAGAATAGTGTTTTCTACATTTGGGCGTGAGCATCTCCTGGGATACACTAGACTCGCCCATATTTTGCATAATTCACACACGATTCAACACACGCTGTGTTACACACGAAATGAGAATGATTACTAATAAACTTAAGCTAAGTAGTATACCAAACCAAAGAATATTAAACACAGGTAGGTATAAAATTATTTTCTATTACGGACCACAATTTTACCTGAATTTAAATTCCGAAACTTTAGGTAATAATCTTGTTGCATTGTATGTTAATGACAACCCTTGGATAATCCCATTCAAAAGCAATTCTTATATCTATCAACAGACCATAGTAATATGAAAGTTTAGTTACGGATATTCTAGAGGCTGCCGTATTCTATGATATGAGATTTAAGCTATCGCGCACAGGGTGTTTCAAATGTAAACAATAGCTTGGAAGCTGTAAAAAAAAATTCAAAAGAATTTAGAGAAAAAGTTTTTTACAATAATGCATATTTTATATTTGTATATACGTGGACAGTAACAACTTTATTATTATAAATGTTCTATGTTTAACCGCTTCCGACATATTTAGAATTTAATCATGAGGGAAAACATATCTATCGATTTCTCCAAGCGAGGTTATACATGGTGTTTAAAAAAAAGTAACTATTTTAGGGGTGATTCCTTATTTGAAACAAATAGTAGTTTCTGATATAAACATTGGCTCAAAAAACCACAATTAGGGAGATATCGCGCTTCAAATATGGCGGAAAAATAGTGTTTTTATTTTTGAGTTTAAAGGAAAACACAATTACTATTATCAAAACACATTTTTACATATTTTTTTGTTTTTTTTTTATGGGATTAGGAAATTGAATTTTGTTTATATTGAAACTTTTGCCACTTTGCAATTTTTCATAATATTTTTTGTTTCTAAATAAAGGAATAAAATATAAAGCAATAACGAGATAAAAAAAGTTGTTTGCTGCTGTCCATTCGATGTCTATTATGAAATTGTGAATGACAATAAAGTCCGTGTGTAACAACTTTTGTAGTTACCGTTGTCAGAAATTAGAAAGGATGTGCGGAATATTTCGCGCTATATAAAAGATTACAACGACTGTTCTAAATTTGTAGCTCTCGATATGAAGGTCGACAGGGGAATAATGTTCACCCTTGTATTTAACCATCGCCAACAAATTTTTAAAAAACTTTTTTGGGTTATTTGGAGTTCCAGAAAAAACAAATTTTTCGAAACTTTTGTTTCAGGAAATTTTCCGATTGTTTACAACTAAGTCTCTGAACATAGCAGTTTTTTATCTTGATTTGAATAGTTGTATAGGTCATGTCGAAAGCTAAAATTTTCGGTTTTATGGTTTTAGTCTACTATACAGGGCCCGCGAGACATTTGAAAGAATGTAGTTGGAAAGTGCTATTTCTGGTACAAAGTTTTTATATTCACCAACTGTGATTTTGAAATCAAGTCGAGAGCTTATTGGAAAAGCACATTATATTCAGAAAAGAATAAAATTCATTCTGCGGAAGTTATATATTGGTCTAAAGAAAAATAGATAAAAATAAAATTTTCCGTATTTTAATACATAATTCGAAAAATCACGCCATTAAATTGACAGTCCTTTATTTTTAATTTTTATTCAATTTTACGAATTTACTGACCCTTACAGGATGTTTGTATTATAAAATAATCCGTCCAATTACTCCTTTTCGTATATATCAGGAATAGGCTTACATAGATTAGGTGTCGGTTTTGTAGGACACAAAATTTTTTTGGGTTAAAATATTTAAACCCCTGCCCTTTTATTTATACCTTAAACTTATTCAGAGATACGAATAATGTTTCCTATACCCAGAGGAAAGGTGTAACAAATTGCCGCAGGCGGAGGCTTAGATCTTTTTAAAGATTGATGTTTCCAATTTTTAAAACAATCCTCATAAATCCGCAAATGGCACAAACACAACTCCCGAGGTCCCATTATCTTCAGCTTCATACTTCCCTTCCTCCGTTCTCCCCTTGGTCAACTAAATTCGATTAAATTTAAATATTTAGAAATACGGCCGATTTTCATTTATTACTGTTATGAGTGCCCGAGCATTCATTTTTGATGACCGATACGGAAAATAGTCGATGTTTTTTTCCGGCCGTACGAGCTACGATAACGATCGAATTCCTTCCAAAATTTAAATTTAAATGGCCCAATTATGGATTGGTCTACAACAATGCGAACGTACAATGGCTTTCCATTTAATTCTAATTAACGCAGAGTGAATAAGTTCCACCTTACAATAGTCACCGTTTTTGGCGAAACTACCTGCGATTTGCTTTCATTGGAAAGGGGCATTGTTCCGGTCAGAGAGAAATGGAAATTGTGTTTTTTTATATTTTGCTATAAATATAAAATGTAAAAAATGAGAAAACATCGGGTTTTTGTAGAAATTACTGATTGATTAATTGCAGTTTTTTACTTCCATTTTTTTCTGTTGCAATAAATTTGATAAAGACACGGTGTTGTCGAAACAATTGTCATGTCAAAATATATAATTTCGTGAAAATCTGAACTTTTAGTTCTTATTTATTTTAATAAATGGATTTTCATCAAGTAAAAGCTCAGTTCAATGCAATAAATTTGATTCTGACATTTAAAATTTTATCGAATATATTTACGAAATCATTTTAAACACATTATTGCACGATATTAACAGTCAATAATAATTTTATAGTTATGGTTGAGATGTATGTTCTGTTGGTAGACGATTTAAATATGGAAGACCACAAAATAGGTTTTATATAACCAAAAAACTAGAAAGAAACTAAATATATCCGGGACGCTTTAAGGAACTATCCAATTAAGCGGCTCCAATTTTCTATTTATAAAACTTGTTGTTTTAAATTTAATGTTTAATTTATTGGTGTTTACATAACTTAGGTGCCAAATTGGAACAACTAATTGTGCTTTAAATAGTTATACTGTTGCTATGCTCTAATTATATAGATATAATATTAAACATTATTCTTGATAGTGAAATTATTCTTATGTGTGGAAATACTGAATCTGTTATCATAGTATCTGGAAAGACATGTTTTTATAATATTTTATAAAAATTAATGTAATAACAATAATAATAATAATAACAATTGATTGGTCATGGTAATCGTTGTCAAGGGTAAGAAATCTGAGATCATAATTGACATAGCTGTACCATTATCACATAACGTCAGCAGAACTGAACCAGATAAACTAATTGAATACAAAAACTTGCCAGTGGAGCTGAAGATCATCTGGCAGGTGACTAATGTAAGGACTACTCTGCTGGTGATTTCAGCTGAAAGGAAATGTTCAGCAAACTGAACTAACCCAGAACATGATGGGATACGGGCAGACGTGCCATATAGTCTGTAAGTTCCTGAACGGAACCTAAGTGAAAGGAACTGAATCGTTTTTTATCACCAGGTTGTCTAAACCTAGTTACCCGGCTATGTGAATACCAGCAGAAGCTGAGTTAACTTTTAAAAAATGATAATAATAATAAAAATAATAATAATATAACCTGCAACTCTACGCTTTATAAACCGTTTATCATCGTCCTCGATGATAAGTTATATAAGCAAATACAAACATACAAAACGGTTGTGTCAAAGGGGTCGAGGGAAGTAAAAAATAACTATGAACTCGACTGTTATGGAGTACGGGGAAATCAAACGCAGAAACCTATATATGCTATATACGATTGGCATTTTGGAGAATTATAAAGTGCACCCCAATAAAGTCCGCGTGATGGAAAGCTGGAGAACGAGAAAGTAGAAATAATTGCTTAATCAGCATCTCTGTATATAGGAAACCTACACATACGGGACAGTATTTAAAATTTTAGTCTAACCATTCTGAAGGAACTAAACTGCGAATCATCCAAACATGCCACAAAAAACAATCTGCATTTTATTCTTTATATGAATTCGTGCTTAGACCACTAAAATCAAAAGGAGGAACAAAGAATAATTCGCCGTTTGTGCTTGCAATGCCGTAATATTTTTCGCTTCGCTTTGACTTCTTTAAAATTTCAGACTCTTAACATGACCACTGGTAGGGATCACTAGTAGAACCAATGAGAAAACATGAAGTTTGTGGGACTTCATGTATAGACGAAAATAATTTCAGGTCTTCATGCAAATGTGCAATTTTCTAATTTTTTTTTTCAATTTTAAGATTGGGTATTCATTTTTGTTTTGGGTACTTCTACTCTCTCTTAGAAAGTTAACAAACAAGGAAAACAACCAGGGACTTAAGGCGGTAGAAAATGTGTGTTCCAGTTATGTAGTCTTCCACTGAATTTAGCTTCTCAATATTATTTCGACCGCGTTAGATTAAACTGCTTATTTTTCGAAACTCTGCTGGCAATCTATTAAATGTAACTAGAAAACTTTTCAAAAAGTTTAGCTTACTGTGAAAGAGATCTCGCAATGCATTTGGGTGGCGTTTTATACGTTTATACTTAGGGAGCAAAGGTAAATTTCATTTAGAATAGGCATTTCCTAATATATACACAGTATAGAAAATATTTTTATTTGGTGTTTATTTGCGATTCCTTAAAGACGTTCAAACTACCGCGTCTTAAAAAAAGTTTATGAAGCGAACTCATAATTTATATTACGGTTGACAGATTAACTACACCTCGCTGCGGAACCGGTCTTTATGAAAATAGGTATCAAAAATACGGTTATATATTGCTAGAAATGCGAACATTTTTATATAGCAATAGCGAAGACTTGAGTTTATTTATGTTGTATATAATAATAATAATTGTAGCGAATAATAATAGCAAAGGTAATAATAACAAGAAAACAAAATAAATTAAAATAAACAGGTGGATGCTGTAGCAACCTTACAATATAATATTATTATGTAGAGTGGCAAAAGAAATGGGATGACTTCAGTCTCACGAATTATCTAATGTTTTGGAATATATGAAAGCGACTTTCATGTACCCCTCCCCAAAAGAATTTACACAAACTCTTTTGAATTCTTCCTGCATCGGAACCCGCATGATCCAATGTCCTCAACCCGTAGTTGGACTTTAGGTAGGCATTTAGCATGTTCTGTAAAGTGTATGTGTCTTTCTATCTCAAAGCTGGGTAATAAACAACGTGGTCATGATAATATTGGAGTTTAACACACATCTTGAAAGGTATTAATACATAACACCTTAAGTTAAATTATATGTGATTATAAGAAAGGAACTTAGTGTCAACAAACTTTTATAATTATTTCAAAAAATTAAGCTGAGTTCCGTTAAACGAGATTTGAAATGGATTATGTTCGAAAATATATTTTCCTCCTTTACGAAAAATTATAACTTGCTTAATTTTTCAAAGAAACTTTTACTTTTTACAAAACTTCTGGATTCCTCTTGCGTCGGTTCTTGCTGAGTCGAAATTGCTGACGATGTTGACTCCTTCAGAGATATTCTTATCAATAGAAAATCACACCTAAGATTGGGTCACTGTGTTTACAGAAAACCTACACACACACAGATCGATACCTTAATGCATGGTCACATCACCATCTGGTCCAAAAATGATCGGTTATCAACTCTCTTGTTTACAGAGCCGTACAGATTAAATAGTCAAGCTTTGGACGTAGTCAAGGCTCTGCCTAGTGTTATTTATTTGGTTCGAAAAAGTTGTCATATGTGAGTAAACATTTTCTACACGAAAAATAATGATTAATATCTAGTAAAGGTCATAATTCATATTACACGTATGAAAATGTCTGTAAGTACATTTCTTACCGATTTTTTTGTAAATGTTGTTTTATTATTCGAAACATAATTATTAATACTATTTTTGGTAATTTTATGATAATGTGACGAAATTATTTTTTTTTTTTGGGTCACCTATTCTGTAAAATCGATTTTGACGTATACAGATAGGCCGTGATCCTGCATTCCTTATCAGCTCCTTTAAGTTTCAGCAAAAGTGTTATTGCTCCTGTATCACGTTCGTTTTATCAAACTTGAGTCACTGAAAACAGAATTAAAACACCTTACCTCTGGTGTTCTTTCTAATAATTTCCACATTAAAGATATTAAGCGTTCCATCAAAAAATACACTTCACCACAACCTTCCAACAGCAATGAGGTCGAAAGCAATCCTACACTTGCCACTACGGTCCTTCCTTACATTCAAAACATCACTGACCACATATCAAAAGTTCTAAAGAAGTATAATGTCAAAACCAGATTTACCACTTGTCCAAAAATCTCTCAACTTCTTCGGTCCGTCAAAGACAAAATTCCATTTGAGGTACCTGGAGTTTACAGCATTCCATGCATATGCGCCAAAGAATACATTGGAGAGACCGGACGAAAAATATCAACTAGGCTCAAAGAACACGAAAGAGCCTTACGACTAAGACAAATAAACTCATCAGCTGTTGCCGAACACACTCATGAAACTGGGCATAAAATTTTTGAGATTTATTAATTAATTTATTAATTAAAAACACAACTTGAAGCTGAATCCTGAAAAAACTCATTTTATGATTTTTGGGTGCAAGATTAAAGTGGATAAGATTTATCCACGACTTGCAATCGCTCAGCGCGAATTTTGGACGTGTACATCAGTTTTGTACCATTTTTATAAAAAAATATTAAAAACGTCCACTCTGTCGATTTACTCAGAGAACGATTGGTATATAGTCATAATGTTAAAATGAGGTATAAATTGTCGATTCTACCCTGACGAGTGCCATGTTTGAACATTTCTTATAATGCAGCTTTTTATTAATGTAAAAAGTGTTGAAAATCTTAAATCTAAATTTAAAAAGTATTTACTTTATACACAACAAACTTTTCTTTATAAGTATCTTGTTGGTGCAATAATTTTGTTTTTGATTGATTATAAATTGTTTTTACTTTTGATTAATAAAGTCATATTATTATTAGTATTACGTTTCCAATACTAAATATTAGAATTAAACGTTTGCTACTTACAATATAATCAATGTGTTAAACCTTAATTGTGTGGATATTTATTAACAAGTCGATATTATTTGTTCATTTTTCAATCGTAACAAAAACGTTATTATTCCTTCAGTATATAATGGGTGTTTTTTTTCGATGTATAGAACTTTAAGTTGGCATCACTGTTTAAGATGGCGACCGATTTAACAGCTGTCAAATGATTTATTCTCAGTTTGGTTTGGCAATTCATCATGAATAGACTCACGCCTGAACAACGCTTGCAAATAGTGCAATTTTATTTCGAAAATAATGGTTCTGTGCGGAATACGTATCGCGCACTACGTCCATTTTATCGTCGACAAAATCGTCCATCAGAGCAGTTAATTCGATTAACCATGGAACGTTTTCGCACTACGTTTACTCTTATTGATAACTCGCATCCCCAGAGACGCCGTAAGGTGCGTACAGAAGAAGCTATTGCTGCTGTAGAGCGTAGCATTGAGGAAGACCCGAATGAGTCCATCCGCCATCGAGCACAGAAATTGGATCTGTGTCCATCCACTTTATGGAAGATTTTGCGTAAGGATCTTGGTTTACGTGCTTACAAAATCCAACTCGTACAAGAATTGAAGCCAAACGATCATCAAGTAAGGCGTAGATTCGTCGAATGGGCCCAAAACGAGATTGCCGTTGTTCCCGATTTTCATAAGCGAATTTTGTTTAGCGATGAAGCGCACTTCTGGTTGAATGGCTACGTCAACAAACAAAACTGCCGCATTTGGAGCGAAGCTAATCCTCAAGTGTATGTCGAAACACCGTTACATCTAGAAAAACTGACTGTTGGGTGCGCTTTATGGGCTGGTGGAATCATTGGTCTGTACTTCTTCAAAAACGATGATGGCCAGAACGTTACAATGAATGGTGATCGGTATAGAGCTTACTAACTCTTTCATTCCTGAATTGAATAACCATGATGTCCAGGAGATGTGATTTCAACAAGACTGCGCAACATGTCACACAGCTCGTGCCACAATCGATTTATTGAAAGACACCTTTGGTGACCGCCTAATTTCACGTTTTGGACTTATGAATTGGCCTCCAAGATCTTGTGATTTAACACCGCTAGACTACTTTCTGTGGGGCTATGTAAAGTCATTGGTCTATGCGGATAAGCCACAAACGCTTGACCATTTGGAAGGCAACATTCGCCGTGTTATTGCCGATATACGGCCACAAATGTTGGAAAAAGTCATCGAAAATTGGACGTCCAGATTGGACTATATCCGCGCCAGCCGTGGCGGTCATATGCCAGAAATCATATTTAAAATATAATGCCACAAGGTTATCTTTCGGATAAATAAAATTCATATCAATCGAATAATCCATCGTTGTTTTATTGCAACTTAAAATTCTATACATCGAAAAAAAACACCCCTTATAATGTAACATTTCAAGGACGAGGGTTTACAGTACCTATTGCCTTATTGTCAAACAAGCATCTTGGGTTACAATAGGTTCTGGCAATTCCCAAAGAAAGTTCAGTCAGGTTAATCCAGCATTCCATACATATGCCGCAAAGAATACATTGGAGAGACCAGACGAAAAATATGAACTAGGCTCAAAGAACACGAAAGAGCCTTACGACTAAGACAGATAAACTCATCAGCTGTTGCCGAACACACTCATGAAACCGGGCATAAAATTTTATTCGATAAAACTAAAATTCTTGCATGTAATCAGTTCTTCTAACAACGAAAAATCCGAAAGTCTATAGAAATCAGACTCAGGTCTCCAACTGTCACCAATTTGGGAATCAGTCATCCGAGACGGTGTTTATGCCCCTCATTAGCGCCCCCCTTCAAACGATATATAAGCAGGTACAGAGTAAAATACAGATCAGTTTCAGTCAAGCTCTGAAGAAGCCAACAAGATGATTGGCAAAACGTCAGCAATTTAGACTCAGTAAAAATTATAACCTGCTTCTTGGATTTATTTAAGTTTAAACCATATGCTTCAGATAGTTTAGCAATTATTTCGAGATCAGAACGGCAGCAGGAGGCTACACTTTAAATGGCAATGACAGGTATATATCATATCATCAGCGTACCAGTGAGAATATTAAACAATTTAGTGGTAGGGCAAATCAGAAGTGAATTATAGAAAACCATGAAAATATGAAGAGAAGGCAGAGTCCATTTCCGTTGTTCTAAATTAAAGCCGACACGCATCTACAAGCGTTTTACAAGAAACCATGTCATGAGATAAGAAATCTGATGACAATAATATTCAAAATTCATTTACTTCAACTTCTTGAAGTTTGTGGTTTTTTATGCCAAGACGAGGCTATGCTTTGAAATGACAATTACATTAGCTTATCACCAGAATAATATTCACTTAAGTGGTTAAAGATATGATAGTAGAAGCGTTTGTATCATGAGACATTCACTACACGACTCCTTTTAGGCGAACTAACAAGTAAAGTATGTCCCATTTCTAAGACCGGAGTTGAAAAGTTATTGAATAATTAAAGACCCATTTCTTTTAAAAATAATTGGAAAAATGATTAAAAAAGAATGACGTAATTTATGGAGAATATTTTTTTGCCGAAATTACATAATATGGCCTGTAAGGGCAGATTCTACAGTATTTTAAAATCTTGCTGAAATGGGGCAGTCAGTATGTTAAAATATAGAGTACCACAATGTTCCGTCCTTCGGCCACTACTTTATTTCGTTTACGTGATTAGTTATCAAATTGCTTACCTTAAAGTTCAAAACTACGCATGAGACATTATTAGTATACACAGGAGAAAATTAGAAGTAATTCGAAAAACTAATAAATATGGAACTTAATATACTCCAACAAAATAAAAATAAATATTGAAAAACAATATTTCTAATATTTAAGCAATATTGGTATAAACATCATTTTTTCTTGTCACACCTGAGATATCTAATCCCAATCTGAAGAACTTGTAGAGACACCATTTTGAATAAGATGCAAATTATATGAAATAAATATTACAGCAAAAAAGCGTTTATATTTAACTAATATAGGTTTAAATAATCCTGTTCACCTAGCATCCCAATGTTTCAATAGTTTGACGAATTCTTATCCACTTTTTGTTGGAAAATGTAAAAATCAATAATCCTTGTGTTGAGGGCAGAGCTACCAAAGCACTGATTTGAGTCAACCAGTAAATATACATTTTGTTATTTTTATTTAATATTTTAAAATCAGAAGAATTATAGCAGAACGATAAATATGCAAAGAGGCAGAGCTGAACATAGCTCTACGAGTTTCATGTTGTTATACATTAAATGTCTAGGGCTGTATTCATTTCTGATTAATAAAAATCCAATCTGCGTTCATAGCCGTTTTCCGTATTATAAGACAAGAAATCTCGATTGAAATCTAACCAAGTCAACCCAATAGTAATGAAAACCCAGTTATTTTAACCAACCCACAATGGCTGTTTGTGGCCGCGGTTCCGATATCGAACGTCGAGAGAAATTTTCGGACTGACAATTCGGCAGATTGTTTTCATTCTCGGATTCTCCGTTCTATAAGTTTGCAATTTCTGTTGATCTATATCCTTCCTCTTGGCCCGAGATGAGACTATAAATAACGCGAACAATTCTGGCTCAAGATATATTGAGTGAAATAGCTGGTGCAAACGGGTCCGACATCAAACATTCTTAACAAACTTCGTGGAAGATAATAAACTGCCCCCCGAATATCTAGCTGCATTTTAAGGCCCGCGAAAAACAAAGTTACTGTACGATAAAGTTCCTACGGAGCGTAAAGAACCGAAATTGGCCACAATAAATACACCGCAAGTCGAGTTTGCTTCGGGATTATTTACTACTAGACCAGCTCACTTTTTAATACACTTAATTGTGATCTATCGGCCGGATTTGAGTTTTATAGTTGCCGCGATTCACTCAAAATCGTAATGATACGAGCATGCTCCTTGACGGAGATGTTCTTTATAATGCAGCTTGAGCGTGTGGGAGTAGCAGGCATAACATTTTTTGTACTCATAAGGCCCTAACAGTGAGACGAGACTTCTCCCGACTAAAAAGCTAACGTCCACCTATTTTTTCTTTCTTTGAACGAATAAAACACATCTAATGGATATTCCGGCTAAATTGCTATATCGTCCGAAAGATACAAAGGCATGATAAACGGTAATTTTTGACAAGGCAGCAAAATGTAAAACCCTGAATAAAGGAGCTTCATTCGTTAATAGGCAAGTCAGTTAAAACCACCGATTTGCAAAATACTTGAAAGAGTAGATGTGGCATAAGTATTAAAAATAAGACACTCAGTATTTGGTGGCCTGGTGTTCCGCGACAACTGCTTCCCAAGGAAAGTAGCAATCTATATGCCCCACGACTACTCGTATGTCAGTGAATACGTCTGTGATTCATACTGGGCGACGTTCCGTTTTCTGATTAAAAAAACTGTTGCAAGGGCTTGAGGATGGTCATGTTAGGATCAATATTAGCATTCATGAGGGCTACGTACACGAACACCATTCTGCAAGACTTTCAGTGTGACTCCAGAGGTTGTTACTCGCAGAACTGATACTAATGTCACTTTAGCGTCATTATTTTATCATGAACTAGAAAATCTTGGGCTTACAGAGCTATGCGCTGTAATGCTATGTCCTTGCTACATATGTCCTTGATAAGTTTTTGCATCAGCATATCGTAGATGATTATGATGCTTCTCTAAATATCATATTTGTTTTCTGTCACAATAGTCTAAATCGATGAAAGATTTGGAAGGTTTAAAAAAATGTTTCGAATTCTTAGCACGCAATATTTAACTCTGTCTGAAGTCAATCAGATCTAAAATACATAATTCTAAGTCATATGTTTATATTATCTAAGTAACATTGTGCTTCTCTATCTAACTGAAAGGACTTAACGTAAAGTTTGCTTCCTTTTTTTTTCTGGGGACTTTTTAAACCAAATGCACACCAGAATGTATTACTTTCTGTATTACAAATTCATAGAACCCACTTGATGTGGTATAATCTTTGTCATCCTATAATAAATATGTCACCAAATTTGAAAGTGACTTTTTTAATATTAACAATTACCTCGATTCTTAGTTATCCTAACAAAGTCTCCAATTTTAAATTTAGTAGTATTACTTGTAATATTCAGGTGTGTGTCTTAAAAAAAAATTCTTCGTTGCTTTTTACAAAACTTCTGGATTCCTCCTGCGTCGATTTTTGCTGAGTCGAAATCGCTGACGTTTCGCCAATCTTCCTGTTGGCTTCTTCAGAGCTTGACTGAAACTGGCTCGTATTTTACTCTGTACCTGTTTATATATTGTTTGATGGGGGCGCTTATGAGGGGTATAAACACCGTCTCGGATGACTGATTCCCAAATCGGTGACAGGTAGAGACCGGTCGCGGTTAAGATTGTTACGATGTTTATAGATTTCTTAACAATCTTAACCGCGACTCAGGTCTCTACCTGTCACCAATTTGGGAATCAGTCATGTGTGTAAAATATCACTCCAAATACATTGTATGTATTATTATTTTTTGAAAACTTATTATATCTGTTCGTGTTTGTCACTAAATGGAACCTGTTTGTTATAGGGTTCGAAAGATAAAATATACTAAAACAACCTAAGTAATGTTCACATAAGATATTAGTCTTCATTTTTGTTAGATTTAAAGACATTACGGTACTTTTTTTTATACAATGACATTATCATTAAATTGTACATGTTTGGTACAGGGTCTTAAAGATAAAAGAAAATGAAACGACCTAAACGATATTAGCGCAACATATTTATTCATTATTTCTGCAGACTTTCAGCCTATTATAGTCTATATTAAGTACTTTCTTTTACACTACCTAATAATCTAAGGTAACTAACCAACCTTTCCTTATACTTTGACGCTAACTTTTTGTTATCTTATATATACTTCATGATCTTATTCATCCAAAAATTGAATGTTAGTTATTCGTCCAACTGCTCCTAAACTAATAAGATACACGGATTTACCTTTAGCGATATCCTTGTTCAAACTATCAATGTGTTGTCAATAATGGAGTTAAATGAACACACATCCAGATATTTAGATTAGATAGATTTTTCCCATTCATGGTTAGGAGAAAAAATTCGTAAACTGCAGAACAAAACATACCGAAGTCACATGAATAGTTTTGAATGTGGCGGTGCTAACTCAAACATACCCGAAAATTCAAAATTTCCCTACGATAACTCAAACACACCCGAACATTCATGAGAATTCAAATTTTCCCGCTAAAAGTGGCTTAGAACCGAAATTACTACACTACTTTGCTTGTATCATAATATGCCAATTTATTTTAGGTATCACCCTTACTGTTACAAAAGATCTGCTTTTCTAACGCAACTTTTTTCTTGTTGATCTATGTCGCCGAAGTTTTCATTGAAACTTCTGCAGTGACCCCGTTTGCTTTAAGTATTAATCCATCGTCAGACTTTGGACTAATGTTTGTCTTGGAGAATTGAGTTTATTTTATAAATGAATTAATCTGGTTCTCGGTAACGCCCGTGCTACTTATTGCCCACAAATTTGCGGCACAAAATCAAACCTTATCGGTAAATATCGCTCCCGCAGAATGTTATTTAAATGTTTTAATATTAAGTAATGAGACTTATTTTAGTTTCTTAACTACTATTTGTTTGAAGAATACACAAAACAATACTCGCACATCAATCGATCCTAAAGTAATAGCGATTCGAGGCAAGATTAGCATTAGCATGGAGCCTACAATCAGGTACTGGCTTAGATGATAACTTTGATAAATTCGGCCGAGTATCCCATCCTATGGTCAGCAATCCCAGGGATGCTTTCCTTTTTTTCGAAGTTATATGAAAGATTTATTACAAACACCATAGAGATTGATGGACAGTTGTTAAGATTCGTGAAAAAAGTTATGGGACGTCTCTCGAACGAGATGATCACTTCTAGGTCCTGCTTTTTTATTATATTCACTTCATACATGACCTGTCAATTTTTCAACCAAGTAAGCAAGTCAACTTTGAAATAGATCTGGAGCGGAAGCTTAGTGAATATATGGAGTCATTTATTGAACACTAACGGTCCAAAACTGAACCTTAATAGATCATCACTGCAGAACCATTAAGGGCTGGGCAGTTAAAAAATTTGATATTTTGTATATGATTTCACGAGTCAAGTATCATTGCATTTTACGTAACATTTACAAAAGAGTTGTTCTAATTCTATGGGGATGTTTCTCATATTTATCTGCCAGGATTCGTAATCGGAATAATATTAATAATTGAACACAGTAGTAATTATTCGTGACTTGACCATCCCCCGTCCCCCGGGGGAGATTTTGTGATTGCAAATTTACAGATTCCCAAGCAACCGAAAAAAAAAATTAGTTTGACCATTCTACGAGAGATGTCGCCACCCATTAAGAGCTCAGGTTTCGATCGCCAGATGTCACCCTGAATGGGGAGTAGGGGGTAGTTTTCGCGTTAGTGCCTTTTTGGCAATTTCGCCCCGCTAGGGGTAGTTTTTGCGTTAGTGCCTTTTTGTTTTGACGTATTTTTGCGCGAGGTGAAAAAAGCGACCGGTGTGTCGCGCGCGGTCGGGGGATTCGAACCTCGAACCCCGCGCGCTACGTTAGTCGAGCCTAGCCGAGCCTAGCCGACGACGATTTCGGCGGCGACGATAAGAGAATTCAACTAATAAAAGGTCGTCGAGGTAGTATTGACATCCGACATGTTTAAAATGCGCGAATTCAATAAACACATTTTTATTAACTTACAATGTATCTGATAACGATAAAAAACATTATACGTAAATAAAGCATATATATTCCATATTTGCTAATGTGATGAAATTTTGTTTAAATTCATCAAGTGTGACCCCGAGGTTAGCTACTTTGTGCGAAATTGCATTGTTCTGTTTCCGAATAAATATAATAAAAGGTCATCGAGGTCGCGTAAAATATAATTAAATTAAATAAATGTGCACCGATAAAATTTATGATGTAATATTTTTATGAAATATTGCTAACAAATGGCAAGTTGAGTTAGCCAGGTCCCTTTTTTGACTTAAAGTAAGTTGGTGGTGTATGTTGTTTTGCGGTCAGACAGAAACAAATTATAGACCAGTATATGTTTAGGAATTAAATGAAAAATGACATAAACCAAATACGTGTTACTAATAAAATTATTTATTGATTATATATATTTACATCTCGGTTATGTATATTTACATCTCGGTATAAATTCATAGCTTTAAAAAGACTGTGCCTTTTTGACATAATTTTTTCAATATCTTCTCTTTCGAGAAAAATTTGCGACCGTCCATTTTTTAATAGCCTCAAATCACAAAGCTCTTCTTCGTTCCAATACATCACCTCTATGTCGTCACCGATGTGTGCTGAAACGTCGTTCCACTTTAGATGTTCTCCTACTTCTTCGTTTAGAAAATTGAGAAAATCCAAGAACTCTTCTAGTTGAAAATCCATATGTTCGTCCCTGCTGGTGAAACGAACGCCAGTGTTGTAAATTTCAAACAGCATATTTTCGTCAATCCTAACAACATCAGTGGCCATTTTAATTTTTTTTTTTTTGCTGCGTTAAGTACACTTTTCGAGTCACAGTCGATTGAAGAGTTTTGGAATATATGCGAACAATTTATACATCCACATATCCCTACTTGCGAAGATGGGCGGAGCAATGAATTTTTGTCAACTTGTATAAGCACTTTGATAGTAATAGGAAACAAGCACCGGTAACTAGATACAGTAGAATCAAAACCTTTTGGAGGTCTGTCCCAAAATTTTCCTCCTTATCACTACGATAGCTGATATTATTGAAAGCAATCGTTTGCCATTCGCCGTGGTCGCCGAAACTGCGATCAAAGAAAACCAAACGGACTTTGTAATTTAGATACTGAGCGGTAACGTTTGGTAACCTTGCTCCAAAAATGTGTAGCTTATCGTTACCGTTAGCTGTCATGGGATACAGCTGACTCCATTCTTCCGGCCAAACGCCACTGATATTGTTATTTTTAAAACAAACGTACGCTTCGATAACCCCATTGGGTTTATTTAAGTAGAACATATTTTGCACTACCGCTGTTAATAAAACATATTGAGCACTTAACAAAGCCATGTTTCTCACTATATTGAGGCGATTTAAATCAATGAACTACTTTTTATAACACTCAAACAAAGCGGACATTTATTTTGTGGAGGCACGGGTCCGTCGATATGAGTTCTACTATCCGGTCGATTATAGTGAATAAAACAAGGCAAATGAGTCTGCAGGTCGAAATTGTTTTTCTGCTTGTCGGATAACCTATGCCACATAGCCAGCAAGTCGTAGGATTTCACGTATTTGATTAGGTATTCCGCGGGAAGCTCATCGACGTTGCTTATAGGGCGATTCATCACTTAACACTTGAGAATTAATTTTGATTTGCTCGCTTTGCGTTAGTCTGTTTTATATGTTGCCGCACAAAATAAAATTGCAAATTTTGAAAGCACATCTTTTTATTGTCATTTTCATATAGGAATTTTAGCATATAACCAATTGAATAATAATACAGAGTTTCGTAAGGCACACATGCGTAATCCACCATTCATATGAAAGGTGCACTTAGGTCGGTCCAATTCAAATTTGAGCGGTATCAGCCAACTGTCGTCGAATTTTTCGATATTAACAATCAAAGGAAGGTGTAGCTGTAGTTGTTGGATCTTCGAAGTCAAAAAATCAATTTTCGGTTGCCCTCTGAGGTATATAATGTCCGCGGTTTCAACCAAACGCCTAACCAATTCGTCGATAAAGTTATAGTCTATAAGACCTGTACTATATTTTAATCCGTGGTGAAAACGCTCGAGCCAACGTACGCTTCGCTTATCAGCATGAGTCAACGTTAAAAAATCTCTCGGCGGCTTCATTATGTAGTGGGCCATTTGATTTCCGTCGTAAATTGCAATTTCTTTAGCGACGAAACCTTCACCGTCCTTTAGATTAAACCCTTGTGTATCTAGTGCCACGATCCGCATGATGACAACTGTCAAAAATGTACTGTTTCGCCTGATATTTATGGCAAATTTTTTGAACATCTGCGAATCGGGTTTTTAAAATCCGTTACATTTGTTTTACTATTTTAGTTAGCGGATTGTAACTAAATACTTTGTCATGTAAAATGAGACAATAAACCGATGTATCCTTCTTGATATTAGCGCTAGTTTCAAATTCAATTCGCATTACCACGGAACCAGTTTGTAGAGACTCTCTTTGATGAGAACAATCGATGTGTGTAATGGGACATTTTTCTTTGAAATGCTGCGGTGTGAAAATTGGCTCATTGGAAATCCCGTAATAAGAGTGTCTAAAATTAGCAAACATATCATACAGAGTCGAATACTTGTTTTCTTTAAAATTTAGGTTTAAATCATGGTACGGATATCGTTCCGAATTTAAAAATACTTTTATATTAGTTAAATCGACGTCATCAAATTGACTCATATCCTTTTCTACTCGACCTTTCCTATTTTCGTGGAAGGCGATAATGATATGACGCGGAGTTTCTAGTTTATTTGTTGTTTTCACGGGCCACGTGTGAGTTGTGGTTTCAGGCAGAGATGAATATTCAATAATTTCCCAAGATCTGAAACCGATTGTTATCTCTTTATTAGACTCCATGATTTTCGTTAAAACAAGTTCTTCTGCAATATTTGTCATTATTTTTGGGATTTTCCAATATATCTTTTTAAGCGAAACTTTAGGTATTTCGGGAGTTGTGGTTTTTGGTTCATTGTCGTCTAAAAAAAGGACCGCATCTAAATCGTTGCTGGCTCGTATTAAAACTAACTCTTGCTTCATATTCAATACAATTTTTTGATAATCTTCGAAGAATCCTGATAGCATTTTCAACGGAATAGAGATGTTAAATTTTCCGTGATCATCGACCATAATTCTGTCACTTGCATTTCGATTTGGAAACCATCCTGCATTTTGAAGTTTTATACTTTCGTTGGTATTATAGGAAAGATATGCTTTTAATGTTGATGCCAAACCAACGTTCCTGACTGCGTCCAAGGTGACGCCATTAAGTTCGTACCGGATCTCTCTAAAGAGAAAAGCAATTCCATTGTTAATAAACCTTAATTTTCCAGTGTACTTGTCATCTTCATTAGTAAGGACCCCCTCGATGTACAACACACTTTCACAGGGTAAAGTGAAGGAATCTAGTTCCTGAATTGGTATGCGTATTTCGTCGTTATAGTCGAATTTTGAAGACACGAATGGTTGATAAGTATGAAACTCTGAACTTACGATGGAGTTGTCGATATAGAGTTTTTCGTTAACATTTAAAATTGTCATTTTAAGAGCACTTGGAATCCTAATGATTTCAAAAAGGTGCGGTTTGTACGTGTTAAACGTTGGCCGTTTCTAATGGCACTGGATTTGCAAACAATATTTCTCTTTTTATAGTTTTTTTTTGTGATTGTACTGTAACCACTGATGGTTCTCTTATAAAAGTCCTGTTATATCTGGTAACCATTATTGCTTTTTTAAATGCAACCTCACTGTTATCGTTTCGTTTCTAAAATTAATAAGATCTCCGTCTTGGTCGATGATTTTTATAGTGATATTATTAATTGTCTTAACACTGATTGGAAAATAAAGTATAGGTAGGGGCGACTCGACTATTTTATACCCAGGAGCTACAGCCGGAAAAAACTGATGTATTATGTGAACCGGTTTACCATTACTGTATGAGCCAACACATATATTACAATCGACGCAAATAGCATTGACTTTATTAATATTTACTACTTTATCCGACTGTTCTGTAGTCGATGCTTCAACTACTCGCTTTTTAAATCCAAGCAGTCGACCTATGGAATCATTCGAGGAAAAGTCAATTCGTTTAGAACAAAAAATTGAACTCTTTAAAGTGTTGGAATTTGATTCCAGAATAAAATCGACCTTCTCTTTAAATATCTTTTTCACTTGGTTTTTGACGTATTTCTCGATATCTGTTAAATCGTACGTTCCCTCTGGAATAGTTATAACTTTCTCTCCTATATGTAACTTGTTATTACCGGGTTCAATATTTGGTATGCTCATGTACGTCTCGAAATCTGCTAGTCCCAAAAAGTATTCCTTATCATCATCTAAATAAATTGGCGGATTGAAATCGGCGGATAATATAGAAGTTTTCCCACTTATGGAAATCGTAGTGGACATTGCGAATCTAAATTAATCACTGACGTTTCACTTTAACGGCATGTTATTATATAGAAATTTTAGTGACAGATGTCCGCAATTGTAAGAACTGGACTTTTGTTTGGTTTCATAAGTGTAATATATGTTAACATTTCCATTAGAATTAAGATATTTAACTAATTCTACAGGCGGTTTCAAATTTCCGTAACCATCAAAGTAGAAAGCCTTAGTTTTGTCCTTTATGTAGCTGACCCAATGAGTTCCCTGGTTTTTCTCACTATCCAAGTTAACAATTCCGCATTCTTCAATTTTAATTTTTCGCGGTAAATTATCACGCATAAAAACGCCCCTGAAATGCGGAATTTGTAGTATTTTTGCATATTTTTCCAGATCGAAATTTGTCAAAGCTCTTCGAGGTAAATTTATTTGGACTTTTTTTTTCTCTTTTGGGTATTTTTCTCCTTCGACACAACACCGCCCTTATATGGTTTAATATAAAGACCTTTTCCTTCACTTCTACTGTTTTTAAACGGTTTTACGTATAGTCCTTTGCCTTGGGCTTCGATGGCTCTGTTATGACGTTCTTGTTCTGCCAACTGCTCTTTGGCCGCTTTAGCATCGTTTACTGCTTTCGCGATACCTGCCGCTCCTCCGCCTAGCGCGCCAAGTGCTCCCAATATCGGTAGTAAAAGAGGTAAAAATCCACCAATTTTATTAGGTGTTTTTATAATACGCTTTTTTTTGCTCGCTTTCATTTTGCTTGCTTTTTTAACACCCATTCCCAATTTTCGCTTTCCTTTCATTACACCTGTTATGCCTAAAGCGGCTGTTTTTTCTCCAAACGAAGAGTCCTTTGCTTTAACCCTCTGCCAACCTTTATCTTCTAAGATCTTGTCTGCTTCGTGTCTCTTTGTTAAATTGTTAGACTGAGAGTATGCTATATCGTGCTCTTTACAAGCAGCGTCTAAGGGATTTATACCTGGATCACCTCTATTTATTTTCTTCTGTAAATGAGTACCCGGTCCGCAGAATTGGTAACCAGGAATATGCAGTTCGATAGGAAGTTTGTTTATAAGTTTATTTACCAATCCTGAACCTTTCGCCCTGTTTCGATGTACAATCATGAGAGTGTTTGGAAATACTGTTTAAATATTTAGGAATTATGCTATAAATACTTTTGCAGGTTCTTGTTAATGCCTCAGTCGAAATGAAAGTTGTTAAGCAAGCCTTTTCTTTACCCGTAAAAAACCACGACGCAAGCTTGGTCCGCGAATTTCAAAAGCACGGCGATCTCTTTGGAGGTAGTTGCAAGAGGGCACTAATTGTAGGACCCTCAAATTCGGGTAAAACCAACGTCATGTTATCATTGCTCGAACATCCTAATGGAATTAGATTTGAAAACGTTTACTTATATTCCAAATCCCTGCAACAGCCAAAATACGTGTATTTGAGAGAACTGCTAAAGCCTTTACAAGAGATTGGCTTTTTTGAGTTTGAGATCGATGAGAATATCGTTTCTCCTCAGGAAATTAAACCCAATTCTGTTATAATATTTGATGATATTCCTTGTCACGACCAAAGTGTCATTAGAGATTATTTCACTCACGGTAGGCATAAAAACACCGATTGTTTCTTTATTTTTCAAGGATATTCTTCTATACTCAAGCGACTTATCAGGGAAAACGCCAACCTTCTGATTTTATTCAAGCAAGACATGCTGAGTTTAAAGCATATATATAACGATCACTGTATGTTGGACATGTCATTTGAACAGTTTAGAAATATCTGTGTGTACTGCTGGAACGAACCTTATAATTTTCTTGTGATTGACAAAGATTGTGAGTTAGATAAGGGCAGATATAGGAAAAACTTCGATTCCTTCATTTATATATAATATCCCAAAATGGATAAACGCCTAGCGACGGAGCTAATAAAATCAAGAAACGCAGTTAGAGAAAAATATCAAAGGCTAAAACAAGCCGCAAGTGAATCCCAGACGCAACTCGAACAAACCTATAAACCGATAACTCAGCCTCTGCAGCAATTAATTTCATCAATAAATAAAACGGATATCAAACAAGAACCGTTTGAAGAAAAAGAAAATATTAAACATGAAGTGTTAACCTCGACGCCTACCAAAATAAAGGAGAAAAGAACCGGAAAAACCCCAATCTTACCTTCAGAATTGCCCTCATTTTTTGATACCTCCTTTCCGTCGATCCAACAACAAAGCAATGTTGTAGCTGAAAGTACGGGTCTTTCGGACAGCGATACTACGTTGGGAAATCTGTCAGATATTTTAGAACAAACTAAGCAAGCTATACAGGATTACGTCGACACTCCCGCTTACGAGCAATGGTTGAATGACTTTAATAAATTACCACGAACATACATTGATGACAGCGTAAAAGATACCCAACATATATTTGACCATAATTATGGTATCGTTCATGACATAGAAAACGATAAATTTTTTCTGGGCTTAACCCAAAAAGCTGTGGAAATTGTCGGTAAAGATGTGAAGGTACAAGGTATTACATACCCTGGGACTGTGGGTTTGTATGAGTTACTTTTCAAGAAGGTGCCGGTCGGTTTCAAATCGCAAGATCTAGATAATTATATGGATATACTGAAAAGAACAAACGCGTATCGGAGAAACCATGACCCTAATGGACAAGTGCAAGGAAATGCATCATATAAATATATAAATATAATTGGACCTTATTTACAGGAGCGAGGAATAACAAAAACAAAAAACCCGGTGAGACGACTAGCTGACGCATTTTCTAAAGTGCCTCCGCCTTATAGGACAATCAAAACTGGGACGGGGTTAACTTTAAAATCAAATAAAGAAAATACAGATTATATTTATTGGGATAATGTTAACGAGCTTGTCGATAGATTAAGACTGTTATTGGCATCTACTGCTGCGGGGCACACGGGACATGAGAACGAAATAGCTTCAATTATTGAAGAACTAAGAGAGGGAAAAGTTATCTTATAAAATAAGCACGACTGAGAGTTAGAAAATTATTTGAGTAACAACCGCTGTCATGACTATTAATAAATTTGGTACACACATTAATCACCACCTTAACGAGAAATACGATAATTCAATGAAGGAGTTGGAAAAACATTTATCCAAAATAGAAGAGCTTGAGAAGACATTAAAGAGCTATCAGGCAGATATCAATTCCCAACTTAATAAACTTTTGCCACAACAAAACCGATATACACAATGGGTGAACAAATACAATACGAGTTTGGACCAAATAAATCAGTTAGCGACAACAACTAATGAATGATTTAAAATGGTGTTTAATTCAAATTGACGGGCAATCGACAAAGTAATGAGCAGTGAGAAAGCACAACTCGTCCGAGAGCTGCACAAGCCGGCACGCAGAAATTACGCGCGTCGCAGAACTATAATACGAGGGCTGGATGATTTGTGGCAAGCGGATTTGGCTCAGCTAGACCGATATGCGAAACAAAATAAAAACTTTAAATTCATACTAGTCGTGATCGATTGCTTTTCAAAATACGTGTGGTGTCGACCGTTAAAAACAAAAACCGGTGTTGAAGTTACCAAAGCGTTTACCCAAATTCTCAAAGAAGGACGCCGGCCGCAAAATCTGCAAACTGATCTCGGCAAAGAGTTTTATAATATCCATTTCAAAAAAATGACGGGTAGGTTTGACATAAATCACTACAGTACATATAGCAACGTGAAAGCTGCCGTAGCCGAGAGAGTTA
This sequence comes from Cylas formicarius, assembly GCF_029955315.1. Taxonomy (NCBI): domain Eukaryota; kingdom Metazoa; phylum Arthropoda; class Insecta; order Coleoptera; family Brentidae; genus Cylas; species Cylas formicarius. The sequence continues at coordinate 12,183,772 of NW_026844319.1, read as the reverse complement.
TACGTACTCTCAAGGAAAAATTATTTAGATATTTTTCGTTAAACGGCACCTACAAATGGATAGATGTTTTATCCTCTGTTGTCGAAAAATATAACAGTAACGTGCACAGGACCACCGGAATGAAACCTAAAGAAGTGAACAAAGATAACGCGCCTAGTTTGCTGAAATCAGCGTACAGTCACTTGAAAATTGTAGGACCATCTAAACTTAAACTGGACGACGTTGTAAGAATCAGCAAGACCAAGCACGTGTTTAGCAAAGGTTATACTCCCAACTGGACCACGGAATTGTTTAAAATCGTAAAAGTGCAGATTACAAATCCGGTAACTTATCTGTTGGAAGATATGAAGGGTAAGCCTGTAATGGGCGCTTTTTACCAGGAAGAATTGCAGAAAACCATTAACCCTGACGTCTATCTCGTCGAAAAGGTGTTGCGCAAACGAGGAAATAAGGTTCTCGTGCGCTGGTTGGGCTTGGACAAGTCACATGATTCATGGATCGACACCGCGAATATCCTATAAATTTCTTCTATTATTTTTGATTTTGTGAGCGTCCGAGACAGACATGGAACAAATTGTGTTGCCGGATAATTTTTTAAATTTATTGCAAGAGAATGGTTTGATGGGTCCACCGCCTTCGCAGCCACCAACAGATATTCCAAAACGTAAGCGTACTGCTGCAAATTCACGAGTTAAGAAAATAAAAATTGAATCTCTACCGCAAGCACAAGGAGAATGGTTCGAGGCGTTCAAAGATGACAACGAAAAAAGATAGGCGTTCAATTTGAAAAACAATTTGGAAAATCAGCTGATGCAATGTGAAGAAGGTATCCAGCAGCTAGAAACTCAGATAGCAGTTGTTCAGGCCGATCTCCAAATACTGCGCTTACGTGCGGAAGAATACAAAGCAAAAATCGGATATTTCCAAAATTTGGCTCCAGGACATATTGTATAAAAACGAAAAAATATTCAGTAACTGTATTTTGATATAAAAATAAAATCGCGTTAAAATATTTTTATTTTATTTCAAATGTTAGCCAGGACGCTTTTGGTCAGATTTAAATTAGGTCTAAAATATATATGGAACAGCTCTCGAACAGGTCTAGGACAGCCTTAAACAGACCCAAAACCTCTACGGAACAGGTTTCTACAGGTCCGACACAGATATGGACCATTTTGCTTCTTTAAACAGGAATGTTTATTTCGCATTGCGATCGAATAATTATTTTTGGTGACGCAAAGTATAACATACTGACAAAATGAAATTACGGAGTGAGATTTTTTTTTTGCGTTTTTGTTCGCGTCGAAGGAAATGCGACTATAAACTCGATGTCGAAGGAAACGCATGCGGTAAGAATATCAAACGTTTCGATTAAACCATTTCTTGTGTCGCAGGAAAACACGTATGCCGTTCCTAAGCGGTCTAATATGAAAGTCTCGTTTAAAACATTTTTTTTTTGCGGCGAAGGCAGGCGACGCGATGATCTCACCCGCCAAAGTTTAGTTTAAACATTTCGCAAAGCGATGATGTCATGCATCCGCTGCCGCACACCGACGACGCGGCGGGCAATGATATCAGCCAGTTGTGAAACGCGACGGCGGCGGTACGCCTGAGTCATCGCACACAATCGCGCTGCAATTTACATTCACGCCGCGACCAACGGTCGAGTTTCTAAGCGAAGCGGCCCCATACGACGACGGTTTGGTTAGGTTAGGTCGCTAACTACGACCAATTTTATCAGCGGGTCGCGTTATATTGCGGAATTCTCGCCAACACAAATCTTAATTATTCTGAAGGAACGTTCTCGAATGTAATTTTAAATTCATTACCCCAGAAAAATTGGCTTAATTAACAAGTGACCGCCGCCATAGTGAGACTTCATTCTTTGGATTTTTGTTTGTGTTTCACCACTTAAAAAAGGTAAGTGTCAAGTAGAGATCTGGAACAGTTGGAGAGTGAGACGCCTATTCCTCGCAGCAAATAAAAATGTTCACCTGCGAATATTGCAACCGCTCGTTCAGCCGTAAAGACCACCTGGCGAGGCACGGGGACTGTCGCGCAGCAGTACAAATTTGTGACGTTTGCGGCGGGATATACAAATCCGAGGGGGCTCTCCGACGCCATAAACGCGAGAAGCATGAGGTTCCCAAGGCGAAAAGACCCGCCGCCGCCCCTATTGCTGCAGACGAACCCAAGCGCCCGAGACTTGACCTACCGGAAGGTAAGGATTTTTGATTTTATATCCCAAACAATTCTCATATTGTATTTTATAGCTTCGACATCATCATCATCACCATCATCCACGCGCCATTGTACGCAGTGTAACTTGACCATTCCTGCAATGAGATGGCAAGGACACTTGCGTACTTTGGCTCACCGCCAAAAATGCAGCGTGGTGCAGGAGCCAGGAGTAGAAATGATACAGACCTCCTTCCGTAACCGCATAGTTACATACCGTCTGGCGTCCACCATTAACCCTACCGACGTTAAGGGCTTCTTGGACCACCTTAGGTCTAAAATCCTTACGTTGGTAGAGTCGAACGTCCGACGCTACGGCAACGTAAAAGTCGGTATGGAGCTATTCGGAAACTTCCTCTTGCAGACGAAGGAACAAGAGGAGGTTAAGTCCTTCAATACCAAATATCGGCTGGTGAGCGGAAACACCGATCTGGAGGAGCTATACGTCCAGTTCGTCGACATCTTGGCTACCAAAGCGTCCGAGTTTCAGGAAAGGGACAGCGGTATGATTCATAAAAATGTATATTTCCGAACTAATTTCTTTCTCTTTTTTACAGGCTGGGCGTTGGAGGAACTTCTCCATTTAGAATAGGGATTAACAAGTACAATCCCCTAAGGGCGTCGTCCTATGTTAACCTGCCCAAGGAAATCGAAGCCAAAAAAGCTGTTTTGAACTTGCAAAATACGGACGAAAAATGCTTTATGTGGTCGATCTTGGCTGCTCTTCACCCAATTCACTGGACAAATAACGCTAACAGGGTCAGTAACTATGTAGAATTTCAGAACGAGCTGGATTTTACAGGTATCGATTTTCCCGTTAAACTTAAGGACATATCCACTTTTGAACGACTTAATGAAATTTCGGTCAATGTCTATGGCCTCGAGAGAGTCTATAACAAAGTCCGTAATGATGTTGAGGTCGTTGGTCCTTTGCATTTTACTGAATCTCGTAAAGAGAGACATGTAAACCTATTATTAATTAGTAATGACTATGGAGAAAATCATTATTGTTTAATAAGAAGTATGTCTCGGTTGGTTTCAAAACAATTAACTAAAAGGTCCTCTACAAAGTTTTTATGCGATGGGTGTTTGGTTTATTTTTATAACGAAGAAAAACTAAAGCGTCATAAAGAACACGACTGCACTCACATTTCCATCAAACTTCCGACCACCGAATTGCGCAAGGATAAATACGGTAAAGATGTTCCCGCGAATAAGCTGAAATTTGAAGAATTTGAAAAGAAATTAAAAGTTCCTTTTGTTGTGTACGCGGACTTTGAAACAGTCATGACTCCTTTACAGGTGGAAGGCGAACCGAATCCCGACAAATCGTTTACCGTCAAAACTCATATTCACGAGCCTTACTCTTTCGCCTACTATGTCAAATGTGACTTTGACGATTCCCAGTCTACTTTTAAACAGTACAGAGGTCGGGGCGCACACAAAATTTTCATTGAATGGTTGGAGAGCGACTGCAAAGCGCTCTACAACAAGTTCATGAAAACTTCCGTGCCCATGACCACTCTATCGTTTGAACAAGAGACCGGCTTTCGAAACGCTGTGGCTTGTCACATTTGCGAGAAGCCATTTAATGCAGAGGACGAAAAAGTAAGGGATCATTGTCATATGACGGGCGAATTTCGAGGTGCGGCTCACTTCACTTGCAACTTGAATTTCAAAGTTCCGCGGCACATCCCTGTCTTTTTTCACCATTTAGGTTTCGACAGTCATTTATTCGTAAAAGTTATGGCTGAAGAAGGGGAAAAGATCGATGTCATCGCCCAAAACAAGGAACGTTACATTTCCTTTACGAAACATGTCCTAGTCGATAACATTGAGTCGGAGAAAGGAGGCAAAGGGAAAAGGGTATTTTTAAAACTCCGATTTTTAGATTCATTTCGATTTATGGCATCCAGTTTGGACAGATTGAGTCGAAATTTGAACGATAGTCAGTGTCGGGAAGTCAAAAAATTTTTTAAAAATGAACAAGAATTTCAACTTATTCGACAGAAGGGCGTTTTTCCATATACGTATCTAGATTCTTTTTCAAAATTAGACGAAACCAAACTGCCATCGCACGAGGACTTTTATGACTCCATGCGAAAGAGCAACATAACCAGGGAGGATTACAAGCGTGCCTGGACTGTGTGGAATTTGTTCAAATGTAAAACTTTAGGCGAATATTCAGATATTTATTTAAAATCCGACGTTTTACTTTTAGCCGATATTTTTGAAAACTTCAGAGAGGTGTGTCTGAAAACGTACGGTCTGGACCCGAGTCAGTTTTATACGACACCGGGTCTATCATGGACGAGCGCCCTGAAGGCGACAAAGGTCGAACTGGACCTGTTGACCGACGTGGACATGATACACTTCTTGAAGCACGGTATCCGCGGAGGAGTCAGTCAGTGTAGTGTGAGAAAGGCCGCGGCTAATAATAAATTTTTACCTAATTACGACCCTTCCAAACCTATTTCTTACGTCATGTACTTGGACGCTACCAATTTAAACGGGGCGGCCATGTCACAATACCTCCCAACGGGAAACTTCGAGTGGTTGGAGGAGGGCAAAATTCAAAATTTAGATATTACGCGTATCCCCAACGATTCACCTAGGGGCTATATTTTCGAAGTAGATTTGGACTATCCGGAAGTGCTGCATGACGCACACAACGAACTGCCTTTTTGCCCGGAATCCATCGTTTCGCCAATAGCGAAAACCAAAATGAGAAAACTTATTCCAAATTTAAACAATAAACGTAATTATGTATTGCATTATAGGAATCTGCAACAGGCTTTAAGCAACGGTTTAAAGCTTGTTCGCATCCATCGCGTTCTTGTTTTCGATCAATCTCCCTGGCTAAAACAATACATAGACTTGAATACGGCGATGCGTAATACAGCTAAAAATAAATTTGAAAAAGATTTTTTCAAACTTATGAATAACGCTGTGTTTGGAAAAACGATGGAAAATGTGGACAAAAGGGTGGACGTGCGGCTCGTTTCCCATTGGGAAAATATTGGGAAAAGGTTGGGGGCAGAAGCGTTAATCGCGAGACCTAATTTTAAAAATGTCGCCATATTTAGCGAAAATCTAGTAGCTCTCCAGATGGAAAGGACTAAAGTCGTATATGATAAGCCTATTTACGCCGGATTTTGCATTTTGGACATATCCAAGACTCTCATATACGACTTTTTTTACGGCTATCTAAAGGCTAAGTACGGCGACAAAGCCGTCTTACTCTACACCGATACCGACAGCCTCGTTGTCCAAATTTTTTGCGAAAATTTCTACGAAGATATGAAAGAAAATTTGGACAAATTCGATACTTCTAATTACTCGGAGAACAACCAACACGGCATTCCTGTAAACAAGTCCGTTCTTGGTAAAATGAAGGACGAGTACGCAGGACGGCCGTTGTGGGAATTCTTGGGTACGGGAGCGAAAGCTTATTGCGTAAATGTGGACGGCAACGAGTTGACCAAAAAGGCCAAGGGCGTTGCTGACTCGGTCAGCCAGCGCGAACTTAGTCTCGACGACTATAAGCGCGCTGTCCACGAGGAAGGCACGCTAATCTTGCGCCAAATGTCTTCGTTTCGCTCACATTTACATGATATGTACGTCGAACTGAAAAATAAGGTGGCGTTGTCTTACGCGGATGACAAACGACATCTTATACCCGGCTCAGAGTACACGCTAGCTTGGGGCCATCGAAATTTAGTTGGTTCAAAGGACAGCGGGAAAATCACTGATTGATCGACCACCAGATATTTCTTTTGGCAAACTAATATGTTACGATTCCTTTAGATGATTGTAGTTTATATTTGTGTTTAATTTATGTATCTATTTATGTCCATATATGCTATTTATATATGCATATCGTTCGAATATATTTATTAATATGTGTCTATCCTGATGGGGTTTTGTATATGATTAATAAAACAATTTGTTCGATATTAGTGTCATTAAACGTCTTTTTCCCTGTTGCATTTTATTTAATCCGCAAAAAAAAAAAATTTTGTCAATAAATTATTATATTTTAAGCGACCTCGACGACCTTTTATTAGTTGAATTCTCTTATCGTCGCCGCCGAAATCGTCGTCGGCTAGGCTCGGCTAGGCTCGACTAACGTAGCGCGCGGTGGTGCAGGAAATTCGAGGTGACTTAACACTTTTTACTTCGTCGTATAGTGGGAAAACTTAAGCAGAAGTTTTAAATAAAATCCCTTCTCGAGTAAATTGTTGCCGGTGAAACTTGCTAGGTTCAGTTCAAAATTGTGGAATTATGTAGCGCTGTGGTTCCAGAGTTCTTGAAGATTTAATTGCGAGGCTGAACAAAGTTGTGATGTGGTTCTATTCAATTCTTTTTATATGCGAAAGTTTATTAAATCAGGTATCTTAAGCATAAAAATTGAGCGCTTCTTTCTTTGCTTGAAAATTAATCCACATAATTTTTTTTAATATATATATATATAAAAAAGAACCAAGTATAGGATACTGGGTTGGTACGAATTCGTTGTTATAACAAGCGCCAATTAAAAACATTGTCCCCTTAACCTCTGAAATACTGGATTAAAAAAAATCTCTTCTAACATTATTCACTTGAGTGTCGCATATGAATATAATCGATGAGGGTTGGCACCTGCCGTATGCTTATAAGGAGAGCAATTGCCAAAAATCTCCTTCTTTTAAATAAAAAGTTATCTTTTGCCCCTGATTTAATATATTAACACAATTCTGTCAACAGAGAGACACAAACACCGAAAAGAAATAAACGGCAAACAAGGTAAGCAAAAAGTGTATTAGCAATATTATCTTTTACAGCTACAATGTTAATTCTGGAATGATGTAATAAATTTTATGAGTCTGCTCTTATACTCACTCTACTTGAAGTAGTAACAGCTTCCTTGGCTCTCTTGAAATAGATATCTCATCACTGTAATCAAATCGCGTAAAATTCACGTAAGAAAAGATTAAATTATAATATAACATAATGATGTTGAGGATTTTTTTACATTCTTTTTCAGATGCATATCCATTCACTAGATCTTAGCGTGTTAGAATCTGTCTTTGCCTCTTGGGTGCTTACGAAATCTCCCATAGTCTTTAGATCTGTTCATTGCATAATGTTTCTGGTCAATAATATTGTTTTTTACTCATTCCCCGTTGCCTTCGATTTTTGTATGGAATATGAGATGCAGGATGTTATATTTTTCATTAAGTACTTCTTTCTTTGATATTTTATAGATCCTGATGTGTGGATGTTCAGATTTCAACTTATTTATACTGCTGGTTTTCAGCGACCATGCCCCTAAACCATAAAGCAAGGCATACCAATAATAAATAGCATCTCGAGCAGATATCACTGGAACTCTGTACACTTTTAAACTTCCATTCTTGTTCGAATTTCTTGTTCAGGATTCTAGTCCTCATTCAAGATATTGGTATAATTAGTGTGTCTCGTAGTAGTTTTCATTGGACAAATTTATTTCCAAAAGCGTTGTTGGAAAATCTGGAGGTTTAAAAAAAAGCAGCGAGGTTTTGGTAACTTAGTAAGCGATACACCGCAGTAAGTGCAACGGTTTATCAAGGAAACGAACAGCCCTAGAAATAAAAAAAATTAAGTAATAAGAGAGCAAATCCTGTGTAAAAATAAACAAAAATCAAAATACCATAAACATAATATAACATGTAATAACAATAATTGTAAAAGCCTTTTTTGAATTAAGTGAATACACTTTTTATAAGAAATTTAGACATACAGGCATAGTTCAGTTCAGCACTGGAGGAATGCTGACTGTTCTTGCACTAAACCTAGTATCCGACATAAAGAAGTATACAGAAAAATAGTAAGAGTAAGCATTGATAGAATTTTCTAACAAAAATTTAAAAAAATATATAGAAAATCAACATCAATATTTGAAATAATAAGAGATATGGTGGACAAATATTTATTATTAAATTGAGCACTAACGTCTCAAATAAGAGGTTATTATTCTGATAACAGAAATTTGTGCAGCTGCCTCCAAAAAGCACATTTTGTCTTTAATATTTTAAATGAATATTTTGCATATTTAACAACTTGCTTTGAACTAGAGTGTGACTAACATGTAGACAAGATTTTTGTAGCTTTAGTATTCTGTACTTATCATGGACTTTAAATTTTTCAAGGAAACTTCCACAGGCTATTGTAATGCTTTTTACAAAACTTCTGGATTTCTCCTGCGTCGGTTTTTGCTTAGTCGAAATTGCTGACGTTTCCTGTTGGCATCTTCAGAGCTTGACTGAAACTAGCTCGTATTTTACTCTGTACCTGCTTATATTTTTTTTTGGGGTGGGCGGGGGAGCGCTAATGAGGGGTATAAACACCGTCTCGGATGACTGATTCCCAAAGTGGTGACAGGTAGAGACCTGAGTCGCGGTTAACATTGTTGGTTGTTTATAGATTTCTATAGACTCTCGGATTTTTTGTTGGTAGAAGAACTGATTACATGCAAGAATTTTAGTTTTATCGAATAAAATGTTATGCCCGGTTTCATGAGTGTGTTCGGCAACAGCTGATGAGTTTATCTGTCTTAGTCGTAAGGCTCTTTCGTGTTCTTTGAGCCTAGTTCATATTTTTCGTCCGGTCTCTCCAATGTATTCTTTGCGGCATATGTATGGAATGCTGGATTAACCTGACTGAACTTTCTTTGGGAATTGCCAGAACCTATTGTAACCCAAGATGCTTGTTTGACAATAAGGCAATAGGTACTGTAAGCCCTCGTCCTTGAAATGTTACATTATAAGGGGTGTTTTTTTTCGATGTATAGAATTTTAAGTTGCAATAAAACAACGATGGATTATTCGATTGATACGAATTTTATTTATCCGAAAGATAACCTTGTGGCATTATATTTTAAATATGATTTCTGGCATATGATCGCCACGGCTGGCGCGGATATAGTCCAATCTGGACGTCCAATTTTCGATGACTTTTTCCAACATTTGTGGCCGTATATCGGCAATAACACGGCGAATGTTGCCTTCCAAATGGTCAAGCGTTTGTGGCTTATCCGCATAGACCAATGACTTTACATAGCCCCACAGAAAGTAGTCTAGCGGTGTTAAATCACAAGATCTTGGAGGCCAATTCATAAGTCCAAAAAGTGAAATTAGGCGGTCACCAAAGGTGTCTTTCAATAAATCGATTGTGGCACGAGCTGTGTGACATGTTGGGCAGTCTTGTTGAAATCACATCTCCTGGACATCATGGTTATTCAATTCAGGAATGAAAGAGTTAGTAAGCTCTATACCGATCACCATTCACTGTAACGTTCTGGCCATCATCGTTTTTGAAGAAGTACAGACCAATGATTCCACCAGCCCATAAAGCGCACCAAACAGTCAGTTTTTCTAGATGTAACGGTGTTTCGACATACACTTGAGGATTAGCTTCGCTCCAAATGCGGCAGTTTTGTTTGTTGACGTAGCCATTCAACCAGAAGTGCGCTTCATCGCTAAACAAAATTCGCTTATGAAAATCGGGAACAACGGCAATCTTGTTTTGGGCCCATTCGACGAATCTACACCTTACTTGATGATCGTTTGGCTTCAATTCTTGCACGAGTTGGATTTTGTAAGCACGTAAACCAAGATCCTTACGCAAAATCTTCCATAAAGTGGATGGACACAGATCCAATTTCTGTGCTCGATGGCGGATGGACTCATTCGGGTCTTCCTCAATGCTACGCTCTACAGCAGCAATAGCTTCTTCTGTACGCACCTTACGGCGTCTCTGGGGATGCGAGTTATCAATAAGAGTAAACGTAGTGCGAAAACATTCCATGGTTAATCGAATTAACTGCTCTGATGGACGATTTTGTCGACGATAAAATGGATGTAGTGCGCGATACGTATTCCGCACAGAACCATTATTTTCGAAATAAAATTGCACTATTTGCAAGCGTTGTTCAGGCGTGAGTCTATTCATGATGAATTGCCAAACCAAACTGAGAATAAATCATTTGACAGCTGTTAAATCGGTCGCCATCTTGAACAGTGATGCCAACTTAAAGTTCTATACATCGAAAAAAAACACCCATTATATACTGAAGGAATAATAACGTTTTTGTTACGATTGAAAAATGAACAAATTATATCTACTTGTTAATAAATATCCACACAATTAAGGTTTAACACATTAATTATATTGTAAGTAGTAAACGTTTAATTCTAATATTTAGTATTGGAAACATAATACTAATAATAATATGACTTAATCAAAAGTAAAAACAATTTATAATCAATCAAAAACAAAATTATTGCACCAACAAGATACTTATAAAGAAAAGTTTGTTGTGTAAATACTTTTTAAATTTAGATTTAAGATTTTCAACACTTTTTACATTAATAAAAAGCTGCATTATAAGAAATGTTCAAACATGGCACTCGTCAGGGTAGAATCGACAATTTATACCTCATTTTAACATTATGACTATATACCAATCGTTCTCTGAGTAAATCGACAGAGTGGACGTTTTTAATATTTTTTTATAAAAATGGTACAAAACTGATGTACACGTCCAAAATTCGCGCTGAGCGATTGCAAGTCGTGGATAAATCTTATCCACGTTAATCTTGCACCCAAAAATCATAAAATGAGTTTTTTCAGGATTCAGCTTCAAGTTGTGTTTTTAATTAATAAATTAATTAATAAATCTCATCCAAAAAAAAATCGGTATAAAAAAAAATATAAATTTGAGTAACATCAACGAATGCCTGTATTTTACAGTATCGCAGTGACTTAAAAATACCCAACGTTTAAACGAGGAAGAGAAGGGTCCTTAGATGGAACCTCGTGGAACCCCAGATCTACTACGAGTAGTCCAAATAGTATTTTAAATTAATATTAATTGTTTACGCAATTAAATTAGAACAAAAAATTTTTAGATTTTCACAGTTATTTATTACTTTTTGACACCTGCCTCGGCAACATCGTGCCTTTATCATATGCGTGCCGAAACAGCTGTCATAAACTAATAAATAACTGTGAAAATCTGATTTTTTTTTCTACTTCCGTCTGTAAAATACCTAATTACGCACCCATCTAGCGTGCGAATCCGAGCCACTTCGGACATTTCCGGGATTTTACCGCACGGGTTTGGGAGCAATCGGGTGTTTTCGGAGATATTTCCCACGCTTTGAATTTTGACGTTTGTCAATTCTGACAGTCATGTCAGTGAATGTATTCGTGTTTTGCGAAAATGTACCCATAAACTAAAGGTCGTAGAAAAAGTATAGTATGCAACACGTTCGGTAAAATTTTTACGTCACTAGTTTATTAAAAACTCGCTCCGCTCGTGTCAAATAAACTCGTGAGTCAAATGCAGTTTACCGTACTTGTTGCATAATATACTATTGTTCTACTTTAATTGCGTTCATTGGATTTTCATCAAGTAAAAGCTACCTCAGTTCAGTTAATACTTTAACTTAGATACTAGAAGTGATTAATTTATTGTATGACATGTCTTTGAATACTCCAGCAGAATAAGAATATTGTTCATCTTCTTATCACAAGCACGAAAAATGTCATCAGTCACATTCATAAAGGCAACCGATGTCCTTAAATTGATGTCAAGAATGTATGTCACACTTTACTTTGCGAAACCCCGCACCGCTTCAAATTGGTTGAACCCATATCCGTGACGGGATGGAATCCTTACGTTTCCCTAAAATTATGGCACCAGGAAATTAAAAATAAAACGGGTGCGAAGTAATTTTTTATGACGTCAAAACCCGACCCGCCGACGAAATGAAATTAATTTGGTTCCGCGGCTTGATTAAAAAATAACACGGCGGAGTTAGGAAAGCAAATTTAGCGAATTTAAAAACTTTAATTATTTTCGGTTCTTAAACTTGCCGCGCAAAATTAAAACGAGTCGAGGCTAACCTCAACGGTCCGTGAAGGCGAAAGGCAGATTTATCCAACTGCGAAGGATGTAAATTTTAAAGCTGCCCCTTTTATTGAGTGCGTTTAGTGCAGTATTGCGATTTTAAGATGGAAATATTATTTGTATTACTATCTTTCATAGGGATAGGTGTCCTAAAATAGCATTTAAGGCTTTTTTTTGCAGAAACTAACTGATATACTGGACCTGTCGGCTAATGAGTTTATTCGTTATAGTCTTACGGTTCTCTCATGTTATCTTACATTAGTGAATATTTTTTATCCCGTCATCGTCACAGGAGGACTCCCGAAGATATGTAAATACTACATGTTATCTCTTAAATCTCTTAAAAAAATAAGCTAAAAAACGTTAAACTATATTAGTTTACAAAATGTATTTGGAAAACTTCACAAATAAACCTTTCAACTGACTTTTCTTCTATTTTCTTGAGTCCTTCCAAATTAGTAGTAGTTGTAGATTTATTTGATTTAGCCTCTCTATTAATTTATCCTGGAGTAAGGTAATTATTTTTTTAAATGTTGATTTTCCATCGTATTTTTATTCTCGTTTCTATTACCGATTTCCTCTTGTTGCTTTTGCACACCTTCTTTCGCATAATTTTTGTATTGCTGACACTTCTGCTTGATTACACGTTTCGGTTGCTACATTTATTGGGCGCAAAATCCGCTTGTGACGTTTCTTAATGCAACTGGTATTTCATAAGCAGAAGTGAACAGTTCAGTAAGTTTGAGTTCACATCCTGGTTATTTTTTCACCCAAACAACACATTCGCGATTATAAAATGTGTTAAGAGGACCATAGCAGCATGATTCCAGTGTTGTTTGCAAACGCTATAAGTAATAAAGTAAAGTAATAAAAGTTTCGATTCCCAGGATTCCTAATCAAATTCTTGAAAAATGTTTTACCGCAAACAGCTGTCATCCTTCCAGTTTAGTAAAGTAATCCTAGGGTTCCTAAACATAAGGCGTACAAAAGTCCCTACATTCTTTTTTTTTGAGCGCTGGAAAGCGATGCAACTTGTTTCTTCCAGTTTTCACGATTTTTTTAACTGCGATAAACATTAATTCTGTCCTTTTCCAATGTCATTCCCAAACGTATGAAAAAAAGTATGATTTATTTATTAAATGCTATTGCTCTAGCAAGAAGGAAATTTTCTATGCCATTCAAGTCCAGCACTGCGATATTCAGTGATTTGAAAGGTTGTTTCTTCTAGCAAATTCAAACGCATGCCTTTTAATGTTTGTAATATTTATACGCTCAAGAAAATCTCTTTCTTTGCGTTGATGAAATGTGGTTGAAAATCGCAACACGGTTAGATTTAACGTAGACTGAGGGCTATTGAAAAACTTTGCTGTTTTCTATCATCAAATTTCACCACCTTACCACAATTGCTCTTTATCCCACGATTGTCTGGTTGATATTTTTTACGTTCATCTACCATACTCGAACTAAAAGCAAATTTAAATTATATGTGGAGTACGTTGTAAAATGACATAGGACATCATTCTAAATTTACGCACATCTATGTTGTTTTGCACCGCAATAACCTTTAACCTAACCTTAAGTCTTTACTTAATTTTTTATAATGATATTATGAGACAAGTTCACTTATGTTCTTCAGTAGGTCAAGTTCACAATTACATCTAATCGAGATCTCACATAGAAACAAATACAATAGAATTTGGTAATGAAAACCCAATTCTGGCACTGCAGAATTTTCAACTCAAATAAAAATTATTTTTTTAGGTTAACTTCTATTTATGACAGTTGCAAACCAAATCGACTGCATACGAGAAGTTTAGTTAATTCTTCCTACACAAAACCACATTTATTAACTAGATGGCAATTGTAATTTCAAAATAAATGGTGCTCTGTCATTTAAGGACACTTTCTTTTACATTCTTTTCTTTTCCTTCTTTTATGTAACTTTTTGTTTTTGGAAATTAATGAAGGAAATGCTAATTAAAATCAAAAAATCTTTGATATTCTAATTTTAGTTTTATGTTTCCCAATTTAAGCGGCCTTGAATATTTAATGGTTTAAAAGTTGCCCATTGAAAAATTTGCCATCCTGCATTCAGATTCGGGTTCCATTTTGTGAGAGCCAGCAATCTGCTTGTCCGCTACTGCGATCAAGAGGATCGATTGTGACACTCTCCATGGCTATAGAGAGTTATCTAAGTTCTTCTATCGGACCAGACTCCATTACTTCGATAGTGGCTCGGTGGTGTAGCCTTTGGTTTGTTTACGCTCAGCAGATGGTATTCTGCAAATTTGGCCGATTGGTCTTTGAGGAGTTCTTTGGCCTGTCCTTGCATGTTTCTACACGATTACCAGGATTACCTTCCATCCATTGTGTGATGGCTGATTTGCCAACGTCTTTGGCCATCCCACAGGTTTTGGTCCAATCATACACCTTGGCAAGCCCTCACGGGCTGTTTCGTTACCTGTGTGGCCTTCATCCCCTGGTAAGCATGACAACGTTACCATATTCTGACTGGTTTATTACCTTATGAAAACCCAGAACTAACTGCCACCCTGCAAACTGGCCTTCTAAGTGAATAAGAGAATATTTTCAATAAAATATTTTCTGAAAAAAGTGAAAAAAGTAAGAAGCTTTCCTGGATTGTGGTATACATAAAAAAAGAATAAAAATAAAGAGTATCTTTTATATAACACGAACTTGGTCCTGCCCAGTATACACAAAGAAATTTTGGCAGGTTGATTTGCTATTATATATCTCGTATTTAGTGTAAAGTTTTCTTCCTGCCAATTATAAGCACATCCCTTAACTTAAACTTAAACAAAACTTAAACAAAACCGTCCTGTATTGCGAAGGAAAACGTCCCTATCGGGTGCCTCTCTGTGCTACGAAAATTACAATTAAATCGAATTATACCGCCCAGTTAATTAAGGGTCTTGCTAGGGGCGATGTTGTTTAGGTATAACGGAGAGGAGTTCACACTAAATGCGTGTTATATTATATTCTAATTTATGGGACATTTTCAGGCAAGAGAGCTTAGAACCTTAATCCGACCTTTAATACATTTGAGCAGACAATATAGAATTTAGGAAAGCAAGCTTGTTTTTCCGTTATTTCAGAGCGCAAAACCAGTTTTCCCGAAATTTTCGCCGGTATTTATGTAGCGGTCGCTGCCGTTCATAATTTCGCGAATTTACTTAAATATCGAGGAAGATGTAACAATACAACAATACAAATGGTTTGCCGCTCCCATTGTCGTCGGAATAACAGCGCTAGAGATAAGGTAATGTCGAGCCTTTGTGCAATTTGCATTATGCTCGATTTGAAGATTATTATCTTTCAGCTCCAATAAGCGCTACACACTTGCCGCGCTTGTATCTTATTAATCAGATAATTTAACAATACAAGCTTAAGGGGTGCTTCTTCGACACTCGTTTAACGTATATTAGGAATGGTTGGTTTTGAGTAGACCTGTAGGCAACGACCAGTTTTTATAGACTACGCTTCAGTTTTAAGATCCTGCGGATATACTGAGTGTCCGAATAAGGGCTAGGAGGTACGGTATTAGGGACGCGGATGTTACTAAAAATTTTTCAAAAACAAATTTAAATTTTGATTAAATTCATTAAATTAAAAAAAATAAATCGACCCAGAGAAAATGCTGAAAATTATTTTTGAGGTTCTCGAATCGCCACCAGAGCGCGAAATTGTTATCTTGCGCTCTAAAAGGAAAGTGGCGGGGGGTTAATGCATTTTAATAAACTTGGGGTCATTAAAACAGGCTTTTCCTAGTCTGTCAAAGAAGAGCTCTACAACACAGTTAAAACATTTGTCCTAACTTAAAATATGAATAACAGAATTCAAAACTCATAAGAAGTTGAGATTAGGAAAACATCTCCAGTCTAGGGGTTGTTATTGAAATAATAGTCGTTGCTCATCTTAGTTTATATTAGTTTTTTTAAAATACCATAGATATTATAATAGATTACATTATAATATCCTTATCTGCTTCCAAATATTAGGTATTATCTTTTTTTTTATAAAAAATGAAGTCTAGGTCCAGCACACTTTTCTCATGAAGTTATGAATTTTTTAGACGAGACTTACCCAAACTATTGGATAGGAAGGGGCAGTTTGTTTGCGTGATCTGGATGGAATAAAAGATCTTTTTATTAAACTCACCCTACTACCCCTGAGTTATTTTCATTAGCAAAGATATGCCTGATGTCATCGTCACTTAGGGAACTGCAATACTTTTTGTGTCAAACCTTGTCACCTGACAATCTTGACGTGTTTTTGGATTTGGTCGAAAAAGCCTCTAATATCTTGCTCTACTTTGATGGAAATGTAAATATGTAAATATGCACTTTTGCACTTTTTGTAGCACATTATTTCTCTTTTGTTCTTTCAGCAACCTCAGCATAATATTTTTTTTTCATATGATGTCGGTCGTGATGTGGGCTTTAAATAAAAAAAAACTGCTACACCAAGTTCTCACACTCTAGCGATATTTAGATATAACAAGACTTGAGCATATTTAATTTAATAATTTTTAGGTACATTTGACACTACAAATAAGTTTTACATAAAAACACTTCTCTCTCACAATTTAACAGAATATTATCATATTGAGAAAGCGATGTCATCTAAAAAACACCAACATCTGAAGTCTTCATTAAGTAGCAGCGATTTTATTCATTCCATGTTCGAAAGGAAAACTGTATCAGGGAATGTCACTAACCCTTCTAAATGACCTGCTTTGAGTTTGCTTAATCTCGAGATTGCTGGTGCAGTGCGGTAGCGATAGTAAATTTCGCATATCAAAGAGATTTAGTAATTCAAAATCGCGCATTCCCCAATCACGCCTGGCTTTCGCTAAGCGAACGCGATTGCTGAATACAGGTGCGCGAGGTCTTGTAAATAAAAAATTAGGAGCTGCATTTGCTGCTCGTACGTACGTAATCCCTGTTTCACGTTTTCAGCTGCTCGGTGACAATTAACATAAATCAGTTCAAAAAGTACCGGAACGTTTAAATAACTTGAAAACTGCAAAAGCTGGAACGATAAAATTCAATGTCATTCAATTCAATGATATCAATCAAATCAATCAATGAACAATGAATTAAACCAAATTTATTTCCACAGACCTGATTTCAGGTATCGGATAATGTCAAAGATATAAGCAATATATTACAGACATTAAATATTAAAATAATAAACAAATATAAAAAAAACACTACAACAATTTGTTATCACAGTCAAAGAAATCATTTAAGCTTATGTGTCTGTCTCAGTGAAATAGGCAAAGCATTAAAAAGTTTTATGGGCAAAACAACCGGACTATTGGCCACTAAGGACAATTTATGCCTGGATTTTTTTGTCAAAATTACTCCTTAACCGTTGATGCAAATTAGGATTTTGAAGTGCTAGGATTAGATTTAACAATTAACACACAATCATAAATAAAAAGACCACAAAGAGTTAATTTTCCCATATCACGAAATAGTTGAGGACAACAGGAAAACCTAGGTTTAAATAACATTGTTCTTAATGATTCGCTTCTGGAATCTAAATACTTATCCGGCACATGATATGTTTTCCCAACATACTACGCTATAATAAAATAATAAAAACGCAACAAATTCATAGCAACGAAATTTCTTAATTTCCATATTGCCTAGAAACTTGTTTTAAAATATCGTCTATTTCATGATTCCAGATTAAGTTAGAATCGAAATAGACTCCCACAAATCTGCCACTTCTTTCTGATGGATAGTTTTGTTATTCTATAAAATTAAAAGGCTTTTGTTTAAATCCCTGCACGAAAACACAGGCAACTCCGTTGTCTTCGCAATAGACAATAAGATTATATTAAAGGACATTGGCGTTGGTACTATTGCCCAACTCTTCGAAACTGTTGCCATTAGATGCGGAAGCCGCATCATCAGCAAACAATGGTAGACAGCTGTCCCTAAAAACTGGAAAGATTGCGTTTATAAATGAAATAAACAGTAGAGATCCTAGCAGACTACCCTGACTATCGAATGTATAAATAAAAATTAAAGAGGCCCAATTATTATTTTTTCGTCTTTGTGGTTTCATCATGGTTGTTTCAGCCTGTTGGCATTTCAGATAATTTCTACCTTAGTGCTGTTGGTGTTTCAGACATTTTGTTTTAGCATTTAAATTAGCAGTAAGTTGTGCCTACGGCAGAATTTAGACCACTCCCAAGCTTGGATAAAGTGTGGGGGAAACCAGCTAAAACAGTTAGGAAAAAAATTCCTAACATTTTGGAATGTTAAAGGTTTTTGAACACAAGAAACACAAAAAAATACAAAACCCACAAGTATTAAATTTTATCATTCCAGTTTTGGAAGTTTTGGAGATATTTAAAGATCCGGGACTTTTTACTAAAAAAGCGGTGTTGCCCGATCTCAGTAATTAATTTTTTTTTATTAAATACCCCTTACAGGAATATTTTTACATTATGATCTGATCAGAAACTCGATCAATAAATAATTTTTTCAAAACTAAATTATTACGGTGAAGTCTATCCTAAGGTTGTACTCGCTAGCCTACCATAGTTTCTGACATCTTAATTGCTCTAATAAAACTAACGTGTGACTATCACACTGTACTGTGCATTTCAGTGCCACTATAGTAACTCTTGTGTCCTCTTGAGACCACTAGTTACATTAATGTTAACGAGTAGCTGAAGTTGAAGAAGTCTTTGCTCATAATTTCTGTCGAATTTAGTGATGGTATGATTACTTCCAGGTCGCGATGTAGATCACAACTGCGAAAGTATGAAGGTGCTTTGAAAATATTTCTCCTGAACCTTTGTATAGTTTAGATGTTACATTTACAAACGGGTTTTAAAACTTGCTTCAACAGAAGCATCTTGCGTCTAGATTCATACTCAAGCATTTTGGTGAATCCGCATGCGGGATCTGGGCATCGGTGATTCTAACATGTTTAATAGTGAAATCTACATGTACAGATTTGTTGTCATTTCATGATGCGCCAAATTTTTGTCCAATTGAATATACAATCTCTCGAATTTTGGAGCTTCTAAGCAGACTGCTCGTGATTTTTCCAACAACAATTACAACAGTGTCGTCTGCAAAAGTTGCGTTTGTTGTATGGTAGGGATATCACAATTATAGAATAGGTAAATTACAGGACTTAGTACGCTACCTGGTGGCACTCTCCTGCTTTGAATTTTTTATGTCCCAGTAAGCCCCCTCTTGCCTAATTCTAAAATATCTTTCTGCAATATATATATATATATATATATATATATATATATATATATATATATATATATATATATATATATATATATATATATATATATATATATATATATATATATATGAACGACGAAATAGCTTCAATCTGTTTCCCTGAAAGAAGCATTGATAAGATTGATTGGTTTAACTAATGCTTTATTTGGCAGTTGTTTTAGGAATTGAAGTGTGAAAAAAAAAACGCTGGTGCTTTTTTTGTATCAGTATTGTTTTTAATTTCTCTTAACATTTCTTTGGGGGAGTCGTATAGTCGTATAGTCGTATTCTCCAGTCTTGATCTTCTTTATTTGGCTGAAAAGTCATTTGCAGGTGTTCTGCATATCTTTATGTGGGTTACTTCGAGCCCAGTTTCCACCTGAGTTTCTTACAGGTGGGTTTTAAATGATAGGCCTTTTTAGTTTGTTTGTTGCTTTCCACAAGGAGCAATCTATTTTATTGTATTGCTTAGGTCACTTAGGTCATGACTTCGCCAATAGACTCATTTTTAATACGTTGAATTTCCATCTTCAGTTGTGGGGTGGCATTGGACGGTGCAGTCTTATCAACTGGAGCTCTGTTTTATTGCCATTTTCTCCTCAATTTTCTGTTTTTGTTTTATCTACTACGTCTTTGATTTTCTTTGGGTAGTTTTTGCCCTTTGTTATGGCTTTTTATCTGTGGAGTATTTACCCAAACTGGGTAAATTTACCCATTGGATATTTTTCACAAATTTGAACATTTCAATAATTTCAAACAACTGAATAAGAGCCTACTTGTTTAAAAGATTCTCACTAATTGAATTGATTAATAGAAACAATCTTTTTTAATTTCGAGGCCTTACTAAATTCGACATGCGCAATTCATCCCAAAAAAAAAAAACATTATGACGTGTGACGTAAAAATCGTCAATCTAACAACATTTTTTAATTTAATTTATTCACTTATTGAATTTTATAGTTTCAGCTTTGACAGTTTTGGCGGTAGTTTTTACTAATCCTGTAAACGTACGTATCTGAAATTAATTTTGCAATTAGCTTCGAAATTCTTGAAACAGCAAGCGCAACACCTTAGCTGAAAACCGACCATATTACTATTACTCTGACTAGTTTCTTCAATTCGTTTCTAAAGCATTTCCTAAAAAATTCAATTTATTCTAATCTCTGCAGTAACAGTAGATTAACTTCCACCGTGCATTGTTGTTGCGCAATCTCGGGTGGATTAAATAAGCTTGTTTTGTTGTGCTATTTTGTAAGCCACAGTTGTACGGTCAAATGTAGGAGAGGTAATACAAATAAAGTTATAGACGCGGTTGTTTTCTTTCCGACATTTCGTTCTGCTGGCTGCGTGGAGTTTATTTCGTTGCTGCTCCACCGCAGAATTAGTCAGCGAATACCCAAGGCACTTTTTTCTGCTTCTTTCTGCACGACACGACTTGAATTTTGACGTTCGTCAATTTTGACGATCATGACAGTGAATGTATTCGCGTTGTTTTGCAAAAATGCACCCAGAAACTAACGGTCGTAGAAAAAGTATAGGATGCAACTAGTTCCGTAAACTTTTTAACTCACTCCTTTATTGACTTTTACCACACTTGTTGCGAACCAAAAAGAAAGTGACAATTGGAATATGTGTTGCAAGAAAATCGTTTTACGAGTATGTCAATGTCAAAATTTATATAACTCCTTAAGTCTTCTTAATTATCGGACAATTGCACGTACGGTTTCTACGTATTAAAACTTGAAAAAACTGTTTGAAAAGACATCAGTGAACGTTAACTATAAAATTCCTAAAATTTGCAGGTCTTCTAAAAATATCAAAGGGTATGGAAGCTGCCATTGGAAAGACAGTGGAGTTAACTGGGATTTTAAGGTCAACCTTAATTTGATTCCTTTATAATGGTTTACTAGAAAAGAAGGATCTATTTCCCAAAGGCATAATCAAGGTGTTTAAGAATGGTGATGCACACTGGATTCGCAGGGATAGATGAGAGTAATCAGTTCCGTCACTTGATTCATTGCAGCAGAAATTTAAAAAAATAATCGGTTAACTGGCGCATTTCTCATATCGGCAAAAAATCCCCGTACAAGTGGTGGATCTTTTTAAATAACCCTCGTAATATTCACATTTCAGCACAATGTTACCAGGACCAGGCAAAAATGAACTCATCAGCTGTTGCCCAACATACTCATGAAAAATAATATAAAAAATAAAATAAAATTTTATTCCATAAAACTAAAATTCTTGCATGTAATCAATTCGTCTACCTACGAAAAATCCGAGAGTCTATAGAAATCTATAAACAACCTGATAATCTTAACCGCGACTCAGGTCTCTCAAACAATATATAAGCAGGTACAGAGTAAAATACGAGCCAGTTTCAGTCAAGCTCTGAAGAAGCCAACAGGATGATTGGCGAAACGTCAGCAAGTTCGACCCAGCAAAAACCGACGCAGGAGGAATGCAGAAGTTTTGTAAAAAGTATTATAGTAGCCTGTGGAAGTTTCTTTGAAAAAAAAAATTATATCCTTGGATATAGGAATAGCAGGTACGCAATACAACACAATGTATTCATAGAATTTTTGTGTCAATTTCCTTATTACCACCCCGGACTGATTTGATTTATTTGCTCAAAAATGCCTACGAGCAGGTAAAAACCTTAATAACATTATTTCAGTCACTATTAGAGTCATTATTACACTTTCAAAACTCATACCTTTTCGTACAATCTAGTATTAAATTTTTGGTTAGTCACTAGTACCCTGGACTAGTTTAATTATTTTCTTGTTTAATTAATTTCGTCTCTCTCTATTAAGATTGTTTTTCTATTTTCAGTTTTATACTAACTATAAAGAAAACTACCGTTAGGATATATTTTTAGTGCACAGGAAGTTGTGGCATTTTGCAGTTGCGTTTCAGTTCAGTGCTCGATATGAAATACCTAGAGCGCACATACGAAATTGCTCCATTTAAATGTAAATTTTCCATCATGGTCAGACAAGCAACTTTAGATTACTCTCCAACAGTCAGTCGCTTCACCCTGAATATTGTTTAATTGGTACTGTACAACTAAATAGAGCCTAATATCCCTTATAAACACCACACGAGAAATTAGGTATATATTAAACCGCGCTTGCGGACTCGCGTTAACCGAGATGCTCCGGAGTAGAGTAAACTTATCAAGCTATGACATAAATAAAATACTGCTGGGAAGTAATTTGGTTCTTATAGGCGACGTAAAGTTAAACAGCAATTTTCGGCTAAATGCGAATTTTATTAGGACTTAATTAAAGGCGGTTGGAAAGTTCTGTCGCCGACTTAAGCGGGCTTATCTTCAGCTTTAATCACTGACTGATGAGATTTGTTGCAAAGTAAAGCGGCTGGGAACCATTCCAACACGGAAAGGGGTTATATTTATAACAGGATAATAAAAATATAAACACAGAGGTGAAAGATCAGATGAAGATTTTTTTAGTCTCCATTTGTTTTAGTAATTTCTGCACATTTAGTATTTAGCATTGGATCACTTATTTTGATTTACAAATTTTTTTTTGTTACTTGGGACATATGATATAAGGTACAGAAAACACCGCTACCTGGCCAGTCAGTCAAAACAATATTATTTGAATTATTGGTAGTCCACACATAGTTAATGACCTCGTTATTTTAGACTAAATGAATCTTCAGTTCCGGTAAATTTTACTCGGAGTGATTGATTAATTTTAATTGTACCGTCGCGTTTGACACTTTGTTCAAATGATATAGTACTCAATTTGCTGCTCTACACAACTGAGTTTGATTTAATGTGCGAATTCATAAAAAAATATATGTATTGATTGATTTTCAATGATCTGGTAGTCATATTTTTTATTTCTTGTGACGAAATATTTCGAAGGTTATCACTGATGTACGTTCAGATCTTAGTTCTTTAGATTTTGATGGACGGCGTCATACTTCACACCATTTAGCATTCGACTAACCTTTTTTTTGTAGCAAACTTTGATCCAACAAACTAAGGAAAACAATAAGAGCAACTAACAAAACATAAATATAAATACAAAATATAAAAGGTATAAACAGTGAACGGAAGAATTTCATTTAAAAATCCTCGCACACTTCCATCATAATTGTTTCTTGTGCATTTTTCGCAGTATATAGGAAATATACAAGGTACGTCCACAACTAGATGCCGACAGCAAGTTCCATTTTCGAATTCTGCGTCGAATATCGTGCAGAATTCATGAGCAAAAGAATAAAAAGCAGAAATTTGATTTTGAAGTAGTAAGTAGTAAGTGGTAAGTAGCTATTAAACCATAAAAGTTTGTAAAAACGGTATATCATTAGTAGAACTTTAATACCACTAAAGTTCTTAAATAATCAAAATTACATTTCTATCAGAAACTTTGTTATTCAAAGTGGACGTGGTCTATGATTTTGTTCCATTCATCGTGCATTATTTGTACTGCAATACTTACAATTTTGTTTATTCGCCTTTCAATTTCAACAAAACATTGCTGCATTTCTAACCACTATCTGATAATTTGCTTCAAAATTACAAACTTCTTCTTGAGTTCTCGTTTGAGTTTAACAGTTAAGAGTTATTCAGAGATTGGACACACGAAACATATCAACCCCTTAAGGAAATAATTAAGATTAAATTTGGAACCGACTTTACTGTTTACAAAGACGATTTCTGTGGAAGTTTCTTTGAAATTTTTCTCTTATTTCAAAGAAACTTCCACGGCCTACTATAATATTATTTACAAAACTTCTGGATTCTGGATGATTTTATTTGCCTTAATCTTAAGGCTCTCTCATGTTCTTTGAGCCTAGTTGATATTTTTCTCCGGTCTCTCCAATATATTCATGCATGCATGGAATGCTGTAAACCACTAGTAGCTCAAACGGAATTTTGTCTTCGACGAATCGAAGATGTTGAGATAATTTTGGACAAGTGGTAAACCAGATTTTGACGTTATATTTCTTAAGATCTTTTGATATGTGGTCAGTGATGCTTTGAATGTAGCGAAGGACAACAGTTGGGGTTGTTTAGGACGCTTTTGGAAGGTTGTGATGAAGTGTAAGTAAGTACAGAGTAGCATGCGAGCCAGTTTCGGTTTTAACTCAGGAGAAGTCAACAGGATGATTGGCAAAATGTCAGCAAGTTTTGTAAATAATGTAACCAATGTTGATCATCGATATTTAGATTTCAAGGTTGCCTCACTTCTAGTGCATTATAGTTCATTTTTTGAAATATCTTTTTCTGATGAAGTGTATTCATTAGATAACATTGTTTCCGATGATCTTAAAAAAAAAATAAAATAAATAAATTTAGATAACCCTATGGTCATCTGAATTGGGTTTCAATAATGACAATAAATAAGTTCAGTAGAAACAATTGTTGGATAGGAATTGCCGAGTTTCACTCATAACAACAAGCGAACGGCAGAGGTTGTGCCGTTGTGGCAGTTTATGGCCGGGCGCCAAATCTCCAGACTTCGTCTTCTCGACGACGCGACGGTGGTAAACGAATCTGTCCAATAACTTTTTATTTAAGGTGAACATACGACTTTCGGCGTCTGATTACCGGGTCGTATTTTCTGTAAATGCCGTATAAAATTTTTCACGGCTCTTTTCTAAAATAATCTAATAAAATTTTAGTGCGGAATTTCGCGCGGTCTGGGAGTGTTTGCTTATCTCGCCCCCGTAAAACCTAGATGGAAAGAGGGAGAAATTTATCTGAACGATTTTGGGGCAGCACATTTCTTGAAAGTATCATAAACGCAGAACTATGAATAAAATAAAACAAATCGCTCATACTTGAATAAGCAATGGTTTCACAAAACTATCAAGTTTCAAAGTCAAGGTCTCAAAAATTATTATTGTTAAACGTTACAAGTGTTTCGTCCACGCCGGAATCATCAGACATAAGAAAACATCAACTTAATTAATTTAATTTTTAATTATTAATATTACAAAGGCTCTTTTCGCATAAAACAAGAAACAAAGAGCTTAACTTGACTTTTCAAATGCATCGTGGATCATCATTACTCCAGTCGTACTGAAATAATAGACAGCAGTTTGTTAGAACTCATATCGGTATATTAGATTCAGGTATAGTTACTTCAGGGACGCCACAAGGTTCAATTTTAAGACCCCGGGTGCTGACAGACATTTGACAAGCGTTAGGAGATCGAATTTTCTCAAATTCGTAAATATGCTGATGACCATCAGATATTACACACATTTAACTTTGTCGAAACCAATCTTAATTTAACACTAACACTATTTGTACAGTTTTTTCGCCATCGTATTAAAACTCAATTAGACAATGAAGAAGATTTTGCAAAAATATATTTTAATGGAGATAAGGTAGCCGCATTTCTAATTTATACAAAAAGAATGGTATATCTGAAGTAGAAGATGTTAGTAATCATATTAAGCTCATCAAGTATAAGTTTTCCTCTATACCTGAAAATTAAAAAAAAAAATAGATAGGCTATTCTGTAGCCGCAACTCTCAGAGACATACATCATTTCAAAGTTACTGTTCTTATTTGTAGAACCCATTCTTAAAAATCAAAATATCTGTGCCCGTTCGTTCATTTGTACAGGAAAAATATTTGAGTAGAAATGGCTAGAAACTTTTTCCTGTATTTACTAGCAATTATTCCATATTTAAGGTTTTTTTAAGAAAGGCGTTTAGTGTTACTATTGCATTCTCAGTTCTCCTCTATGAACGAGAAACACAAAATCTGTGATAAAAAGTAAACAAATCAAGAAAAAAGTAGGAAAGACACCTGGGCACAAGTTAGTGATATATGATATAGTGATAGTATTTTTAAACGTAACAAATCAATTAAGCAACAAGATGGAGTTTTTTCTTGAAGGCTGAACGTGCTTGATAGGAATTGTTTAAATAGATGTTTGTTATATTTTGATGTCAAGTAAAATTTTTGTTCTTATATTTTGATATGTTAAGCTACAATGCTACAATTATTATATGGTATCCACATTTCTAATTTAAGTAAAAATGATGGTGTATCTCAATAACTAGGAGGTCCTAGTAATCATAACTATAAGTTTTGCTGGTACGAATGACACACTAACTTATCATATATAAGTTTTCCCCTATTCCCAAAAAATCGCAAAAAAATTAGATACCCCATTCTGTTCGTCAAAACTGTCAAAGACATACATCCTTTCCAAAGACCCTGATTTCAGAAAACTCAGGACATCTGTGTCCGAGAAAGTTTTATACTATAGATAGATTGTACAGAAAAAATATATCAATAGAAATAGCTAGAAATTTTTTTCTTTACTCACTAGCAATTATTATCTATTTAAGGTTATGAATTTTTTTTAAGAGTGACGTTGTAGTGTTTCAGTAAGAAATTTTCAGTGCTCAGTGCAAAGCAGGAAAGAGGGCTGGGCACAAGTTATTGGTGTTATTTACTATGGTGATATATGTGAAGTATTTTTAAACGTGACAAATTTATTAAGCAACAAGATGGAGATTTTTCGTAAAGGCTGAAGTGAGCGGTCAAAACAACAATTTTTAATTTTGTGTGAAAATGCCACACCGTAGGGTATCCACAGTAAAAGAAAAAAGTTATTTCTTAAATTAATGAAACAATATTGCAAATAGAATCCGATGGTTCAAATGCGTGGCAGTTTTTGGTATCCTTGATATTGCCTACTTGAAACGTTCTTGCGTGGCTTGTTTTGTGAAGTGAATTGTGTCTCTGTCTGTCCAGCGTTAAAATACCGAAACCTTCCTTCCACACGTCGTGAATAAATAGTTGTCGGAACTTCACTTACGATTGCAGGAAATTTATTTTGTACAGCTTGTTCGAAAATTGTAATAAATATTGTATGAAAGTAATAAAAATTGTATAAAATGTATAGTAAAAAAAAACAGATATTTGTTTTTTAGTATAATAGGAAATTTTGGCTTTTATAAATTACGTATTAAAGCACATTATTTTCAATTAATGTTGGCAATTTTAAAGTACTTATAAAATTAGTTTACTCAATTATTTTATAGCAAAAACGCATGTCATGTTTTTTTGGTATAAGGAGTTTGCTGCTTTTATAAATTACGTATTCAAGCAAATTATAGGTAGTTAATGTTAACAATTTTAATGTTATAATGTTTTCAAGTTATCTACTCGAATATTTTATTTGGAAGAAGTTGGAAAGACTTTTTTTAATTCGGTTTTTTAACAAATATAAACCCAAAGTATTTTTTTTTTGGTTAGTTTTGGTTTTACAGATTCTGCAGATAAAAAAAAATAATTTATATCAGCATGCCAAATCAGCAAAACACCAGCTCAATTGGCGAAAATTGCAACGAGGAGAGTAAGCAGCAACAGTTATGCAAGGCATTGGAGTCAATTTACCACTTAAAAAACTGGGCAACCCCAATAGAAAATAATTTTTGACGAAATATTTTAAATTTAACATACCGGATGAGTCGATTCGTCAAGTCAAGTCAAGTAAAGGTAGTGTTTACAAGCAAATTGTAAATGATATTTTAAAAAAGTGGGTGAAAATTATATTTGTCTTATGGTTGATGAAACAAATTATTCTTTTGGAACTATAGCACTGACGAAATTGGAGGCTACCTCAGTTTCTTTGACAGATTCAGTGGCTTTAATAAATCAATTTGAGGTAGATTGCAAAAAAAAAATAGGTACTATTAGAGCTGCGTATATAAAAAATTATATGTACGTAAAGGAAAATATATTTAGAAACTATTTCAGAATTTTTTTTTAGATTTTTGGATTTGTATAAATTAGAAACATACTTAATTACTAAAAAATACTGTCCGATAAGTTCTGTAGATGTTGAGCTAAGTTTTTCCATTTTTAAACATATGTTTATATAAAAAAGACAATTTTCTTGCGGAAAATTTTGAAAAACATTTAGTTATCAATTGTTTTCAGAACTGCAAGGAATAGTTTGCTAATTTACGAATTGTATATTGTGCAAGGTAGAATTATAAATCTATGAATCTATGAATAAAAAAACTTTTATTACGAATTTTTATTTTATTTCTTTTAGATTTATTCAAATAAGTCTGCGGTACAGATAAAAAATTATAGGATTTCTGAATAACAATATTTTATACAACAAAAATGAATATTTGCATTTTTTGTTCATTTCCATTAATATATTACAATTGCATGCTTTTAAATGGGCATATATTGGCTCGCGTTTATTCCGTTTCTTACTAATAACAACAGAGCTTAACAACCCTAATAGAGGTAACCCGAAGTCCACGTTTCAATAGCGAATATTAAGCTATTGTTATAGCTACCGACGTAACGCAACTATTTGATAAAATGGCGAAACAAATTGCGACAAAGATGATTTCTAAGCAGATTAACTAACTATATAACGAAGACGATAATAGAGACGACAGCAACAACACGGTCCGTAAAACTGAATAAAAGTTGGAACAAAGGGAAAATGTGTGCAAAGCGCAAAAAAAAAGTGAAGAAAAAACGAGTAAATTATTCGCTAATTTTTATTCAGTCCATTCTTTCGCCAACTGATACAGAATAAAATTAATTAAAGGAAATTTATCGGTCCCAAACGGGTGCCAGTAACTGGGCTACTGTTGGAATTCCCGGACTTTAAATCTTTTCCGTCGCAGGCCTTTTCATTATGTATTCAATGAGCCTCTTGTCGTCCGCACATAGCCGTAGTCCGAGCGCCATAATTTATTTAGGAAGGCACGGCGAGGGTCCAAAACTACGCCGTCCTCCGCACTTAATTAACTTATAAGGATTCCTTATTGGAACTACAGAAGCTAATTTCCTACGGGACGGCCTGAAGCTGCTCCCGTTGGCCCGCACCGGTGCGCCCTTTTAGTGTAAACAAATCCCTGGCGTTTAGTAAATCTTTTGGATGTCATCGGGAGGTACTTGCCAAACAACGTTTTTATCGTTGTGTACGGGGATTACAACAAAGAGCGGCAACGGACTCTTAATTAGGTTGTTGGAGGTTCTGCATGGCAAAAACTTTACCTATCTCCACCAAATTAAAATGAAAACAATTACCTTAAGCTTCAAAAGAAAAGTTGTATTTGTGCGAAAGTAAGGGTTCTTCCTTTGGTGATGGGGATATTGATTTACCACAGCACTATGTGTGTGCTATGGTCAAAGTCACACTGAAAATATAATAGATTAATAGATAAACAAATTAAATGGATTACTCATGGAAAGATTAGAATTGCATGTTTTGAATTTGTTTGTAAAATAGTTTATAAAAGCTAAATAGTATCAGCGTTTAATGGCAGGTATAGTAGTAGGTAAATCGTAAAACTTAAAAAAAAATATCATGCCATATAAAATATAATTTGCCAATATAAGTAGATCATATTTAGTTTCTATATATGATTATACATCATTATCAGAGCCAAAATTGGAACTGATCCTTCATCTACATTAATAAGTGGTGGTACCGTTATATTAAGTGTATTCTCTTTTTTCCAGTATTTTTTATTATATTTTCTGTGTTATACAACTGATCCAATGCAGTATTATCGTGCCTTTCCTTACAATATCTCGGCTTTAAAACAGTAATCGCTTTAACGTTGGCTAGTAATAGAACGTTTTGCAGAAACCGGGATTTAAAAATCAACACGACAATTACGCGCCATGGTGGGAATAAATCGGTAGGCATAATTCTGCTAATAATTTCTACAAGCTTCTCTTGGCTGATTTGTTTCTTTTTTTCCAACTTTTAGGAAAATACCGTACCTAGTTGCCCTTACTGGAACACTCAGGGTATTTAGTAGTTTTACGGTACGTAAAACAGACTATAAAATAATTACTTATTTATTAAAAGGACTCCCAGACAAGCTAACTCATCGTTATGATTTTGTAATTTTAAAACTTCATATGCATCCATTATTCAATAATTTCAAAGCATAAAAAAAGTTAGCAAGTATACCCAAATGCGTAGAAATATTCATTTTCAATTATCCGAATTTCTGCGGAATTGATAACTATTTACAATCGTATAACATTGAGTTGTGCTTAAAAAAATAAAAGTAAATAATAGATCCTCTCACTATATCATTCGTGGCCGCTTTTTCACACATAGAGCACTAGGCATTTGGAATACCGATTATAATGAAAGAATTTGACATTTAATATGGCCTCTGACAGTTTATGAGTTCGACAGTTCTCAGTTTGACTTAATTTAATATGTGGAGCTTGCTGCAAATTGTACTTTAGTGTCTGAAATTTAGGTTCTTTGCGAAGGATCATTCCATGTGTCGAAAATACGCAATTATAACCAAGTACTTAGGTGAGGTATCCTTTGAAGCGCGTCCCTTATAGGGTGAGTTAGATACTCCAAGAAGTTTCCATAAAAGTCTATATTTTCTATTAAATATATTTCCACCTAAAACTAAATTAAAAAAAAAAAACAAAGATTTTTCACTTTCCACATAAGTTATGAAAACTTTAAATTAAAAACTTGATTCTACTCGGCTATTCTGATTGAACCGATTGACGATGAAACGCAAATGACTCTTTTTTGGTAAAAGCTTATAATTTAAAATGTTTAGTTATCTGGAAAGAAATGTTTGGGGTTAACGCTGACCTCATTGCTTTGTAAGGTACCATCAATCACAGGAGTCTCCTCATCAAAACATATAACAATATAATCAATATAATAGGGTCATTGCTATGTAACAGGCGTTACTACGCTATACTTGATGGGAAAAAAGTAAGTCGCATATTCGGAGAAACATTTTACCACAGGAAAGTATACTAGCTGCTCGCATAGCCACCCACTCGACAGAGACAGCACCAATTAAAGGATAATTTCAGCAGTTTCTACTACAAACCAGGGTCGCATTTTTGAAAAACTGCTGCCGAAACTTGAAAGATTGTCTTTAATTGTTATGGATAATGCGCGATATCATTCTAGACTTAATGAAAGTGTGCCAAATGCATCGACAAGAAAAGAAGAAATTATTCATTGGCTGCGCAGTAAGTGGATTAATTACTCAGAAAATGGTCTAAAATATGAGTTGTTAAAAATTGTCAAAAATTACATGCAGACGAAATAGCTGCTGAAATGGGTCATCCGGTTTTAAGAATGCCTCCTTACCATTGCATATTTAATGATACAATGATACAATTGGTGTAGTATCAGTGCAAAATATTTGTTAATAAGAATATTATAATTGCGGCAAGGCACAATGATCCTGCAGTAGTATCTGTTTGGAAGACAGCTCTCCAGATAGTTACCAAAAGAAATTGGATCAGTTGAATAACACATACAGAAAATATAAGAAATATAAATATAGAATACTGGGAAAAAGAGAATACGCTTGATATAACGGTACCGCCACTTCTTATTAATGCAGACGAAGGATCCTTTCCTGCTGGTAGCAGTTCGAATTTGGCTCTGACGATCAAGATGTTTCATCGTAAATACATGCTTTCTGGCATTGTATTGCCGACTATGTCATCACAAATTGTACAGACAAAATATAGATACTAAATATGGTCAGGCTCACTTAAAACAAATCGTAATAAAGCGAGAGTTACCATATTCCACCCGAACACCCGTTTAGCAGATAAAAGGTTAGAAGCAACTTGGGAATAATTGGTACTAGAGCACACAAATAAGTCTAAGTTCTTAGGAGTTTGTCTTGATCGCTCCCTTACATACAACCGAGCTTGTCGTAACTGTAAGCCAAGAGTTACTATAAGGAACATGGTAGGGAGCAAATAGGGAGCAAAGCCAAAGGTTCTAAGACTGAAGCTTCCTGTTTCACAACTACAGAATATAATCAGTGAGAGTATGAGATGGATCCAGGAATGCATAAAACGTCATTACGGCACTAAATGATATCTGCGCAATCACCGGCTGTATGAAGGGTTATCCGTTATCGTCACTATATAAAAATATTCAGGAAACGTTTAAATAAAAGTGTGCGCTCGAGGAGCGTCGATGCTATATCTGTTAACATAGAGCATCCAGAAACCTATCCTCTTCATCAAAATTCCTAGGAGTGAATGCAGAACTGTATGGCGAAGTGAAGTATAACAGCAAAAGATAACGTTCTGTGCGACTGTGGTGAAATACAGAATATGACAGATTTAACAATGTGTGAGCTGTGTCCTTCACCAAGCACTATCAATTATTTATAGTCGTCATAGCCTGTTTCTGGGCTGAAAAGCTTGGATTCGAATCCGAAAAGATAAAGTAAGTATTTCATAATATGATCTTCTCTTCAGTTCAATTTGTATTATTAATTGTCTTACATTCAACATGACGAGACCATCCCGTACTGTGTCCGAAATGCGAAGAAGAAAATTTATTACTAAATTCTTGCTCGACCGAGCGGCGGCGTGCCAGATGATTGTAAACTAATTGCCTACAGCGCTTGAAAAATATGTTGTTTGTCATTAATTAATTTGGGAGGTACGGAAACTCATCACGGATGGGTCCCACGGAACTGGCTTTTTGTGCCGCCGAAAAAGGGAAAGGAAAATAACAAACAGATGTTTGCTAATTGCTAATTGATAAACAGTGAAAACGTCTCGTTTTTCTCGAGCATTCACTTTAGGTTGTATTTTTTGGCGTTAAAAAATTTCATTGGCGATTTATGAATAAAAGGACGGTGGATTTGATTGCGGAAAAACAAATTGTGCAAACATAAGTGAAATTATACTTTTAAACATTCAGTTAGGAAGCAAATCATTGGAAATATTATGAAAGCGATTAATACCTACAATGCGAGAGAGCAATTTTAAATTAATGATCAAAATTTTATTATTTTCTACGCGATTCTTAGATAATCAAGTTAAAGCAGCGATGCTCAAGCAATGCAATCAGGTCAGAATAAATATTGGTTAAAAGAGTGAATTACCTTTATTTCAATGGGTAGCAAAATTGTATTGGAATATGTTTTATACGTAAAAGGTCAGATACGATTTTAATCACTGTGAAGTCAACCAACTGCCTATTCGTTGCTTCCTGAAATACGGAGAAATGTTCAACCAAATATGCAAGGGTCGAGCTTTGGGTCATGCAAGGTGAGTCAGCATGAGTTAATTGTCAGTTATGTGAAGAAAATTCGTCCAACTACAGCAAAATAAAGCAAAAAGTAAGATAAACTTCTGTCAACACAGGGTTATTTTTTATAGTTGCGTATCGAACTACATGGGTCACGGAAGTCACCGAAAAAACATTTTTATAGAGCAGTTGTATAATTTTTGTAGTTTTATCTTTAGTAAAAGGAAACAAATGTGCATCGCAAAATTGAGAAACAGTGTCAATTTGTTTTATTTTTAAATGAAACACATATAGTTTCCATTATGACGAAAGATATTTTTGATTAACTAAACTAAACAAACCAAAGGTAACGAAAACTAATCAAATTGCTCAGACGTTCCGCAAATCGAAACCTTCAGTTTAAAAATTGGTTACTCAGAGAAAGAAAAGCTTCAAATAGTTCGTTTTTGTTATTTCAATACGTAATAATTAATTGATAATAATAAAAATTCTTAATGAGATCAACAACAAACGATAATAAAACCGATAACAACCATAATTAAACGAACAATAATGACAATATAAAGTTAAGTAAATGGCTATGTATTTTATGATGAATCGCATTGAAAATAAAGTATGTCGTATATTTCGAAGTTTATCATATATTAGGTTTATTAGGTTTTTTTAAAATCCCCAGAAGGAAAATATCAAGAGCGTTTAAATGCGGGCTATTAGCTGGGCACTTTTCCGCCCTGAACCTTGCTTCATCAGTAAAAATATTTTTTCCCAAAAAATCAGGATTCTTTGTTACATGCGTCGACATTTCTTGTCAATATTATACCCATTTAATTTTACTTCCTTCAGATAAGCCTTAAACTGGAATTCATTTGTAGGGCTGGTATTTATAAAATTTTTAAGTAGACTAAATTTTCGAATATGGCATTCCCAATTGTGTGGCAACAATTGAGATTGCATTTTTGGGATTTTCTAAAACATTTTATGAAATTAATTTAATTTTTAATTATTACCACAAATTTCTCTTATACGTGATTTTTGTTTTATTGTTCTTAATCCCAATCAGTAGTGAGCATAATGTTTTACCAGGTCTTGCAGTCTTTTGAGGGAACTGTTTTCTTTTTCCATTGCGTTTGTTTTTTTTTTAAATGAATGAAAAATGATTTTTTAGATAGAAGATAATTAAAAAAAAAACACGCACTTTGCGTAGATAGGGTTTTCTATGTAGGATCCATTGATTGGTGTGTAGTCGATTTTCTTAGGGGAATCACAAATTTTGTTATACTTATAAACGAGTCTTGTGTGTATTAGATTTGAAGGTGCTGTCCTATTTCTTTTTTTGAATCAACATCGAAATATTGATGAATAAACACTTTTACATCTGAACTATTTTACTATGACTAGTATTGGATTTGACTGTCTTGCTGAATGTTGATGTTTGGTATATTTGTTACATTTTCATGTTTGGTAAAACTTCTTTAGTATTTGTAAACTTTTTCTGGTTGCAACAAACCATTTTTTCTGTTGTTGACAGATTTCTTCAGTTAGAATTTTGTGGGATTGCCATTTAACATCAGCACAGGAAAGAAATCAACGCTGAGAAGTTCGAGAAAGAAACCTTAGTGTGTGTAAGTTTTTCGAAAATTAAAGTGTGGTCTAAAAGCTTGCAGACCAGCAACTGGCCCAAAAATGCTTCGACTTTACCCGGTAGCTAGGCTGCAGTTTGCTACTGAACATTTAAATTGGGACGTACAAAAACGGCAGAATGGGCATTTTATTGACGAATTCGGATTTTACTTATGGAGAACGGCCGAGGAAAGATTTACATAGTGCCGTCTGAGCCATTGAGGAGGGTCAGTAAAGTTGTGCGAAGGAATAACTCAATCCTCAACCCCATAGAGCATGTGTGGAATATGACGTAGCTCCCGCTGCGGTAGATGAGTTCCATTTAGCCCTTCAAGAGTGATTGCTCAAGACGCTATTCGCAACTTAATTGACAGTATGGACAGGCCGTACGCAGGCAGTTATTAGAGGTGGCCATACAAAATATTAGGTTTATTATAAAGCAAATATTACTTTAGGTTAGTTAATTTGAAGTTAAATTGGTTTGTTAAAAAATAAACGAATGTCTTATAAAGAAGTGACATGTACAATTTGCTTTTAAAAATCAACCGATACATTTAAAGACATGAACCAAAAAACAAACTGCAGGAAATGAATGGTTTTTTCAAAAAATGGCAACCTAATTATTCTACCGGGAGTTTTAAGATTAAGGTCAAAAAACCCCTTTATAAGGACGAAAACGTCAACTTTTCTCAAACGATGAAATACGTGTACTCAAATTAGTCATTTTATCTAACGTTTTTTTTTAAAAAAAAGTGATTTCTCAAATTTCACCAACAATTTCACTATCATGTTTTTTATTTGAACCTGAGTGTATGATTATTTAGTTAAACTAATGTTATTTAGAAAATGGCTATGCGCAGTTTTTGAATAACATAGGTCAAAACAAAGAATGACTTTGATTTTAAAGCATAAAAATTCGATCTCCTATCATTTTTTCATTGCATTTGCCTTGATAACGTTGTTCGAAGCATATAATGCCCTGATGAAAACGTTCTAATTCCAAAAACTTCTGCTTTAAAACTGTTCCAACTTGTTTTTTGAACACGATTTAGTAGCGTGGGAAATTATTTTTCGGCGAAAATCTGTCTAATTTGTAGACGAACAAAAACTCCAACTTCAACTTTTGCCTCTGATAACTTTGGAAAAACATTTTTCAAGAAATCTAGAGCTTCTGAAGTTTCATCCAATTTCTTAACCAGTTGTTTCATCAACCCTAACTTAATGTGCAGGGTAGCAACAATCGGTTCAAATTTTACGTTTTATTTTCCGACACATAGTTCTGCTTTTACAGGCCATGATCGTTGAACATACCATCTTAAAATTTCCAATCAGCTGCCAGTTACACTCGCGATACTTTATAGATTCAAGTAAGATTTTAACGCTGTCATAATTTCTAGATGTACTGAGTGACCAATTGGAAGAAATAGGAATTTATCTCCATTGTGTAACAACACAGTTTGTCATAAACAAACGCCATTCGTTATAAATACAGAGTATACCAATTTCTTCGAACATTCCATTTATGTCATTGCAAAAACAAGGTACTTCTTTTGTGGAAAACGTTCAGAATATCGCATGCCTAGTACACTGATCCGTGATCCTAACATCGTCAAGCAATGCCCATTGTTTCAAATGAGAGCCTAAAAGCTCTGCTTTATTTTTTGGGAAATTTAAATCTTTTATCAAGTCGTTCAAAATTTTTGTAGTCAAAAAATGCCGTTTTGGTTGTTCTGGTACAGGTGAAAACTCCTTTTCAGAATTACATTTATAAGAACTAAGAGATGAGGTACTTTTTTGAGATAATTTTTTCGGTGGCTCAGGTACTGGTCGTATCAAGTCGTGCGCAATTGGAACAGAAGAAGATTCAAGATATTCGGTAGGTTTTGCATTTTTGCCTATACGCCTTTTACTTGGATTTACAATGCAATAGTAGCAATCATGGATCCTCATCAGATCCTTGGAATTGAAAATTACTTACTACGCTTAATTAAAAATTACTTACCTTCTAAACACCTTTAACAATAACTACAACCAATACGTACAGTACATGACTCGTCTTGATTCCGAACAGGAGAGTCAAAACATCCTTCACATGCTTCACATATACATACAGTGCTCGCGTATATGATGGAACCTTTCCTTATTTAATTAAAATGTTTAATTTCTGACAACAGGGCGTCATTTTAAGCATTTTTTTTAACGACAAGACACATTTCCTTACAACTTATTTTTTCAATTTAAGCTACGGTACAGGATTGCAGTAATAGAAAAGTAACAAAACATTTGCAAGTATTTATTTGACTGCTTTCTTGCAAGAACTGAATCAATTATTTTCAAAATTGGTATCCGAATAGAACGAAAAAAGTGGTATCTCTTTTAGTTAGCATCATATTTACACGTTCTCGACGACATTTTAATTTTTTCTAGGTTTGTCCAAAATAGCTGATCATTGTTAATCACTCAAAAGCCAACTAGCGGCACTATGTGAATGTAACAACTCCACTCTGTTCGCGCAGTATTTATGAATGTATTAAAATTAATTAGAATGCATAAAAAATTCTAAAATGAGTATTATTATTATAACTATCAAAAAAGGAAACTTTATATAAAAAAAAGGTATTTTCGTCTATAATTAAACGAAAAATCATAAACTATAAGACACAGAAGGAAAATTGTTTTGTGCAGTCGTGTATCAAAGCACTACTCGACCTAAGAATTTTACTGTTTAGCTCAGAACGACTTCTAATATTTTTTCGGTGCCGCATCGGTAATCTGCGCATCAGACATGTCGACACGTTGATTATCCAGCACGAAATATAGACAATTAATCAACACGTGCGACGCGTAAACGCATATTAGAGGGAGCTTCTGCATACATACACAGGCGAAACAAGGCATTCGCAATTAAAATCGATCACCGATTTATTAAGATTGAAAACGCGACGCTTAATATTTGCCCATCATTGGTCTGGTACGTGCTTGATTACAATTAACAGTGCCAAAGTGTAAATATTAGGCGTTGTAATTAGATTTACATGTTTCGAGGGACGTATTGCGGATTTATAGCTCCATATTGAGCATGATAAATTCGCCGCAGCGCTGTTGAGCCCGCATTAAATTTGCGGACTCGAATTTTAGATATTATGTGCCGGTCGGTACGTGATATTTTGACAATTTTATAGCAGATTTGAAGGATTATTCTTTTTACGAGATCGTTTCAGTTTTCAATCAGTTTGTTTGGTTTGGTGCTAGCCATATATCTACTAGATAATAATACAGGGGCCATTTCTGTATAGATGAGAGAGGAACTTTTGAACCACCACGAAAAAATATGAGGACAATTTTACCGTAGGTACGTACGCGTGTGCAGTCATTTCAAATTTCTTGAACTCGATGGCGGGACATTCGCACAAAGCTGAAACTGTCGGATCAGACTGAGGCAGACAAATCTTTTGGTCTTATCAGGACTGATGAAGGAATTATGAAAAAAGCTTTGAAAAGGTTCAACATGCGCAAGCACGAGATTTAAAGTCGACATTTTTAACCAATGACCTTGCGGCATTTAACAACAAACATGGTTGCTAACCGTATAAGCTGGATGCAGTATTTTTATATCAGTATTCTCTTAAAATATGCTTAGATCTCCTTCAAATTTATGGGACAACGAGTTAAATGTATGAAAATCGCCGTTTAGAAAGAAAATGGCGCAAAATGCAGGTTAGTAGGTGAAATGTAGAGGCATGCGCAGAAAGTTTACTCAATTTTGTTTGGGAATAATATAATATTAGTAATATAAACATAAACTAACTAACTAAATATAACTACAACTATAACTAAACTAAATATAACTAAATATATTTTTTTAATAATAACAATATTATATCAAAATATTAGTATAAAAATAAATAAGAACAGATTAAAATGCCATTGATTTTGGCTGTTTTGTTTAATTGACAACACCTTCACCATATTTGAATCTTATTTATCACAAAACCCTTATTCGCATTTTTATTTACAACCAAACCAAGCCAAAGCTTCATAAGCCCTAACTTTTAAATTCTAATTCCCAATGCAAAGTAAGTCTTGGCAAAGTTCATGGAAAAATTTAAAATTATTTAAAAGTATACAGGGTGGCTCAAAAATGGTAGATTCATTGGGTGACCACATGGATCATGTAACTTAACACCATTGGGTTTCTTTTTATGTGGATATGATAAAGAAGATGTTTATTACGACACCAGAAGGTATGGAATATACGATTCGGGACTAGTGCAGAATATGCAGAATATGTTTATGCTAACAAACGTCCAAGAAAATATACAAAAATGCTGCATATATCTTTTACGCCATCTTCGAATCACGCAAATACCTTCAAAAATAATAGTAAACAATTTTGTTGAGCAAGTGCTTCGCTTTAGAAAAATTAAAATATTGGAAAAAATATTAGGATTAGGTAGGGCTGTATAATTGACAATTTTTTTTGTGTCAATTTTGCCCGAACTAATTTAAAAAATGCAATGAAATTTGATTGTTTTAATTTTTATTTGTTTATATTGTACGTTACATACCCGATGCGTGGTTTTGAGAACCAAATGGAGTCGATATTATTAATGGGATTCCCCGAATCGCTAAGTATCGTATTCGGGTATTGCTTGAAGAGGGTTATAGGTAAATTGGGCATCAAAAACTCATTAAAATTTATTATAAAATATATATTATGATTATTATTAAATAAGAGGCAAGAGGATATTTAACAAAATTTGGTCAAATTTAACTGTCAATTATGAAGTAGTCAATTGACAAGCCGCGACACTAGGTTTAGGTATGTAATATTATTAATAAAAAAGTTGAAGAATTTCAAAACAAAAGTCATCGAAAAATCATTAAATAAATTGGTCGAAGCCTGACTGAAATCTGACTTTCTTTAATTTTGGGATGTTGTTTGATCGCTAACATTTTGAACATAAGAAAGTATTACTTTGGGTAAGTTATTTTGGTTAGTTGTATGTTTTAATTGACCGTCTAATATATTGATGAAGGAAAATGTTTGAGATTTGATAATTACTGGTTTAAAAATTCGAGTTGAGACAGAGATATCACTCTGAAAAATAAACAATTGATCACTGACGATTTTGGAGCTGGATGGTAATATCATAATACATTTAGGTAACGATCCGTATGCATCGGTTGACTATAGACGGAACGGTCCGAGATTAAGTCTGGTTTTCGATTAGAAAGGGAATAGTGTTGTTTTTTTCTAGTTAGATTGTGAAATTGTTGTTTGTGTATATGAAGTTCAGATAGTTCGGAAGCCTTATCATTATCTATCTACCTTTTCTACAGTTTCGGTTTTACATGGTTCTTATCAAAGGCTAGTTTTTCAAAATTTTTTCGATAAAAATATTAGCGATGAGAGGCAAAATTGGGGAAGTCATAGCTGTCCCTGATATTTGCTCGTTAATATGTCCGCTAAATGCGTAAATTTCTTTAGACAAAATACAGGTATTTTGCAGACGCGATGAAAAAACTGTCGAGAACAAAACTTATCTTTTCAAATCTCCTTGACAGTAGATCAATTCGACACACAAATTCATATAGTTCAAATATCAAAACCGCCTGAATATTATCATTATGGTTTTAGAACTTAAAGCCTATTTAGTTAAATTTTCTGAAGGTATGCGTATCACATTTAATTGCCTATAAGATTTTAAATGTATTACTATAGGCTATTTATTCAGCCATACTAGTTATGGGTAGAGTTTCGTTTTTAATATATGGCCGTTTGATGAGAAAATTTAAATAAATCGGAAAGCAGTAATGTTCATAATCTATTCAGCGAAATATTGATATATTTCGAATTATGATTGGGAATTCTCGCTGCGATTTTGATTGCCTTGGGTCATATAAAGCGAATACGAATAAAATAAAACACCGTTTTCAATTAAATCTAAATAATTTCATCCGTTTCAGGTAAAAGTATAAAAATTAATAAAATTCATCGATTTATTCTCGCCCTTTCTCGTATTTTTACAAGCTCAAATTACATAAGTGAGAAGTGATGTTATATACTCGAATTGAAAGTTTTTCTCCAAAGAACTAGTTACACATCAAATTGTTAGATGAAAAATATTATAAACAAGGTAAGCTATACGCATACCTACTGTTTGTTCAAACCATTAAACAGGTGACAAGTCGAAACGCAGTACAGTCATTAAACAATTGGAGAAACGTGGGATCTTGAATACTTGATATATAGGACTGTTAATTATAACGTCAATGACAATTCCTAAGATAATGCACACAATAATGAAAAAATGTCAAATAATTCCGCAATCACCATATATTAGTAGAGAATATGTTTTATGTGTGTTTTACTCAAGGTATAAGAGTGCCATTTAAAAACAAAAAAAATCTTAGTAATTACAAATTTCGAAACTGATACAGTAGAAAAAGACATCGGTGTAATTCTAGACTCGAAAATCGAGTTTTGCGAACTTTTCTTAATATGCCGACATTTTAATAACAAGTCACATAGCCATATTTCCTAAACCGTGCCAAAATTAATAAAATATCAATTTAAAGTTTTAACGTTGATATCGAAACTGGAAAAATATATTCCAAATGTGAATAATCTTAAAATTCTCTTAAATACAAGGAAACTTTATGGTAACATTTTTTGGCAACTAGTACAGATTTTGGAAAATATATGCGTCGTCTTATATGTTTAAATTTATTCGGTAAAAATAAAATCCCTTTTTTTTAACAAGGATTCTACCGGGAGGCCTTTAGCACACAATTTTCAGTGTTGGTGAATGACTAACAATACTCATATCCATCCAAACTCGGGTGGTACTATCTGCACTCGATGAAAAGACAGAATTTTGCAATGAAATCAACGCCAAAAAATTAAAATGGTTTAGGTATTCGGTGGGTTTCTTAGCATACCATAATCAGGATATATTACTCTACACCATTTTGAAATAGACCAGTTATAATTAAATAATGTATATTCAGTTTTTAAAATGATAAAAAAATGTCTACATTGAAATATCGAAATGTCAGACTTATCCGAAATTCTTT
This sequence comes from Cylas formicarius, assembly GCF_029955315.1. NCBI lineage: Eukaryota > Metazoa > Arthropoda > Insecta > Coleoptera > Brentidae > Cylas > Cylas formicarius. Next base: position 12,141,569 of record NW_026844319.1, on the reverse strand, counting down.
GAAATTTCTTGAACTTCTTATGAAATTACCGACAGTTTTAAAAAAATATAGTTTTAAATTTCTAACTTTCTTTCAATTCTTTTCTGCTTGTCAAAGATAAAACTATAAACCTGTTGTCGAAAAAAATATCTAACAACCATGCAAAACAAGTTCTTTTAGGGCGCATTAGGAAAGTGATTAAACCATATTTAGGTCAGTTTTACAATAGTGTCTAAGGCAACAAGTCTGATAAACGCCATTTTAGTCTTTTTTATAGTTTTAGTTTAACAAACCTCCTAGACTGATGAAGTTTATCAACGTGTTGTGCGGAAAACATTCCGTTAGATGAAATCCTCGTTTTCGAAAGACACGGCTGCTGCGCTGCGGTCTAGCGACAAAGTTGTCAAGGATTTCGTGCGGCGAGTTATTGGCTCGTTATGGAACCTCACAGCGACATTTCAAAGAGCAACGCACTGCAAGTGTCGAACAGGAATGCTACGTTGCACTGCAAATGCAATAAGTGAAATTTAGCCCTCAGTTGTTAGCAAAATATTCGTATATACTGTTCCTGAAAAGTATATTCCTAAATTCACAATGAAAATGAAAGTAATATTCTTTGTTATTTACGATAACTACGGTAGGAACTACTTATGTTTAGCGCAAATTTGTAAATCAGCCCATAACTTTAACAACAAACTTTAACAAAACAATTAAAGCTACTGGGATCTAAGGGACATTTTTAAATGCAGCTTTTAGTGTGGTTTTAATTGACAGATCAAAAATATCAGCCTGCAAGTCTTGTGTAAAATATTCAGAATAAACATGACAATTTTCGCTATCGCGCTTACTACTTTGACATCTCTGGATCCAGATTCTTGAAGCTTTTTGTTTTTGGTTTTGTGACAATTTGGAAGCCTTTATTTTGCATTCGCTGGAAACTGCCACTGTGCGTCCACTTTTCGTTCTAATTATGGGGTTATATTTAAAGTTTACTAGAGATATGGGATTGCGGCTTTACTATGCTGTGCTATATTTTTGCAAAACAAAAGATACCGACTTCGAAACATGAGATGAGACACAAGATAAAACAGAAACTTTGTCATTTGAGTTACCGTTTATATTTTCAACATAATATATCCATCATTTTTTTATGAAATACTCTGTATAGATGTTTTTGTTTACTTAATTGCGATTTTTTTAAATAAATATATAATTGTTTTATATCAATTTTATTGCAGCTACACAAAGCCTAGGATATTTCGAAAGGAACATCATGCCTATATTTTTCTTATAAACATTTTTTAAAGTGTTTTATACATTTTTGTAAAAATACAGATATGTATATTGACAAATAGATGCAAGACCCATTGTGCTCGCAAATACCCGAAGAAGAATACGCAAATATTGCTAATATTGCTAAATATTGTTAATGTTTACTATTTTTTGTATTTATGTGGTTTATATTTTTTTATGATAATAATAATAATATTGATAATAAAATAAATAAAATTAGGATGAAAAATTGTATTTTCTAAAATGTCAAAATATAGAATTATTTAAAAAAAAAATACTGTTGAAAAGCTTATAAAAAGCGCAATCAAATATTTTAAAGATGTATAGATTCTCTACTTTTAAAAACATAATTTTACCTAGTATTTAACCTAGTTTTCATCATTTCATTATAATATAAATAATAATAAATATTAAACTACAAAAAAAAAATAAAATTAAAATCGTGAACAAAATCGCGAAAACCGAATCGCTCTCACTCTATCTGTAACTGTAACTGAGATACCTGGCGTATTGTTAAGTTAAAATCATCAAATATTCTTACCATACCGTCTCCAATTTTCTACTAATAAATGTTCTAAAAGTCAACAAAAGTAACCACAAGAATGGTATTAATTTAATGGCGACCAACAGATAAGGGGAACTCATTGTGTTTAGGGATTTCGAACCTATACCTACCAACTTTCGCATTAAATCGATCCCCCTGAATGGTTGCTAGGAAACAATTTCTTGTTTATAATTCCCGACGTCAGTTTCGCTGTTTGGATTATGTTATGTTGTTACCTAGTGTCTGTCTACGCGATTGGGATGCTTGTAATGTCATACGCAAATGGCATATTTTGAGCAAGTTCTTAACAAATTAGGTTGGAACGATGGTTTCCAGATTCCGGTGGCGAACGATGAAAACAAAGCCTTGGAAGCTGAACTGGCGAGACTGTCTTTGCATAAAATCAAAGCAAAGAACGTGCTGGAAAACCTAAACAGCAAGGTAGAAAACCTTAAACGCCACAATAACCATGTGTCCCACGAAAGCGAGCAGATTCAAAAGTTGTTAATGGCCTACAAGCAACGCTTGGATGCGGAAAAGAACAACTTTCACGTAATGAAAGCCGAGAAAAGCAAATCGGAATCCGACATAAATCAAACTTTAAAAAAAATCAAGCAGTTAGAAGATACGAGGGAAGCGCAAAAAAATGAACTACAGAAGGCGCTAATAAAAGTTGACAAAATGAAATCAGAGACCGGTTGGGATCTCGAAGCTTTGAAAGCATGGGAGGAATCGCTTAAGAAAAGAGACGAGGACAACGAGTTGATCAAAAAGTTTTCCAGAGAGGACGAGAGAAAATTTAACGAGCTGGAAGCGAGAAGACAAAATCTGCAAACAGAATACGACGCGAAAAACGCGGCGGTTCAGAATTTGGTTGGTGAACTCCACAGCTGCGAAATGATCGTCGAAAGAACAGGTATTTACCTCCTATTAGAACAAAAAAAATTTGACCAATTTATGCCCAATTGCTTCTAGTTACTTTTATGTAATTGAATTAACAAAATAAAAGATTTGACACCAAAAAGAACATACAAGCACATCAATTCTTTTAAGTAGTTCGTTATACTTGTCCCGATATATCGGGCGTCCAAAAGTAAGAGCTGTAAGTTTTAAAATAAATTTTGAAACCAGGTTTCTCAACACCACCTGCATCTTTATAATAAACATTAAAAGAAACTGTTTCAATAGCTGATTTTAAAATTATATTATATAGTCGGTACGATTTGTGATGGCATAGTCGGCAATAAAATCCAGACAGAATAAAATAGATTATTCATCTTGCATCCACTTATACTGTAAAAGCCTTATTTGTGTGCCCGTCCTTCCCAAGTTGCTTCTAACCCTTTATCTGCTAAACGGGTGTTCGAGTGGGAGACAGTAACCTACGCTTTATTAGGATTTGCTTTAAACGAGCCTCATACGTTCATGTGCATTACCTTTTATGGTATAGTCGCTACGATTTGTAGTGGTATAGTGGGCAATAAAATGCCAGACAGAATAAAAAAAATTGTTCATCTTGCTTTCAATGACACTTCAGGAGATGTTATTCCGCCCTAAATGTATATCTGATCAATGCAAGACAGTTGTCATTAACGATCACGATATATTACTTACGCCCCTACTTAGAGATTGATTCATGTATTTTCTACGTAATAATAGGTCAGGGATTTCGTTAACGATATGCGAATATTTAAGTGGGTGAATCTACCTGAAAAAATTATGATAATTTGTTAAATAAACTATTGTCTGAAAACTCTGTCCATGCAATAAAAACTGCTACTAGCAGTAAATGACCTTTCGTCTTCATTAGTAGTAAGTGGTGGTACCGTGTATTATTTTTTTCCCAGTATTATTTTATTATATTTTCTGTATGTTCTACACAACTCATCCAATTTTTCTTTTGTAACAGCCTGGAGAGCTGCCTTCCAAACAAAAACTGCTGCAGTATCGTAGTGCCTTGCCTCACTTACAATATTTTTATTAAACAATATTTTGCATTGATCTTACACCAATCATAGGACATTCTAAAACTTGATGATCCATTTCAGCATTTATTTCATCTGTAGCATCGGCAAGTTTCTTTTGTAATATTAGATCGATTTTTTGACAATTAATCTGCTCATTGATAATTACTTTTTTTCTTATCGATGCATTTAGTACACTTTCAGTAAATCTGGAATGCATTATCCACAATAATTAAAAACGGCCTTTTGAGTTTCGGCAGCAGTTTGTCAAAAACGCGACCTTGTTTTGAAGTGGAAACTGCTGCATTTATCCGGTGATTGCTGCTATCTCTGTCGCGTGTACGACACCGGGAGGTAATGGACAAAAGTAGAACACTGCCAGGTAAATAGGTGGGTTTTGTCATTCTTAGTATATGAGCAGGTAAAATAATGAGGCACCTTCTTGGTTTTATGACCGACCATGTCATGTCATATCGACTATAGCTGACAATTCTTTCTTTACATTTTAATTTTTGGATTTAAAAGATCCCAGTCAGAATCTGCTTTTTTGCGTCTTATTGTACCCAAATGTACCTTAGAAAAGCAGATATGTACTTAAAACTCCTTTTTTGGGACAAATAATTGGTTTTCGCTCTTGATTTCGAGCGGATTATAGTCAAAACCAGCATTTTCATAACTTTACGCACTGAAATCCCCTAATAAACTGCACATAACTACTTAAAAGCCCACTTTCTTGGATTGCTGGTAGGTTTTTCTTCCATTATTCAAACAGATTCCAGTCACAATCGGCTCCTCCGACTCATATTGTACCTAAAACCGCATCAACACTGCAGATATCAGCTTAAACTATCATTTTTTGATCCAAGCAGTTACATATTCATGTCAATATCTTTCAAATACTAGTCAAAATCGGCCTCTTCGGGCATTATAGTGACGAAAACCTTAATAAACTATTAGATTTCGACGTAAAACCCCCTTTCTGAGTCAAATAGTTGCCGATTTCGATAAGATCCCAGTCAGAATCTGCTTTTTCGCCTCTTATTTATTAATTACAAATTAATTTTAAAGAAATAGGTGGCTTTACCCTTTTCCTCGTCGTTCCCTTACCCCCATAAACATAAATACGCATATATAGAATAATAAAGGCAAAAGGTTAATAGTTGTTAGTCTGTTATTTGATACGTAACAAGTCTAGTAGGTTTAAATAAACTTTATTATTGTTATTACGACCAAGGTCTCAACATTGTTTGAGAGTTCGTCTTATGATAGACCACTTAATTAATTTACTGTAACAGCATTGTTGTTTTTTCTTTTGTAATATATTGAGTTAATTAATTTTTTTTATTAATATTGTCATTAACATTATACAGTAACGGTAAACTAATGAGAAATGATAGCTTACGATAATTGTAATTGTTGGTACTAAGAAATTGGTTATAGATATTTCGAATATTATAATCTATTGTTAGGTAGTTTATTCTTAATTTTCCTATTAAGCTTAATGATAATTTTAAACAATACTTTTAATCGATAAATTATTTTAAAAAATGGTACGTTTCTTTAAGGCAAATTAATTGGAACGTATTTTCTAACACATAACGTTTTATCTAATATATATTATATTTAGTTGGATATCCATTGACTTTCATTACTTTTTAACACCTGCTAGGCATGGACTGCCTGAAATGTCTGCAAGTCTCTAGTGGAAGGCTGGTTCAAGCTTCTCTCATACCTTCAAACAGTTCGTTGAAATTTTGAAAAGATTTTGAACCTAACTTTTTTTGTGAACAACCCGACGAACTGTTTCCAAACTCGTTTTTCTGGAACGTCGCTGCCTAGATTCAGTTCTAGTTGTCCCATGAATTCTAGCATGATGAACAACATTAAACACGGCTTCTTTGCAATTATTAATCATTTTTGCCATAATTGTCTATGATTTTTGTCTTTAATTTATTTTAATTCGAAAGTAGATTAAAATTAAATTATTGACGAGAATGGAGGTTGAATACAAAATAAATCTCTATAGAAACGATATTCGAATTTCATAATAAGCTTACTTATGATGATTGTGCTAAATTTAAAAATAATAAATATGTATCCTAACAATAGTAACACTAATATAATATTCGAATTGTCTTGAACGAATATTTTAATACCAAGAAATAACATTATGGTAAGCTATGGTGTCTAGTTGGTTTGCCCTCGATGTATGTATATCCAAAAATGTACAGTGCACTATAATGAACTTAGAATGGTTGAATGATATAAATAATTTACCTTGCGTTTTTGACATCATAAGTGGCTACTCTTTAAAGGAACTATTGCTTGGTTGGTTTTAAGAAAAAAAATTATATCAATGTAGGTCAGCAATCGCTTTATTTTTGAAATTAAAAAGATATAAAAAAAGGTTACATATTTGATTGATTGATAAACCCGCACAATTCATAAATTTTTCTATTTTCTCTATTTTTGAGAGTGCCGTCGGGGTAAGCACGACACCGAATATTTTTATGGAAAAAATGTTACGCAGCAGGTTTTCATGAAGGATTTTCAATGAAATACAAAATCATTTAAGTGTAAATGGGCTAGGAAGCTGTTTTACCAACGAATCATGTTTCAACCCACAAATCGTCAAGTACATCTCAGATGGACTGTATTAACTGTAAAATAAGGACCTTTTTTCAACAAGGGTTTATTCTGCCAAAAGGATCCATCGCTTCTTAACTCAAACACACAATATATCAAGGTAGTAATCTACCAACTAAATGAAAATTTAGGAAACCCAATATAAGAGGATGCAGAGTTAAGAGTTCTTTTTTGCTAAGAAAAAAATTGCGATTTTATTGTTTTAGAACAAAGACTGTCTCTATGCATTGCGGATTTAAAATTTTAGCGAAATATCTAAAGCAGTGTCAATGGATATGACCTAAACCCATTTGTTTTTTAATTTCAATACTCTCTAATTCAAAAATAAAGTGATCAAGATCACTATCTTATTATGAAATACCCTATACAGTTGGGTTGCTTTAGTGTCCAACATATGGGGTTTCTATTGCTAACTGCAAAAGTTCGAACAATATGATTAATTGCCTTATTTTCTTTAAATTATTTTAAATACAGTCGCAAATTATTAACAATCAAATAAATTTAAATGTTATGTTTTTTGCGACGATACTTAAAAAATCTGAAAATATTATTTTTCAATAGTCAAAGCATTCGTAATTTTAATAGGCATATTCAGAAATCGTCATTTAAATAGCAAAATAAATGAAAATATTATTATTAAGAACTAATAAACAGAAAAAATAAATTAGTTGAAAACAACTAATAATAAATAATATAATTAATAGAATAGAATGGAATAGCGTTTGTTGACCTTTTATGTACATAGTAGTCCATTGAAAGTCAACAACATAAATTTCTTAAATTCTGTAATATTGTAAAATGAATGTTCAATTAGAACATTGCCTAAAAAATTCTTAAATGTAGGTTTATTCATATTTGTTATGTTATATTCTTTGTACTTATTTCTAAATAGGTTACAAAGACTCAAATCTATTGTATCTCATGTCATTCTGATCCTTGAACTCGGTAATATCAAATTAGAAGCTTCTCTCATATAAGTATGATAATAAGAAAGCGTCCGGTAATCTTTTAAATGTATATGGGTTTCAAGTATAATTATCAAGTAAATAAAATTAATAATAATAGTAAATAATACTTAGATTTTATCTCATTATGTTAACCGTCTTGGGCGTTTGAAATAACATTTCTTAATAATCAAGCAATGTTTACTTCAAAATCTCATCTCTTCATATAATAATTTAAATATTAATATTAACATTTATTTTCGAAAAATCAATACTACAGTACAATATAGCAAGGATAAACGTCAGTGGGTGGAATCACTAGGTATAAAAAAAATTATTTTAGCTTACCCTCAGAGGGTTGTTCTATGGTACAGATATAAATTTGGACCTATCTAATTTAAGTACTTTAAGTCAATAAGATCATTTAAAAGCTGTCGATAAGTCGCAATTATCCATTGTTTTGTTTTGTAATCAAATGGTCTAAAATTTTGAGTTTCTTTGTATACCTGTATGTTGGTAGTATATTGTATAGTATGGGTGCATAATATGTATAAGAACGTTGTTCCTGTGTTTTTTGAGTAACAGTGGGATACGCGACATTTTTTCGGATATTGTACATATATTAATTATAATTTAATGGAATTTAACCTTTTTTATACCTTTTAATACGGACAATTGCCGTATATATATTCAACAGGTCTCCTGAAACAGCAAATTTGTTGGGTATAATTTTGGTTTGCTCAACCCCGACCCAGGGCGATGATGATGGATGGGTTTCCATTAAGGACGTACACACAGTTTCTAATTATTGGATTGTTGAGAAGTTTTTTAAGTGGTAAAATTTAGACCGTAACACTCTAAGTTTACAAACTACATTTGCGAGGTGTTAGTTCCATCTAAGCAAGCTTTCTATAGCAATACCGAGATATTTTATAGCATACGTTTCAGGAATAATAATATAATTTACTGTTAACTAACTAACCCAAATTTTGGATGGATATCAACGAAAGTTTGCCTATTTAAATTAGCAATACTTTGGCTACTTAAAAATAATTTTTAAGCGATAATATTACAAATAAGATGGAATAGCAAAAAAAAATTGCTAGATTGATTTGATGAATAATTTACCAAATTATTAATATTTTTAGAACGTTTTTTTTAATCTTAGTGTTTTGATATTATGGCACAACTTTACTCTTGTATTTTTTGTCCTACCCTGTGTGCTGTTTGACTTGCAAATATTTTTAGTGCACCTAATATGGTTATGCAATTAGCACCAACTTTTGCCAATTTTGGTTGTGCAGTTCGGTGAAAAAGATCCATATGTTGCACACTCAAATGACCACACTATATAAGAGAATCTTCCAAACTAAGCAAATGTTAACTACTGATACTAAGCAAATGTTGACTTTGGTTGGTTGATCTGCTCAACCGACAGAAAAAATGTAAAATGTTGGTAACTGTCTTTCTGATCAAATAAAGACTACCTTATTATTATATACCATGAAAAGGGAAGCAATTGCCACAACCCTGGCGAATCTAAGTAACCAGTTATTGACTGGGACCGAGAACACTTTTTACTAAAATTGTTTTTATGCTAGGATTTAAAAATGTTGCGTTTTCAGGTAAGGCAATAAAGCAACAGTTCGCAGAGCGCGAATGTCTTATACGGCAATGGAAAGACGCGATCAAAATGTTGCACCAACGTGACGCAGACATATCAGCGGAACAACAGCACGTCACAAACTCTCAGGAACAACTAGAAAAACTCCAAGAACGGCTGGGTGAGGAGAATGAGTTTTTGCAAAATGAACAAAAACATAACCGCGATATCCAGTTGGAGATACAAAAATTGAACAGTCAATATTCACGGGCTAAGCTTCAATTGGACGACCTTATTCAAAAGATTTATCTGATCGTCAACGAGACTCACGGGCTCAGACGAGCGGTGACCGGGGCCGCTCGACATTTAGAACAGACCAGGTTAACGGGGAAAATGCTTTCCGAGCAAATTGACCAAAAAGAACGTCTGCGTATAAAAACCCAGGAAGAACTTACCAATCTAGAACAAAAACTGCAAGAAATGAAAGGCACTAACGTCACTTCGGCGGAAAGGATCACAAAAATTCAAAACTTAATTGACGGTCAGGAGAACAGCTGCAAAATATTTATCAGCGATACCGAAAGAATCAATAACAACCTGTACAGGATGACTCAGGTGTTGACGGAGCAAAAGGACGCCGGAAAAATTTTGGAAACTAACCTAAATAACGTTTACTGCATGTGCGCCAAACTAAAAAAGCACATTTCTGACGAAAAAAAGTCTCTTGAGAAGATAAAGGAAGTGGTCTACAACATGGACTACCGTATCGACGAATTTGAGCAAAAGCTTTGCAAAGTGGAAGGATCGGATAGAGAGGAACAAGCGGACGAACGACTAAATAAAATAAAGGATTTGGAAACAGTTTTGTCGGAACACGCTGAAGTGCAGCATACCCTTCAAAACCAAGTCGATAGATTGCGGGAGGAGATGCGCCGACTCTGGAATTTTTTAACGTCCGATAAAAAGCAACTCGAAGAGCTGGAGAACAAAGTAGAAAATTATCTTTTAGCCTACGACGTAGGTCGAAAACAAATCGACGCTGCCAAACGCTCGATACAAGAAAAACAGGTCGAGGAGAGCATGATGAGATTGAGAATAAATCACATCGAAGATGAAATGGAGAAGGAGGATTGCAAGATTTTCAATTTGCAAAAATTGAGGGTGGATCTGGATTTGGTCATGAAGGAACGTCAGATAGAGATCGATACTAGGAAGGCAGTGATATTGGCCAAAAAGCGAAACCTGGAAGATGAGGTTGGAAAACTGAAAACAGAGATAGGGTTGCGGAAAATTAAGCTGGACCAGTTGCAGAAGAAGTATCACATGGAACTAATGTCATTGGGTAAAGACCAAGAAGGGCAAAACCTATCAATTACACATTACAAAATAAAACACGCGCAGGAAAAGTTCTTTCTGCAACAAGAGGGTGACGAATTGGACACGAAGATAAAGAAAGCCGAGCAAGAAATCATAGCAATGGAAAACACTTTGAAAATAGTAAACCTGACTAACGTTAAATTCAAAAGTAACCTGATACAGGTTAAGGAAAACGATTTGCAATTAGAAGACATGAAATCTTTGGGGTGTCAACTAAATGACGTCATGATTAGGTTGAAGTACGCCAAGGAGGGGTTAGAAGCGAAGCGGTGCGAAGTTAATGAAATAAAAGAGAAATTGGAAGAAATGCGAGGAATGAAACTGAGCAAACTGGACGAGCAATCCCGACTGGAAGAAGAGAATATATTAGTTGAAAAGCAAGAACGGAGTAAAGAGGAAAAATTGGCGAGAGCCGAGCTGCAATTAAAAAAAGTCACCAAAAAGATTGGAAATCGCGACACTTCCCTCTACGATCAAGATCTGGAGATTCGCCATCTGAAGGAAGCGAATAAGACGGTCCAGAAGCAGCTAATGGATATGGCAACATCACATCCGGAAATGGGTCCGCTGATTAACAAATACGCCGACGAACAGGACGTCGATTTATATCCGTCGCCATGTTCTTCGTCACTTTATACGTCGGTAACATCGAGCAGCAGTTCATCCTGTAGCGGCGTTCAGATGGAATCAGTGACGATAAAGAAAGTAAACATATCGTGGAAATAAAGCAAATAATTCGCGAAACTTGCCAAACTCCAGTTGCTATTGGGCAATTCAGAATTCGTTTACGGCTTTTTTATATCTCCCGGCATATGAGTATTTATCTGAAAGTTGCTAAAGCCAGAATAAAATCGAAACGATTTCGGTTAAACCCATATTCCTTTATTCTCCCTTCGCCCTTAATTTGATAAAGTCAACTTTTGGGATTAACGTGGAATTCTTCTTAGACGGAAGTTCATTATCCGGGGCGCTATCTTAATTTTTATTTCCGGGCGAGGAAAGTTGAACCATAAATTTCAACAATCGGACTTTTATGAGCTACTAAAATTGTACCTACCACTATCGCGTAAATAATAAAGTAAATATTTTGTTCCGGTATAGTGACGTCTGAGCCAAGGCAAACATAATTTATATTAAAACGTCCAGAGGTACATGTCCGGTAGGTTATAGAAAACCGATGAAAACGTACCTACATAAATATTGGCTTATGAAGACATATGGCGAATCAAAGATGTTCTGTAAACATATAATGGAAAAAGTTTATCAATATCTGGAGAAGTCCTGAATAGTGAATAAAGGCCCTTCAATAAATATGCGTTTCATTCATTTAACATTGTTCGAATGCGAATTGCTCATGTTTCCATTTTTCCATTTTATTCCCGGTTACCATGATTACACATAATAATAACGTGGAGTTTGAAAGTGGCCCAACTCCAATTAAACTTAAATTAAAATATTTCATATTGAAAATGTCGGTCAGCAGCGATGCTGACTTTCACATACTTTGCTATTACTGTTGTTTTTATTAACAACGAAATTTATTTCCTAACTTGGAAACTTCAACAATATTTAGTAACATCTGCTAATCCGTAAAGTTATTAACATAATGGTCATTAGAATGTGTAATATAAATATCGCTAACAAAAAAATTGAGCTGTCAAAACACCGTCTCCTATCCTTTGATCCCTATTTCGACATTTGAAAATGGTAAAATGGAAACAATTCTCAATCATTTATAATATTTGCTAACAATTTTTCACTTAGAGCAATTGCATCATATTCATTTTTTGTTAGCATCGCTGTATGAAAAAAAACTCTATTGTTTTGCTGTTAACACCGCGTATAATCTGCTAGACAACACCAAACGTTAGTCATGGTCAGGATGGATTGCGGATTGCGTCCTCCGCTCCCACGTAAGTCCGTTCCACTCGGAGTGGTGATACCGCAGACTTGTGTGCGTTTCGGTTAGAACCTTGTTTATTATCAGTGCGAACATACCTTCGGCACATATTGTTTATTGTTCATTTAACAATCGCCTCCCATTTACTTAGAGTAGTATTTATTGGTTTCTTTTATTAATAAATATCTTCAATCAAGCGACCAAGAACCTCACTTCCCTTGTTATAATTATAACGAAACATTACACGTTAATCAACCGAAAGTTATATTTTCGATTGACTTTGCCATTCCCACAAGTGAAAATTGGTATTTTTGTTATTTATATTATAAAACAAATAGCTTTTAACAATGCTTACACCTCTTTGATAGATAAGATTATAACTAAAAACAGTTTCTTATAATTCTGAACTCTATCGATCCGAACCCAAAATTTATAACACAATAAAATACATAGGAGAACCTAGCAAAAAAGTTTCAAAACACATCTAAATTTGGTCTCAATCTGTGCTACGCTATGATGAGGTATTGCGTTACCCGTCGAGAGAGTAATAGCAACCATTTTAGCCCCATTATATATTGAAATCAGTTTACCACTGCTTAACATAAAACAAAGCAACTAATCCAAAAATAATGGTAGACGTCGTCTGACTAGACGTATATATATATATATATATATATATATATATATATATATATATATATATATATATATATATATATATATATATATATGGCCATGACGAGCCTCTTAGCCGACCGCGCTTTGTAAAGATTAAAAAATGAACAAGAAAAAGAACTTTTCTGGTGCCGTAGATAAAGCAACAGCAAATTATGGTGAAAATAACTGCAAAATTTTTAATTCCCAGAAGGCACTATTATAATTTTCGTGAACCTTTCGCAGTAATACCGCGCTCTGCTGGGGTAGAAATGTCTTGACAATGCTTCACAATGCCGACCATATAAATGGTGCTGATACTTTTCGTTAAATTTGAACAGAGGTGGCTTTTACTTGATGAAAATTCATTTAACGCAGTTAAATTAGAACTAAAAATGTTCAAATTTTCACAGTTATTTATTAGTTTATGACAGCTGTTTTGCTCACACCGTACCTTTATCAAATCCAAAATTTGACATATAAAGACAGGTAGTAATAGATTCTGAAATGAACAAGAAAAATAACTTTTCTGGTGCCGTAGATAAAGCAACAGCAAATTATGGTGAAAATAACTACAAAATTTTTAATTCCCAGAAGGCACTATTGTAATTTTCGTGCAAGTGTGAAAACTAATATTTTTTTAGAAACATCAAAACATTGAAAAAACTGCTAGGTATAGGTCTAGGCATATATATTATTAATAATAGACCTTTTCAACAATTTTGACACTACTCAATACCAAAGAGATTTCTAAAGAAATCTATAGCCTGGTCACTCTGATTAATTTTGTAAATTTTGAAAAATCTTGTCATCACTGTCATTCTGTAGTGCTGAAAAACACACATGGTACCCTTATACTCCCAGTTAAGTTGTTTAAAAACATTGTTTCCCTGCCTAACTTCTCTCTAAATAGGTCCATCTGCTTAGAGCATAAATACAGAATAGCTAAAATACAGCTATCGACACCAGCAAAATTAGAAATTCGTGCTGGTCTTTAGAAATAATTTCCCACATCATGTTTCCCTTATTGAAATCCCATGTCCATGAGTATCCTCGAATAGTTCGCGTATCAAAATACTCGAACGGCGGCTAGAGTTAAAATTTCATTACACTAGCACAGAATAGTTGATTCTTGAAATCAAGTTATTTATTCATCCGCTCGCCCCGTCGCTTTTGTATTATTGACTAATGAACAATGGAAATTCTATTTGCTGTCATTCAAAGCGTTTTTGTCTTATTTTATCGGGATATTCAATTTCCGCTTTTATAACTCTGTAAAAATGAATTTCGTCGTTTCTAATAAATAGTCCCGTGTCGTTTGGCGAGGATCGAATTGAATTAGCTTTTCCTTTAACGACGTAATTTTATCGGATCCACCTGATGATTACTTTTTTGCGTCACTCATCCTCTCTTGTTAAAACGGAAATGGATTTTTAAGGGGCGAGAAAAAGAGAGCGTAAAAAATGTATGTAAATGATAATAGGAGCTGTAAAATAGGAATTGGGACACCCTCGCTCCTGCGGTGTGTACAGTAAGAAACCGTTTAGCATTTTTATAAGCGGCGGACAAGGAGATAGGGGATCCGGGAACGCCGATGTCTCGTGCACTCGGTCCGCAAAATATGAGGAGATAAAATGAGGAATTTATTTTGGGCAGAGTTCCGACAAAAACTCTTTACGCGCCTTATTTATGCATGAATCCCGAGAGTTTTCGAGAATTCGTCTGCCAAAGGGAAATGGGGATTTCATTAAAATATCGAATTGGAATTTTTGTTTTTTTTTTGAGCGGCTACGTTTTTTCCAGTTCGATGATGTCTACCAGTTTTTCAAAATAAAAATGCCAATATTTAATAATTTTAAGTATTGTTTCCAATAAAAAAAAACAACATTGCCGATTTTTCATACAACCTTCCGCAGTAATACCGCGCTCTGCTGGGGTAGAAATGTCTTGACAATGCTTCACAATGCCGATCATATAAATGGTGCTGATACTTTTCGTTAAATTTGAACAGAGGTGGCTTTTACCTGATGAAAATTCATTTAACGCAGTTAAATTAGAACCAAAAATTTTCACAGTTATTTATTGGTTTATGACAGCTGTCACACCTTACCTTTATCAAATCCAAAATTTGACATATAGAAACAGGTAGTAATAGATTCTTAAGTAGATACAATAGAGAACTTGAACAAAATTTCAATTTGAAAAATATTGATCATAAAAGTAAGTTTATTTTATTAAAAGAACCACAGTTCAAAATAAAAATAATTTCGTGGTTCTGTGTAACAAATATTATAAGCAATTAAAAATTGTAAAATTTAAATCCTCCTTCAAACGCGCTGTGGCTTGCTTTGGTTGTGTTTAGTATCAAAAAGAAAGTCCTGAAAATGACCAAAGCCGATTTTTTAAAAGGTCAATCTGATAATTTACCCTTAGAGGATATGTTTATGGCGATATCTTACATACAAAACACCGAAAGTTTTTCTTTTGCTGAGGTCGGCAGTGTTAAAGCTAAAAGGTATGTTCATAGAAAATGTAGCCACTAGTTTTAAACCAATATAATATTATAATCAGCTTAAAGTTTTCTAGTTAAAGCTAAAATTAAAAGGGTATTTCAAATAAGATGTAACTAATAAACTAAATACTTTTTAAAGTATATTCTCATTGATAACTTAAAGTGTTCTTTTTTTTATAGAGATCAGCAAGCCATTTCCCTGGTCAGCAATAGGATAGGTGCAAGTTCGAAGAGTTAAAAATGTGTGCACGGTTAAGGCTAAAGTTGAACATGATGTTAACAAAAAACGACGGCTTTTATTTTTAGGTAGACGAATAAAAAGTTTATCTGGCGTTTTACGGGTTTTACTGAAACACGATGGCACGATTTGTAATATTGTTTTTGTGTTTGTTATCATGTAAAACACACCAAGTACAAATACCAACTGGCGTAGATTAAATGCAAACACTTTTCCACGAGCCAAAAATAAACGTCGGGTGTCACAACTTGAATTATTTATTGAACCTTAAATATTGGATTTTGAGTTTTGGTATTCGGTATGCGTTATATATATATATATAAGGACCGATACCCCAATTAACTAAAATTTGTTGTTCAACTAGCCGGTCACGACTACCGTTTTGTGTATATATATATATATATATATATATATATATATATATATATATATATATATATATATATATATATATATATATATATATATATATATATATATATATATATATATATATATATATATATATATATATATATATATATATATATATATATATATATATATATATATATATATATAATATTCTCACGTATTGATTCACGGATGGAAAAATGTGATGACACTATATTCCGGGATATCATCCGTTCGCTCGTTGAACTCCGACTGGAATCCTGCAGACGTTTCGCCAAAATCTCACTTGGCATCTTCAATGCTCGCGCTCCGAAAACACTTCGAACACTGGGAGGTTATCGGCGGTGCGTGCGGTATTTATACTCTGCGCCGGAGATGGTAACGGTGCTGCTTGTGCGTGGGGGGAGGTGACTCCGCCCCCTGAATTGTCGCGTTGTTAATTTCGCCCGATCGTAGTTGCGATGTCCCCGTTGGCTGCTGCGCATCGCTCTGCTGTTTGATTATCGTTCTCCACGTGTTGGATAAATGCAGAGCGTCGTCTCTCGTATTGAGGTGTCCGGACTTTTCTATTTCGATGGCCTCTCGTATAATCCGAGTCCTAAAATCAGGAATATTAGCTATTTGTTTGCAAGTGCCGAAATCAATTTTATGGCCTGTCTGATGTTGGTGCTGAAACAAAGCAGATGTTGTTTGTTTGTTTCTTATGGCTAAACGATGTTCCTCGAGCCTGGCTGAAATCCTTCTGTTGGTCTGTCCCACGTACGTCAGGCTGCACGATCCGCATGCTACACTGTATACTCCTTGGTTTTCCAGAGTAATTTTTTGTTTTGGGTTTCTTAGTATTGCTCCGATGGTATGGTCAGGTTTGTATGCCGTTGATATGTCGTGTTTCCGTAATATTCGGCCGATTTTGTCATTAACCCCCTTGATGTGTGGCAGGACAGCGATCGATCTTCGTTGGATCTCGTCCTGCACTCTCTGCTGCGGCTGTTGTTGTTTACTGATTGCCTTGCTGATGGTGCGCCTTTGGTATCCGTTTTGTCGAAGACAGGTACTAATTTTCTTCAGTTCTTTATCTCTGTTCCTCTCGTTTGTGAGCCTGAAGGACCGAGCAATTAATGTATTTGCCACTGCCTGTATCTGTGATGGGTGGTGATGAGATTTAGCGTTCAGATATCTATTAGTGTGTGTTGGTTTTCTATAGACAGTGTGTTCCAAGTGTCCATCTTCGGTCCTTGTGATGTGCACATCTAAAAAGGGCAGACTGTTATCCTCTTCAAGTTCTATTGTAAATTGAATCCTTGGATGAATGGAATTCAGATGATCTAGGAATTTCAAAAGCTCCTCCTTGCCAAAAGGCCATACAACAAATACCTCATCAACGTATCTTGCCATAGTTTTGGCTTCAGATTTGCCTCCTCTATTGCTTTCTTTTCGAAGTAAATCATGAAGAGGTTGGCAATCACAGGTGAGAAAGATGATCCCTGCTCCATCTATTTGTCGGTAAATTTTCCCGTTGTACATAAAGTAAGCGTTTTTCAGGCAATGTCTTGACAGATCCGTTATGTATGGCGGAAGATCTTCGTTTTCTTCTATAAGCAAGAGTGCCTCTTCTACTGGAATACTCGAGTAGAGGCATTTGACATCGAAACTTGCCATAATGTCGTCCTTGTCCATCCTGAGAGAACCTAAAATCTGAGTGAAATGTTCTGAGTTTTTAACATATGAATCTGCCTTTTCCACTATAGGCTGAAGTGCACTGGCCAGATGTTTTTCCAGCTTGCATAATGGTGAGTTAAAGGCGCTTACGATTGGATGCATGGGAACCCCGTCCTTATGGATCTTTGGGAGCCCGTAGAATTTTGGGCAACGAATCGATTTTTCCCTCGGAATAAGTTTCTTCTTTGTATCCTCGTTTATTGATGAATCGACAATTTTGGACTTAGTTGTTTTTTCCAAATATGTCGCGGGATCTCTGGTGACTGATTTGTATACTGGGTCGTTCAAAATATCCTCCAATTTTGCATTATAATCCGATGTATTCATGACGACAGTGGCATTTCCTTTGTCTGCTGGCATTATTAGAATGTTTTCGTTTTTGTTTAGATTCCTTAAGGCTTGCATTTCTTCTCTGCTTAAGTTTGGTTGCGGTGGTTTTGACTGTCTTAAGACTCTGGCGACATCTTGCCTAATTAACTCCGCATCTTGTTCATCTATGGTGGAAAGACTTGCTTCGAAGTTGGAAACGATCTCTTCGACGGGTGCTCTTTTTGGAGCTATTGCATAGTTAAATCCTTTATTCAGTACGCTGACTTCTGTATCGGAAAGATGGTATGCTGAAATATTATGAACTGTACTGCTTCGGTTTGTATTTGGCACTTGTCCTGATTTTTTGGAATTTGACTGAAGGATTTCTAATTTCTTCCACAGTTTTTTTGAAGTGATGTCCTTGTCTTTCTCAGTGCGCCAAGATGTTAATAATTCTATGCGGTCCCACAGTAACTGATGGATCTTGTTGCTCAGTTTCAGGTGGAGTCTGAAAAGTTGTAGCTCAGTCTCACTAATTTCGTACCGGGTCCGCCTGATCTGGTCTTGGAGTAGGGCTTTGCTAGCTTTGTCCAGGATAGCTTGTGTCTTTCTGGTACGTGTGTGATAAGACAACCTTGTAAATGTTGGCAACAAGTTCTGGTTGCGGCAGTTTTTAAGACAATTCAAGTTGCACAGCGAAATAACCCTCCTTTGTCTTAGTTTTTCATAACACTTGGTGGCTGTAAAGGTCTCCTTCCCGTAAAGGTCTATGATATTCCCACATATTTATTCACGGATGGAAAAATGTGATGACACTATATTCCGGGATATCATCCGTTCGCTCGTTGAACTCCGACTGGAATCCTGCAGACGTTTCGCCAAAATCTCACTTGGCATCTTCAATGCTCGCGCTCCGAAAACACTTCGAAGTGTTCGAAGTGTTTGATTGATGATTAATTGCACCATTACTGCGAAAATTAGCTTTATCGGAAAACATTAGTTTAGACTAAACATTTGGATCGGAATCTATTGCCTTAGTCATAGCGGTTCAGAAGTTTAACTTTTGATCAAAATCACGGTCTAGAAGTTCTTGGTGTAGTTCCATATGGAAGGGATGAATTTATGTTTTATAATGGTGCGATTAACGGTAGATTCGGGTGTATCACATAAACTAGCTACTTGATAGCTACTGACATGGGAATGAACTTGCGGTAAAATTTCCAATTCTTTCTCCTCATTGGTAGCATTCCGGTTTACCACCACTTTCCGGTTTTCATATTCAATTCTTTCAATAGTATCAAACCGTTCCATTAAATACTGAAGAGTAAAGAAAAATCACGTCAATGCGTATTTAATATTTGGGGATTTGCGATTGAATTAGGTAATTTTAATTAGTTACTTAGAAATTTTCGTTGCGACTTCATAGATACAAATTTAATTTATTTTTCAAATATTATCTAAGTTCCGAAAGCAGTCTAGTTATCCACCATATTTTTCCCTTAGTATTTTCGTAAATTGACGGCAGGTCAATAGACTAGAATCGCGTAATATCAAAATTCCACCAAATTTATGAGCAAATGATGAGGAGCGTCATTCTTCCAAAACAGACGAGTTTTTAAGTCCTTTTTCAGCGAACGCGGACCGACCAATCCTCGAAGATATTATTAATGTTCGACTCGTGACTTTCAGAATTCATTATACTATGCTTTTAAGTTCTAACTAGTAACTTCATGTTGAAAGCGTTGTCCCTTTACAGCTTAAAAGCCTTACGAGAAATAGTAAATTAGTTCTAATTAGTCGGAAATATATTGTATAATTTTTAGCATTTTATGCAGCGTATTCGAAACTTCTTTTCTTCATTTATACCTCCAGTTAAATATCTACGAAGACCGATTCCTTTTGCGTCCGTAAGCGAAGCTTTAACGCTGGAAATACCTTTAGCTTAACGAATAATCCTCTCCTTTGCGGAGCGTGGCAAAGGACCGAGGATTATTAGATTAATTTCCAAATTCGGAACTCTAACACGACCTCACGGGTTTAATATAAATTTAAATGTATTCCAGAATAATTTAGAATGTAAATATAGGAAAACTAGTGTGGAATTTGCACATTCGCCGGCGGTTGCAACCGGAACTTGGCGAAACAGTTTCTGGATACAAAGACGAAATAATTTCGGCCGCACATGACGAAAACGTGACGCAAACAGAAAGCGTACGTTTAAGGTTTCGATTCAAGCAGAGCGTTATTTTAACAAAAGAATTTTGTTTTGGACTAAATGTGTGTTTATTGCTTTTTTTGCGCGCCATGAACAGACGAAATTCTCCCATGTCTACTAGGTCACTACCAAAACATGAGATGCACATTATTGTATTTACAAATGATTCACAGGCTATACTGTAAGTTGCTAGCATAGTAAGACCGCCGTTCTATCCGATTTATCAAAAATCCCTTACCCTCGACCACTGCCATTGTTCAAGGTGTGAAATGAGGCTACCGCATCGACAGGTACCCATTAGATAGGAACAACAACAGAAGTTCTATATAATAATTTCAGGTAAAATATGGATGATTTTTTGTTTAAAAGTCTAGTTAGTTGTTGGTTTATATAGGTGTGATAATTATATATAAAGAGAATCTGTTGCTTTTTATTGGCAAATAAATCCCTGTCTGGCCGATGGGGACGACTCAGGTATGTTATATATGAATAGGTTCATAGAATTAACCAGGATGAATCCACACCCTAGGGTATTCGATTTGCGCTTGTTTCGGGAGTCGTCTTTCGTGCGGGATCATAAAACCTTCTCGTTTCGGGCGTAGAGTTCTCCAAACGGTATACCATCCTTCCGACATAATCCGGTATTTAACACTGGTAAAATTTTATTAAGAAGTAACCGCAGACCTACCTCCCTTGGGTTTTTCTTTGTAACCCTCAATAAGTAGATTCGCAATTCCACAATGACGTTCCCAAACTTCGTGCATACAAATGCTGAAAGCTGAAGGATTTATGTAGAGTTTCAAATTTAATTAATTCTTTAATTTCTAATTAATTCTATTACCTCAGAACTGAATTTCGGCGAGGTGGTGTGGTGTTTCTTCTTAAAAGGAACTTATGAACTTCCAATAACTGCTACTTTGTGTAAGAATTTCCAAAAAACATATCATTTGCAAGCAAAACATTTTGAATGACTTCTTTAGTGGTAGCTGGTAGTCCATCCTTTCTTGACGGTATCGTGGCTATCAAACCAGGTCTCATCTGAATATATGATGACGATGTTTTTAGCACGAATTTCTTGGATTTCTCTCAAATGTCTTGTCCTCCACTCCGAAATTATTCCTGATTCCATCAAAACTTGTCTCTTATTGATGATGCTTTTGTAATAAAAACCAGTTCTTCGCCCGAACGCACACAAAGTCTCTTGGCAACAGTCAATGTTCAAAACACTACACAACTCTGCATGGCTCCACTTTCCGCAGATGTCGATTTCAGAAACAGAAACACGATTAAAATTATAATTACGTCATCGACCGCAATCTTAACTTCGTCTCTGGACATCGCAAGCGACTTACAAAATTGAATAATGTTAGTGTTTGGTAAGAAATAAATAGTCATAAAATGTATATGGTGCCGCATTAAAAATTGCATACGGAGTCTTGAAAAACAATTGAATAACAGCCAGTTGGTAATTATTAATTACAAAGACAAGATGGAAGAGAAATAACTAATAAACTAAACTAAATAAAAAATACTGTTTCATAAAACTCATAGCGTACTCCGATTTTACCAACCCCCATAAATCAGCCAATAGCAAACTGGGAAAACATGTTAAACCCTTAAATTGGAAATCAGTTGAAGGTTTCAAATTCAACTTGAAATGGAGCTCCCTCAAGTATGCAAGCAATATTAGAAAGATTTATAAAAAGTACACTAATATGAATTAACAAACAGTTTAATTAAAGAAAATTTCCAAAACTAACCAAAACTATTAAAATACAACAGTCCACACGGCATAGTTCTTGTCGAATAACATCCCACATAGGGTTCTGGCTTGTGGTGCAAGTGCTGAAAAGAATCGTCCCTTCCGCTTTACAACAGGCGGGTCTTAAACTCATTCTGAAGTCAAAATTATAAAAGGTTGTAAAAACGGTATATCGCTTGGAGAACTCTACCCCCTAGATGTGTAGAGTGTTCATTTTCAACTCAGTTTGTTTTACAATAATAGCGTAGTACCGTATGTCTTATTGAAGTGTTTTAAGCTGTTCATAAATATTTGGATTCGTTTTTCCAACACAGTTGTTAAGTCGATGATGCCGTCCTTCTACCGATGTCGCTCCTTGTAACATACCCACATGAATTCATCATATGGATATATTCCACTATGGTTTGACCAAGGCAATAACAGAGGCTAACCAAAACAAACCAAAATTCAAAAAAAAATCAGCCGTCTCCACGGTGATCCTCCTCCGCGACAGTTTTGCATTATGAAAGCGATAACATAATACAATTACGTCGCAAAATAACTATAAAAGTAATTTTTGGTTATTATAGTCACGTCTTTAATTATCTACCCTAATCGGGTTATTGGCCTATTGGTAGTTTTTGAATTCCCTACGATGCGACGCCGTAACAAGTAAACACGGGGTATTCCCAGTAAAAACAAAAGGTTTTTTTGTTAAATTGGTGAAATAATGTTGCAATCAGAATCCGATTGTTCGAAATGGTGGCAATTTTTAGTATATTTCTCGTTTTGTAAAGTGAATTCTTTTTGTATCTGTCTGTTCAATGTTTGTTAAAATGGCGAAAAATAACTTCCATATATCGTAGATAAAGATCTATCGCGAGTTCCCTTGGTATAGAATGAATTTGTGTTGTATAGCTTGTTCGAAAATTGTAAGTATAAACTTTTTTTTGTTATACCGAGTGTTTCAAATTCGACTCTCATCATGAGAAACTTTCGGTTTTCGTTCTTATTTTTTTATGTAGTTATTTTAAACCTTAGCAAAAATCTCTAAATATATTCTCATTGGAACTTGGGAACACTGGGAGGTTATATATATATATATATATATATATATATATATATATATATATATATATATATATATATATATATATATATATATATATATATATATATATATATATATATGATGACACTATATTCCGGGATATCATCCGTTCGCTCGTTGAACTCCGACTGGAATCCTGCAAACACTGCATCCGACTGGAATCCTGCAGACGTTTCGCCAAAATCTCACTTGGCATCTTCAATGCTCGCGCTCCGAAAACACTTCGAAGTGTTCGAAGTGTTTGATTGATGATTAATTGCACCATTACTGCGAAAATTAGCTTTATCGGAAAACATTAGTTTAGACTAAACATTTGGATCGGAATCTATTGCCTTAGTCATAGCGGTTCAGAAGTTTAACTTTTGATCAAAATCACGGTCTAGAAGTTCTTGGTGTAGTTCCATATGGAAGGGATGAATTTATGTTTTATAATGGTGCGATTAACGGTAGATTCGGGTGTATCACATAAACTAGCTACTTGATAGCTACTGACATGGGAATGAACTTGCGGTAAAATTTCCAATTCTTTCTCCTCATTGGTAGCATTCCGGTTTACCACCACTTTCCGGTTTTCATATTCAATTCTTTCAATAGTATCAAACCGTTCCATTAAATACTGAAGAGTAAAGAAAAATCACGTCAATGCGTATTTAATATTTGGGGATTTGCGATTGAATTAGGTAATTTTAATTAGTTACTTAGAAATTTTCGTTGCGACTTCATAGATACAAATTTAATTTATTTTTCAAATATTATCTAAGTTCCGAAAGCAGTCTAGTTATCCACCATATTTTTCCCTTAGTATCTTTTTTTTGTTATACCGAGTGTTTCAAATTCGACTCTCATCATGAGAAACTTTCGGTTTTCGTTCTTATTTTTTTATGTAGTTATTTTAAACCTTAGCAAAAATCTCTAAATATATTCTCATTGGAACTTCGTCTTATGACCCGCTCAAAAATCCCTTACGACGTTTCGTTTCTGTCAAACCATAATCAACTTAATTTTTTCTTATGGTAGCCATATTGGATTTTTGCAGTGTTGAATAGCAGTGATATATCACAACTTTGTGTTGCCGCAAATGTGAAATATTGAATAAAAACTTTTGTACTATAGTAAGATGTGAATTTTCAAATCTGCTGATGACATTTTACTATCTAGTGCATTACTGTGTCGTTACAAATGGAGTTTACCAATAAAGAAAAACAAAATACGGTAAAACGACAAAAACGGTGTCAAGACATCGGAAATATATTTGAACATGTAACCTGAAAGACCTCATCGAACTTTGTTTAAATTTAAATTATTGGATAGAAGTCTCGCTCAGTTTGCTTCGTTTAAAAAACGGATAAGATTAACTAAATGCTTTTATTCCTTTCAACAAAACTTGGCATTTTGCAGATCAATATGAACCCGGGAAAATCCATACGCCAAGTTTACTCTAATGCCTTTTCTCATACGAGTGCTTGAAGACACTTAAAAAAAGTGGTTTTAATGTGTTCCCGAAAGGCGATTACAATTTTGTAATTGGTTACTAAGGAGACCCGATTTTCCGGCTTTCCTAGAAAATGTGATTTGGACAGATGAAAGCACTTTTATAAATTATGGAATATTTAATAGAGACAATAAACATAAAAAGAAGAGCAGAAAGAACAAAAAACTTTAGGTTAAATCTCGCCCTCTCTTGTCGCTCGTTCCGTAAAATGGCTCGAAGCTAAAGGACGTTGTCAACAATCGTTGCTGTTTCCTTAGTTTTTTTTGTGTCAAGATAAGCAGAGAGGATTTAAGGGTTGTAATGTCTGTCAAAGTGGCAGTTCAGACAAAATCACATAAAGGGCACAATAAAAATATATGGTGAAAAGTTTTGAGATCATGTCTGTTAAAGCAATTTTCTTGAAGTATTGTAGATTAATTAAAAGTAAAACTTGATGCTGGTTTTAAGCCATGAATCTGTCAATGGATTGGATCATGAAAAGATAAAGTTGGAATATGCCGAGTTTTGAGCAATGTCCCATTCGAAAAGTTTTAGTCATTATTTTAACCATTCCTAAATATAATAATTTAATGTCCTTCTGCTTATATTAAATTTGTAAAAAAATAATTGTTGAAAAATATCTCCATCGAACGCCAACAGAAATTTAAAAATATGAATAATCCGAAAATATAGAAAGGAAATAATTATGTTAATATTTTTAACATTACTACGTATAAATCTGAGTCTAGCAACTGGGATCTCATAAACAGCAAAAGATACAGGGCAGGTCAAATTATGGCAAAATTAAGTATCGATAAGCCAGATAATACCCTGTTTAAAAAATGGAAGTTTCGGTACATTTATTCCAAAACTGGTTAGCAATTAAAATTTTCTTGTACTACAAACTCCGGAAATTTTTAATAATTTTGTCAGTTTTTAAGGTATATATTTTCAACAGAAATATCGATTGCATTTAACTTTCGCTAATTTTAGCAATCTTTGATTTAGGACCTAACTAGCAAGGCTGTCTGCAATTAGTGACACATATTGAATGGATTTCAGAAAAGGTATTGATACAGTGGAACTGTCTCCAATATTAAAAACATTTAAATAGAGCCGCGTAGACTATAGATGTACGAAGCTGTTGGAACATATATACAGCAAAGCAACAGCATACGTTAAACTCCACGATTTCAAGGAGAAATACAGAATTGAAAGAGGCACCAGGCAAGGGTATACTATCTCTCCCAAATTGTTTACGACAGTCCTGGAATATGCTTTTAAAGAAGTAGATTAGAATCACAAGGGAATAAATATCGATGGCGAAAACTCGATTCATTTGCGCTTTTCCGATTATACTTACAACATTTATAACCGAAAGTTTAAATGAAACCCTCGAAATGACAAAACATCTAAAACAGGCAAAAGAAACAGTAGATTTAATATTAATTTTCAGAAAACAAAATACCTGGCCAATCCAAGTGAAAATATGAAAATAAACAGCTATGAGATACAAAAGGTTTAGAGCTATACTAAAGATAATTAAACATGCGAGATTCGCCGCCCTAGAGGTTTGGGATTTACAATTACAATTACAACATATTCTGATAGGGACCTTACGTTGACTAAAAAGTCCGCAGATAAGTTAAGAGTAAATAAATCAAAGAAAAATGGAACGAGCAACGCTGGGAATTACAAGAAGGGACATGGCACCAAACAGGCTAATGAGGCAAAGAACTAAAATAACAGATGCCATACAGCGCGCTTGAGCAACAATAGGTTCATAGAATGGCGGCCCGGAGAAAATAAGAGATTGTCCAGCAGTGGATGCAAGAGGTTGGCGGATGATGATGATGATTGATTGATTCTAAACTTGACATACAGAGTCTGTAAAAATTCGCTACCGTTAGCAAAAAAAAAATATATTTTGATCTTATCAGTAGTGGCAAAGTTTAGTGTGATACATGAAAATAATTGAGATTTTACAAAATTAAATATTCAACATTTCCATAAATTTCCGCAAGAGTAATTTGTTGTTTTTAATTTGATAAAATTTGACGCTAGAGAGTTTCAATTAAAGATTTCATGAAGGAAGCCTCCCTACAGTAACTTTAATTGGAGTTCAATTGAAAATAAAATCGTGCTGCTCTTATGTAGTAGCACCAACACTGTATACATATAAATATCTATGTCCGCCGGTATAATTTGTAGTAAATCTGTTGTTCTCTCCCCACAGATACTTCTTAATAGGCGATGCAGTATGTTCCGCATGGGTAGATTTGGATATTTGTATAGGATTCGGAAATTTAACGATAAAAAAAGTTCAAAAAAAATTATTTCATATATAGGAACATTTAATCCTCTGACGTGGGTTGCTTGCAGTTGCTGTGAGTGGTCTGAGGTGAAAGCATAAGTCGATCAGACTATGAAACATAAAAAAAATGATATGATAAAAATTACTTAACAGGGAACGTTGATAAGTCCAACTTTCTTGGCTTCCCAATAACAAAAGTGAATTTCCCCACTATTACCGTTACTATTACTATTAATACTATTCATAGGTTTGACTGTCAAAATGGTCCCGACCACAACGTTAAAATAAATGAAACTAAGTTGTTATAGATTCAAGTATATACATCTCTAATAAAATCTTTGTACACGATACTGACTCTGAAGATGACTTATATAATGAAGAAGAAGAAGAAATATCTGAGATTCCTATACACGTACTGCAGACGTCGCCACTGGTCCGGAGGATGAAGAGTAACGTTAATAAAGAGGTAAAAAAAATTGTATTCTTTGGCATAGTAAACCCATTATCACTGCCACTCAATGGACCCAAACAGATGTAATAATAGTTCTGATGGTCCTGTGTGTGCTCTTGGAAACAAACCAACTGCTAGTCAGATCTGGCAATTGTTTATGACCCCTGAAATAGTAGATTAAATACTAAAACATACCAACACCAAACTGGAAACAATGAGAGTATTATGATGAAATAAATTCATCAAAACAGTCACTGGCCTCATTATTTAGAACATCTACAATAGGAAGCCTATTTTTCGGGCATTGAAACGGGCGAAAAAAGGTATTCAGGTAAAGGTAAACTGCCAAAATAATTATTGAATTGGAGCACATACCACCATTGACGACGCAGATTTAAAATCTATATGCCAAGTATACCAACTAAATATGGCCTGAAGATAATGTCTTTGACTATTGCTCATAATGCATAGTACTGTATTTATTGAAGAACAAGAGGCTGGTCATTGACCATTTTCTATTTCATAAAACAGTTGCTAGTTCAAATGATCACATCCAGGTGCCGAAGATTTGAAAATTACAAGATTTGATTTTGTGTTTTGTGTTAAAAATGCTGCTGAAGGAACATAGGTAAAACAATCTTCCTCGACTACTGGTAGACCTCGTACTGATACAATGGAGAAAAGGAAGCACTGCGATTAGTGCTCCTAATAAAAAAAAAACAATGATAGCGTATGACGGCGGATTGATTTTGACTCCACATGTTTGGAGCAATCTAAAAAAAATTGTGATGAATGAATGGAAATAGGCTTATGTTGAGTTCTCGATATCTTTATACTTAGTAAGTTAAAAAATTCCACTTGACTGAAAAAAATATTCCTTGTTCAAAATCATTATATATATTTTGAATATTATTTATATAATTATGTAAAATATGTTAGGTTAATAAAATGTGGCATAGACAATAGGTTTTTGTTGAAGTTTTGATATGTTTATAGTAAATAAGTTGGAAAAATCCACTTACCTGAAGAAAAATATATCCATTATTCATGGTCATTAGTTAAATTATTTTATATAAATAATTTTATATTATTATAATAAATGACATGACATAATTACGAAATGGGTTGATTTTTTTATATCATTAAAATATTAATAATCATTAAAAACTATAAGCGATAGCACTTAATAATAATAATATAGGCTTGATTGGTTCAAAAATGTGGAGAACGACACAATCTGTGAGACGGATGGATCGTTAGAACGGCTAAGAAAGATGATAATCCGATTCAAGGGTTATTGTTGCCCCAGTATTATAAGTTAATTAATTGTATACAAAAATCAGCAGCAAGATTTGCCCAAAAAAAAATCGAAAATAATTGCGCAAAGCACAAAAGTGTTACCAGTAGAAGAAGAATAAACCAAAAATTAACTCCAGAAGTAGCTAATAATTAATAAAATAACTGTGCTTATTACGAATTGTATAACCACAATGGATATAGTCTCCGCCTATTATTGTTATACGTTCTTTGAAACTCATTCTATTTGTATCTCAAATAGTTAATAATGTTTAAATGCTATAACATTAAAAAAAAATACTTTTTTCTACTCCCGTCCGTAAAATACCTAATTAGCCACCGATCTAACGTGCGGGATGCGTCACTTTACCACGTGAGTTTCGTTTCCCATGAATCCGAGCAACTTCGGACATTTCCGGGATTTTACCGCACGGATTTGGGAGCAATCGGATATTTTCGGAGATATTTCCCACGCTTTGAATTTTGACGTTTGTCAGTTCTGACGGTCATGTCAGTGAATGTATTCGTGTTTTTTTGTAAAAATGTTCCCAAAAACTAACGGTCGTAGAAAAAGTATAGTACGCAACACGTTCGGTAAACTTTTTAACTCACTCGTTTATTAAAAACTCGCTCCGCTCGTGTCAAATAAACTCGTGAGTCAAATACCGTTTACCGCACTTGTTGCATAATATACTATTGTGCAACAAATAGTACGTAACATCGGAAACAGCCATTCCGGAAACGGTTTGTATTGTATTGTTTTGTAACCTGTTAGATATAGGAATTTGCACAAATATTTTTAGCACCGTGTTAAGTGGACACACAGAATGTGAAGTCCATAGTGCACCATACTATTTTGTTTTAGAATGTTATGTAATTGATGTTGTTCGAAATAAAATTAAAATTAAATAGCTTATACATCAAATTGATAAAAAATTAGGCTTATGGATAAGAAGCACCACACAGATGAAATCTTTTACCCTTACCTCTAAAAGAAATTAGCAATGTATTTACGTAACAAAGAAATATTTTCAGAAATAAGCGGTATATGTATGCCTAATCCCTCCACATTTTGCATTGTGTTGTGGGGGCCTGGCAAGGTTCGAAATTAAGCGGGCGAGGGATGCGCATTCTCAATTCGGAAAATTACCGATACGGACGCAACACTTCGGGGTCCCTGTTTCTGCTCTGTTTGAAATCGAAATGAAGGGGAACACTTTTCGATTAAAAGTGAGATAAGACCGCCTCGAGCTATAAAGTAAATGAAATGCGCCGCTATCTGCTATTCAGTAATGAATTAACAATGTCGTGTGATTTTCGAACAGGGAAATAATATAAAGTAATAGAGTAGTAAGTGATAGGCATCTATCGATCGAAATTTTAACTCAAATACCATGGACATTTAGAAAGGAGTTGTCTAAGGTTCTGTTAATTCTCAAATTCTAGTTATTTTGTATATAAACAAACTAGATAAAGCTGACGAAACTGTATTGATGTTAATTTACAAAACATCGGTAACTTATTTAACGAAAAACTAAATGATTGGTTCTCTAACCTTAGATTGCACCTCAATCCCTCAAAATCGGTAGCTTTGAGACATGCACAAACCTAGAAAATAAATAACATCATAACAACTACCGACCATTACCATGATCATATCTTCGAATGTCACTCTCACAGAGTCGACAACAGTTAAGGAATGTACATTTTTGGCTATTTTCGTAAATAACTTCTCCGTTTTGTTAATGTCTTTAAATTAATCTATTTCTAAATTGTTTTTTTTTTCTCTTTATTGGTGACAACGGGGGTTAGAATATACAAACTTTTTTTTTCTTCGGGTTATTTCAATACTTTGTTAATTTTAAACATAAGTAGCGTACAGAACTGATCACAGGGATCCTGCGCTAATCTTACGCTGACGCGGAAGTACGGAACGACAGAAGCGAACGGCGTACCAAGCGTAGTGGTTCGGGTTTTATCGGTCGCCATAGTTTCCCTGGTTCTTACTTTTCTCTAGTCGGAAAACAAGTTTTCCGGCCGTTGAGTAATCTACCAAACGGCACAAACCAGATCGATCCGCCGGCGGAACGACGGAACCGCGTGGTCTGCAGGTAAGATCCACTGCTTTTAACCTTTCCTGTACGAAGGTTTATAAGAATTTAATCGGGATATAATTCTCCCTGCAACATTTTTCATAGTTTCTGAATTTACACGTGTCTTTAACAAATGCAATATTTACAAATTACCTGCTACTATACATACCGAAAAATGACAATAAAACCTTAATTAATGTTGTGAGAATTTAAGTTTAATAATGGCGGAGTATTTAAATCCAATTGATAGTTAATTAATACATTTGAATGTCTCATTTTGTTCATCTCCATGGCTTCCAATAAATTTAATTTTCTACTTTTTGTGGCTGTAAAATATCAAAATTGTCGTCAAAAATGTGTTTTTCTGTGTTTAAGTGTATAGCATAATTAGAATCTAGACAATTGTTTTAAAACGCTCTCTTTTTTTATTTCAACTCGTAGACACCTGATTTTTGAGATTTTGGACACTTAATTTTATTGTTTTTTAATAATTTTCCTATTGTGTTGTTAGTTGTGAAAGCTATTTTTAAATCACATTGTTCGTGGTCTGTATTAGGTTTCGGATAAATAATTTACTGTTATGTGGATGTGTTTTTTATTTATAATTTTATCGATAATGGACGGATTTTAGCCGTTGTTCAGTGCAGTTTGTTTAATGATATTAAGTTCTTTGCTGTAATTTTCTGTTGAGAGTGGCGTATTAAGAAGTCTGCGTATAAAAGAGTAAAATGCAGCCATTTTGTGTGTATAAGGGTGATTTAAGCTGTTATGTATGACTGTGTCCGTGTGTGAAGGTTTATGGTAAATGCTTAATATATACCAAGATCGGGAAATATTCACAAAACTGGTGAGTCGAAGTCATGATAAATGACAATTACTAATTTTTGAATATACACAATCCAATCAGTTATTTAAAATATTCAAAATTTCGTAGTCCAAACAATTAGTTGTGGTTTAATGCGTGTATTGGCAAAAAATAGAACACTCTCTAGTGTTACACATTTCTTAAGTTTTGGTCCAAAATTATTTATAAGTTGTAAAATTATTTATAATCATGATCCATGTACAGTGTGTCCCACTATTTGTGGTTTTACAGCGCATCTCCCTCATTAATAAAGCCAGCAGAGACAAACAGAAATATCACGGCTACTTTGGAATTTTAGATATTGGAAAGTTTGCATT
This sequence comes from Cylas formicarius, assembly GCF_029955315.1. Classification (NCBI taxonomy): domain Eukaryota; kingdom Metazoa; phylum Arthropoda; class Insecta; order Coleoptera; family Brentidae; genus Cylas; species Cylas formicarius. The sequence goes on along the minus strand of NW_026844319.1, from coordinate 12,109,620 downwards.
TGTTGTTATGCGCAAATTTGAAAAAAAAAGTAACTCAAAAAGGTGAAAAATGGTTTAGACAGGTCTTTCTGCGAAGCATCCAGTGAAGTAGTGAATTTTCTTCTAAAACTCACAAATTTTCATATATAAAAAACTTGTATTTTTCTTAACGGAACCCTCTAGGACTTATTAGACTCATTAGGCTTATATTAGCTTTTCAAGCGATATGTAACACATAAGAGCTATTTCAAATTTCATAAAGTTGACACGATTATTATATCCTATTTATCATAATCGTCATATTTTAAGTGAACAGGAGCTATAAAGCATGAGGAGGCAGGAATTAAAATAATAATTGTTTGTAATTGTCATATTATTATAAAATTAACACCAGTTTCCATGACCCATTCATGAAAAAAATAAAGAAATATTTGAAATTGAAAATAACCGAATTATCAGCACATTTCTCTGTTAGACTAGATTACTATGAGTGGTTGCGAAATAAAACTCCATTTTCCTTTTATTGTTTTTTTTTTACCATAAAAAACAATAATAATAATACCAATTTTCACTTCTTAATTTATTATAAAAAAATGTTGACTCCTTCCTTTAGCAAAATTTCTAAAGATTCGATAAAGGCGCAGAAAAAAAGTGTTCAAAGAAGGCAAAATAATGGCAGTCTGCCAAATGGACAATTAGTTTTAATGTGTTAATTATTAGTATTGTTATTTCAATTCTTATCAATTATATAAATGAATTTTATGATTTCACTTATTCAAAAGTGGTTTTTGCACATGAAGAAAAGTGCGACAAGTTAGAATGCTATTTGGCTTGGAGCAAATCGTGTGTAAGAGCAAGACAACGATACATAAATCTATATTCACAGCGCGTTCCACCACACGAACAATTTTTTTGCTCCTTTATCGAACCTTTAGAAATAATGAAACACTTTTTGCTAAAAGAAGGAAACGAATTTTTTTTATTATAAGTGAAAACGTGGATCGTGTTCTTAGATATTTTGAAGCATATTGTGACAATTATTCTACTCGAGACACAATCACAACTCTAACCTATCCTTTAAGGATTTAAAAAAAGCACAAATTTTGCCCTTATCAATTTATACCACCTCAGGTGCTTGTGGCAGGCGATGCAGAGAGAAGAAAGATTGATATGTTAATTTTTGCCGCCAAACATAAATAATATTTTGAATTGACGAATCAAAATTTTCATATTCTGGAATTTATTTATTATTTATTTATTGGTAATATATCCCCGAGGTCCGCAAGTTTGTTTCAGCTTTAACGTTTGGTGCGATATAATTGGATCTCGCATTGTTGGTCCATATTTTTACGATAGTACGCTGACTGCTGAGGGATATATTCCAATTATTACTGGAATTCTATATGGTTTTCGAGATAAGCTTGACCTCATAAGTCGACAGAATTTTCAACAAGATCTTTGACAAACATTTTCAACAATAAATGGCCTACTGGCTCACCAGATATAATAATAATAATAATAAATAATAACGGTCTTTATTTGAATTATGTACAATATAACAATGACAAGATGACATTTTGGCAAAAAGGCGAGATTTGTGAATTTCCATTTTATAAGTTGCAACTTAAACAAAAAAAAATGAATGGTGTTCCCTCGAAAATCAAATACAAAGTAAAAATAATTAAAGCAGTATTTCATTAGATGTAGCGCACACAGTTACCTAGAAATTTCCTAAATTTGCTCATCCAGTAGTCTCTGAAAAAGGTTAGTTTTGAAGCGTTTTAGGTTGCTTAAATTTCTGATTTTATTTGGCAAATTATTTAAACATGAAACAATATTACATGAAAAGGAGCGTTTAAAAATTTCAGCATGCATCGGCGGAGTAAGCCTTCCCTTAAATCGTATATTAAGATTATGTACGTCACAGCGATAGCTTATTTCATTGAAAAGGCATGAAGGAGACTTTCTACTTAGCATTTTTGAATATAGAACGGCAGAATGAAGAAATATTCAAATTTTCATATTTAGGCAATTTATTCTTTGAAGTGTGTGACTAATTCTGTCGAACCTTCGGATCCCAAAAATCAACCTGAGACATGAGTTTTGAAGCTTATGAATTCGACGTTTATCAAACTAGTTTAAACAAGGGTCATACCCTGCATTCCCGTAACTTAGTTGAGACAAAACCAGAGACTCACACAGCACTGTTCTATGTGTTCTGCTTAAAAATTCACAATTCTGATATATAAATTTTAACATTAAATATGCATTTTGTAAACATTTAGAAATATGCTCTGAAAATCTCAAATCCTTGTCCATTATCATTCCTAAGTTTCTCACCGAATCACAAAACTTATTTTTTTTATTATTAATCTCCACCGCATGGCAACCCAATAAAAATCTCTCCCTGTCACCCTTTCGGTCAAAAATGATTACTGCGGACTTGCTAGCATTTAATTGTAAACAATGTTTAGTGGACATCTCATAAACTATGTTCACTAGTTTGGGGCTGCAACGGCTTGCTTAGCTTCACCGGGAAAAAAGAAAGGAAAATTTGTGTATTGTCTGCATAATAATGATGTCAACTTGACAACAGAAATTTTGTAAAACGACAGCCATATACAATAAAGAAAGGCGGTCCTAAAATAGATCCCTGAGGTATACCTTTATTAACATTCAAGAATGAAGAAATTACATCAATATATGTTACCGCTTGAGATCGGTGTTGTAGGTATGAAGCTAAAACATTAATTGCAAATTCTGAAAAACCAATAAAATTTAACACTGAAATAAAGATTTGACGATTAAGGGTATCGAACGCTTTCGAATAGTGTAAAAGGGTTAGTAGTGTCAGCCTGCCTTCTTCTGTAGCCCTAAATATATCATCGATTATATGTAGTAGATTTGTAGTACAACTATGCCCAGCTTTATATCCTGATTGAGTAACGGGGATAACCTTAACTTTTCAAAGAAACTTCCGCAGGCTACTGTAATGCTTTTTACAAAACTTCTGGATTCCTCCTGCGCCGGTTTTTGCTTAGTCGAAATTGCTGACGTTTCGCCAATTATCCTGTTGGCTTCTTCAAAGCTTGATTGAAACTGGATCGCTGTATATGGAGGCGGTCTGTATATAGAGGTGGTCCGTATATAGAGGCGGTCTGAGCACGAAGGCGGTCTGTATATGAAGGCCGTCCGTATATGGAGGAGGTCCGTATATGGAGGCGGTCTGTATATGAAGGCGGTCTGTATATGGAGGCGGTCTGTATATGGAGGCGGTGTATATATGGAGGCGGTCTGTATATGGAGGCGGTCTATATATGGAGGCGGTCTACATACGAGCCAGTTTCAGTCAAGCTCTGAAGAAGCCAACGGGATGATTGGCGAAACGTCAGCAATTTAGACTAAGCAAAAACCGACTAGGGAGGAATCCAGAAGTAAAAAGGGAATCTTGTTATTATCTAAGTGAAACTGCATCTGCGCGCATATAACCTGTTCCAAGATTTTTGAAAAGCTTGGTAAAATACTGATAGGGCGAATATTATCTAAGCTTGTTGGATTTGCAATTTTTGGCAACGGTTTGAAGAGTGCCTTTTTCCACTGATCCGGAAAAATTGAATATTTTAGGCAATAGTTTATAACATGCGTGATATGAGGAAAACATAAATTTATTGTAGAAATATTAATACCATCGCAACCTACTGCCTTAGTCTTAATAGTCTTAATTATCCGCAATACATCAGTTTCAGCTACAGGGGTAAAAGGAAAAGTACGTGGGATTGAACTATTTTCTCTATTTGTATAATATGAAATTAAATACTTATCAGGTGGTAAATAGGGAACAGACTTTTAAAGTGACTGCTTATATCTTCAACATTACATATATTTCCAGATAAATCACTATTTTCCTCCTTTAATAGTCCCATAGTCCTTATGCCTGCCCATACATTCTTTTGATTGGCATTATTATAGAAAAAACTATTGTAATACACTTTCTTTCCTTTTTTTATCGCCACAGTTACAGTATTTCTCAGAGTTCTATAGATCTACCAGTCACTCGGGCTTTTACTCTTTTTAAATTTAGATAATGCCCTGTTTCTAGTAGCTACCATGCGTATGCGTATTTTTTTGATATCTTATAGGTTTTGAGTGGGGCGTGAATATCTAACAGAACGTTTATATTGCTACTAATAAATTCGATCTTGCCCTCTGATTTAAATTTATTATAATCTAAATTTTTAAAATATCTTGTTTTCAAAATAGGACCACATTTTTTATATTTTAAATTAACTGAATAAAAAACGAAGTCGTGGTCACTTATATGAGGAACTGGCAAAACACCGGAATCACTTACTATATCATCTGAAGTAAGAATATAATTCAGTAAGGCTGCAGTGAGCTTAGTAGTTCTGGTTGGTTCGTTTATAATTTGCGTTAGTCCTACACTCTCTATGATCATGCAACCAAGTCTCCGCTAAACCAAATACATCAATATTGTTTGTAATTAAAGTATCTTTAATATCATTAAAGTGCGCAACTAATGATCGAACATTTAAATGAGCAATTTTTAATGTCGATCTGCCATTGTTATTCTGTGTGCTATTCATTAAGAAAAAAGAATCAAGTAATTATGTATTAAGTATTAAACTTGTATCGGGGAACCCGTTACAGTATAAAAAAAGACACCTGTTAAATTATAAAAATAAACAAAAAAAACTCTAATGCCAGCAAATAGATTCCACAGTGCTCCGCAAAAGGCCATGCCACCAAATAGATAAATTTAAATTTTTGTTCTTATTACTTACTAGGCATTACTCTGACGTAATAAGTTTTTTTACTCCATTGGAATCGATTCATGTCCAACAGGATGTCGGACCAATTTTAACACGCACTTTTTTGAATAAATTTAATTTACTGACCACTAATTTTTCACTGACAACTGTACCCGATAGTTTTAGCTTACGTTTGTTGCTGTAAATATTGTCGCGTTTCCATCGATGAATGAATTCAACTGAAATTGGCCTTGGATTTTTTCTTGACCATTCTTTTTGCCCATGCGATAACAGGAGGCTATATAGTTTGGGTTAATTTTCGTGTCAGAATTTTTAAAAATATTATTGTTTACAATATCACAGATTTCTCTATACAGATCTTGTTGACAATTAAATAAGTTTTGCTTTGGACTTCTATTTGTGAATAATTTTTTTCGATCTCACTTTTTAGACCAGCAAGAACCTGTTTTACACTGTTTTTAAAGATATTCATCTTATTTAAAACGTTATTTAAATCCTGCGAAGCACTAGTACCTGTCTGATTAGTGTTTGCACCTCCAAGCGCACTATGAAATTTATTTTTAACTCGTCCAAGCCGCACTGCTAGTCTCCACCATCTTGAGAATTGAAATCAAAACTGAGATCAGTTTTTGGAAGTTTTGCACCTCTCGTATTCATTTCAACTTAACACGCACAAGAGTCTGACTAGTAATTTTGTTAAAATAGTGTTTCGCAAGGATCCCGAATATTATCTTGAACAAAAACTAATGAAAAAACTTAAAAAATTCCCGGAGCAACTGTACACGCTACTCACTCGACAACGACATATTCTATATATAACCCCACTTGATTTCTACTTGCGAGGTTATTTAAAGGACGAAATTTATATGCAAGCATAGAGGTTGACATTTTAAAGGCCGCAATAAGAGAAAAAATAAATCAGATAGATGGTAGGCAATTCGGTCAATAGAAAAACGTGCTCAAATATGTATTGGAAAACGAGGTGCTATTTTTGAACACCTCTTAAAATAACTTTAATCATAAATTAATTAGGTTTTTTAGTTTTTTTTTATTTTTCTTAATTCCAAGTTTCAATGGAATGGAATTTTACTTCGCAACCACTCTGGCATCTCTAGTTTCTCTCTGACCCTAGTCTAAAAGAGAAATGTACTGATAATTCGGTTATTTCCAATTTTAGGCTAATATTGCATATGACTTTTGTTGTATTGTTGGTGATTTACGAAGGTTCGAGTAAGAAATATGTTATATTTAATACATTTCCCTCTTTTTTTTTTCTAAACCCTAAATTCAATTGTTTTGTAACCAGTGAAAAAAATGCTACTAATTTGCTGATTTAACCGACATTGTATCTCTACTCTTAACAAATGTTACACTTAATTTAGATCAGCCTATATGGCATACGCATGACCCAGCAAATAATGTTGTATTGAAATGAATACCCATCCTGACTGTCGTCGAAGATGGTAGATAGTTTCGCATTGCGTCGTCCCCTAGGAGAATACGTTTTCTAATTACCGGCGCATATATGGTTAGCTCTTCGACGCTGTCAGCATTATTCTAAATATACGAAATTATAGGCGCATAGATCAAGTAGGGAGCTTATTGTCGCGCCGTCCACTTCGATCCGACTAGTGTCAAATGTTGATTTACGGGTCGCCATATCTATATAATTACGACAGATGCCGTTGGGGCGACTCGATGACGCATTTGCATCTAAATTATATGCGTCGAACAATTTAAATTTACATTACACTAGATATCGAACCCGGCGCTGGTGTTAATCGATCGGCCTATTAGAGGAGCGAAGGCCTTGGGGCGCCGAGCCCCCATTATAAATACGCCTGAGCTCCTGAGACGGCAGTGTTACAATTCATTAAGTTGATAATGACAATATTCAGTTGGTCTGCACTGAAGAAATTTTAGAATTTAGTTCTTGGTTTCATGGTCCAAAAACCAGCTGTCAAGGTTTTGATCTTCCTGAAGCAATACAGATAGCTCTCGCTTCTTCTTCTTCTCTTTTCCTCGCAAAAATAATTGAAAATGCACTGGACCTCTCTCCATTATCAAGTCGACATCTTCTTTGAAAAATCTCCACATTGCTTACTTTTCCCAAGAAATTAAGGAACTTATGTCTGCAAAACCTATCTTCAACGAATATAAACGCCTTGGTTATGTTGTTCTGTCAAATGTTAGATTACGTTTCTGGCCTTTAAATGGACTCCACTCTAATAAGCGAAATCCGATAAATGAATTTTTTTTATTCAATTATAAAATGGAATTCTACTTAAACGCGATATTCCAAGAATTTTTTCTCAGAAATGCAGAATTTTCTTTCATCTCCCTAGCACATCTACTCACGTTTGCTATATGCTATAGCAGGTAAGACCAAGGCAATAACCAAAAGTAACCAAAGTTGAAAAAAACTCTAAAAATTTTATGTGTGCCATTTAAGGAAATCTAAAGACTGGGTTGTATTTTTGCTTTCAGGTATATAATTAAATTAACAAATTTTATATCCCAGGTTTTAATTTAAAAAAAGTTGATCCATATTGGCAAGTGACAGGTGCCAAACCCTTTCACAAGGTCGTGTGGACTGGTGTAAACGTGTGTTCACACTTTTCTCTCTTCAAATGAAACCGAATGGAAATTTATTAGCCTTAGATCACCACACTGGGATGGAATATGGAAAGTACCAATTTAAAGTTAAAACAAAGCAAAGAATTTGTGATTTGATGTTTTTCATATTTTTGTAATTATAGGGACTAAACTAGTAGAAAAACAATGTTTTTTTCTGTTTCTATCTATCTATTTGAGATGTAATATTTATTGTTTTAAAAATGGGAACATTACATAGCATTCTAAAAATTGATATTACTACGCCACCAGCATATGATGAACAGAATATTAGCGGGGATCTCCGAAATTAAAATATAGTTCTGGGATTCCCAAACATGTGCGGTTAAATTTCTTTTTAAAATGCCAAAACTTCGTAAAAATATTTAACATAGGTTTTGCTACGTGTGTGGTTCTTTTATGGTCCAGAAATTTATATGTCAAATTACACCCCTTTTTAAAAAACCATACTACGGTTATTTGGTGATCAAGACAAATCTTGAACGCGGCATATTATTTGTAAGGTACGTGAAGAATGTTTAAGACATGGATTAATGCAACCAGGCGATCCCTACCTCTTGGAAAACCTATGATATGAGTGAGTGTTTCTCAGCAATCATAGTGATTTTCACAATCAAAACTTAATAACTTAGAGACTTAAGTTTACCTAAGGGTTCTTTCGAAATTTTATCATCGAGACTTCGAAATAAAAATTTACTGGCACAAACATTAAACTCTCATATTTCTTTATTGACTCAGCAAGCCTTAAAGCTGTTCTTTTACACAACTGAAATGTACAAATCAAACAATACTACGAAAATCTGAAATTACAGCTTGAGAAAATCAAAATCAAGGACTATAGTTCGATGATTGTTGGTGACTTAAAAATTGTGGAATTTATGATATACGAAATAGGTACCCCTGTTTTTTGTGTGAGTGGGACAGTAGAAGCGGACAGCAACATTGGGTGAAAAAGAACTGAACAAAAAACGTTCACTTTAAATCCTGTACCAAAAAATATACATCACTATAGTGTTATTGATCCACGAAAAATTCTCTTACCATCGTTGCATATTAAATTAGGAGTTATGAGGCAGTACGTTGAAGCTTTAAAGAATGTTAGAGCATGTTTTAAATACCTGTGTGGGAAATTTCCTGAGAGGTCATCCAAAAATAAATGCACTTAACTATTGTTTGAGACTTGGTTATTTAATTTAGAGTTTTATTTATGTTGATAAAAAACCTTACGTGCTAGAGGAAAATGCTTACCAGACTTAAATTTGGGAGGCCTAAATTATACAGAATCATATGTTGGATCGAAATCAACTTTTAAAAGTTTAAAAATTGTTGTTATGTGCTAAAAGAAAACCTCAAGTGACGTTTAAAGAATTCAACATCGTTCCTTGCCAAATAGACGCAATTCACAACTTTCAAGCTCTTTGTCTCCTCTCTAGTTACCCCTCCGGTTTTCAGTTTTTGGCACCTGGATATCTTCTCACTGGCACATCTCTCATTGCCTATCCAGAGAAAGATGTTACCCTGATTCCCGAAAGTCGGTTATCATTTTGGCAAAAATACTCACTAATGATTATCTGAATCGTCTCAAGTCTACCAAAATGGTTTTGAAAATCTCAAGAAAATCTAAGGAAGATAATTTAGAATGCCATTATGTCGAATAGTTGAAGTATTTGAAAGCCAAGATGGAAAAGTACAGATGATTAAAATGTTGACATCGGATGGCCTTACACTCGCCCAATGATCAAAGTGTGCCCTTTACATAAAGATGATTCTTTTGTATTTGAAAACCACCTCTCATGAAAGTTATTCCTCTCCGCTCTTTTTTCTTAATTTGTTCATTTCAGATCTCTTCCTTTTTGTTTATTCCCGGTTTAAATCTGAATGCTTCAACTTAGGGGCAGTATGTTGTGGAAACCCCAACAAATAATATAAAAATAAAATATTAGTAATTTAAAAATGTCACTATATTATTCTTTTTTTAGTCTGACTCAGCCCTTCACTCAAAAATAAAGTTGTTAAGTTCTCCCTAATTGCATTTCTCTTTGTCTCTACGGCTAGTAAGCAAAGTTTAGGTTAATGTAGAAGTATTGCACGATTTAAAACTAAATTTATTAAAATTGAGTTTACTATACGTACTGCCGAACTAGCGACAACTGATGTTTTAAGGAAAGCACCTTGGAAATGTTTAATGGATCTTGGAACATTCCGCAAACCACAGAGGAATTCTGTGAATTCCGCGAAGAATTCCAAGAACTTCCAGAGCAGTTCGGAAGTAATAAGAATTATAAGTAAAGACTGCTCCGTCCGCGCCTTGCCAGTTAGGAAAAACATCCTTATTCAAAGAAGACTGAAGTGCAAAAATCACATACCTTTATTTGAAACATCTACCAAGTGTCGATATTCGATCTGTTGATGATTGCAGAAAAGAAAAATCTTTCTATTAAATAAAAATGCAAAAAAAACTTACGTGGGGTAACTGGGATAGAGGTATTTAGTTAATTGGTTTTAGTAAGCTACTCAAAATTTACTTTTAGACATGCCGCATGCTAGATGCTTACGGAAGTTTCTAGTTCTCTAAATCCATTTGATGATAAGGTTTGTGCTGTTTTTGTATTGTGCAATTCTGCAGACATGAGGAGTCCAGCAACGCGTATCGCAAGTATATGGGAAAAAGCGTTCCTAGATAGTCTGAGGTTACTGATATTCAAGTTGCTATAAATTGCCCAGGTGCATTTTTTACCAATAGTAAAGTAGTAGTCCAAAATATCGAGTTAAACAAAAGGACGGCAGAATGAGGTTTAAATAGAGGAAGGTGGAAAAAACGATATTTTCTACAAAATCCCGAAGCCTTTACAAGATAGATCGGAAAGGTATAAGGATATGGTTCATTACAATATCTGAATTTGTGTTTTTGTCACTTTCATTATTTGGATTATTGTTTATTATTTACAAAATATCAGAAGATCATCACAGTAACTTTTATACTAAAGAAGTCACTTGGTAATGCTTGATATTAGTACTACCTCTAAGAAGTTTGTTGTAAGCTATTAATTATAATAATAATAATAATAATGTGTGGATGCATAAACCTTAGACTTGTTCTTTGCAAGGTAATTCAAATTCGACCCCCATTGGGAACTCGAGTTACGAGGAAACTAGAAACTATTAAAGTTCCGAATGGCTATTCCTACTAAATGTTTTGTTGCTTAAATAGTCGCGAACTACAAACCAAAATTTAAAGCCAAACCAATGGCCATAACGTTTTATAAAATACTTACAATGTCTGATTCAGGCTTGATGTGGTCAAAATGTTGAGGAATACTTGTTTGGCAGTGTTGAAACGCAATCTGTGGTGGGAAGGAGCAAGTTTTCTTCTTTGGTGTTTGGAGTTATCGCATTGTGAAATGACATTTTTTGAATAAAATTGTTTCCACCTTAAGCAACAGACAATAATTATATAGCTTTGTGTCAAAAATTAGTATATATCATTCCAAGGTACCTAAACTAAAAGTAAATTAGTTTTTAATTCTAGGAGATTTTAATTTACCCAACATACATTGGATCCGAAAACAAAATCAGTTTGACCTGTTTTGCAGTGACGCTACAGAAGCCACAGATCGATGTTATACGAACTAATTTTCGCCAAACCAAACTAACCAAAACTAATTTTCGCTTCTAAATCTTAAACAACATAGTTCCTTTGCAAAACCAGAATGGAAAATTAATTTCTATTTTTAATTTGTCTACTACTCTATTGACTATAATAACTAAAGTCTCATGACTGGTAGGTTAAGATACTTTTGTAATTTGTGATAACTCGTAATTGGAGAGCTTTGTATGTCTGTGGGTCAGCCTATCTTCTTAAGTATAAACACAAAATCACTTTAATGATCAACCTATCAAAAAACGCGTCCAGCATCTCAAATATGGTACAAAATGCAATTTTTGTTGTATTGTATCAATTACCAATTAATCTGAAATCTGAAAATTTCTTGATATATTCTAAGTTCATGTCAATAAATTCTAACGCAACGGGAGATTTTAGGAGTATCCTCTTATTCTGAAGCCGGCACATGGCATGCCTGCGGCAGTAGTCAGTAAAATGAAACTGATTGATCCGTAAATATTTAAAATTGTGAATGGGAACTTGAGGAGTCCGTTAATGATATTCTTTGTAGATTTTAATGAGAAAGCATCTTGTGCTTTTTATATTCAACGGGTCAAAAGGAGGCTGGCGGCTACTTGCGGGATTGTTAACCACACCATATAAAGCGGTTTTACCAATATTGGATCGTATTACTCGTAGCATCAAATTTTTTTTTTCCGAGGGAAAATAATATGTAATGAATATTTATGCAGGTAATTTATGTTAATATTAATTACGTTGAATACAATAAATTAACTACATCATCTGTCCAAAGAATTCTGAATCGATGACCCAAATAGAATTTAGAACAATAATATCTAGAAAAAAAAAATATTTTGGGTAGAAGAGAATTTACACACTTCACGAGATGTGCATTTTCAAATACTTATAAATTCGCAAATAGTCCTCATGTGACTTATATCGAGCTATGTCGAATGTTTGAAGATCGCTGCATTAGTCCCCAGGGCCTTTGAAATTGGCCTTCGCGGTCACCTGGTTTGAGACCACATGATTTTTATTTGTGGAGATATATGAAAAGAAAAGTGTAGTCTCCTCTAGTCTCCTCCAGTAAATACCACAAAAGAATTATTTGAGAGGACACGGAAGGTTTTTTCCGAATTAGACTATCAATAAATTAAACGAGCCACAGCAGGTGTACAAAGAAGAATCGAAAAATAACTTGAAATGAACGGGCTATAAACATGATTTATAATTCAATTTCTTTATTTTTTTTTTGTAATTTAGTTACGTTAAATTTAATATTCTATTTTTCGAGACGTTCGTTTCAATTCCCTTGAATATAAAACAAACTGAAAATATCAGCACTTGAGTATTCTTCCATGTTAAATTTAAACTTTTGGTTTGCTAGTGACAACTATCAACATACAACGCATATCAATTATTGTCATGTTTGAAAACAGAACGCAATAATTGCTTTTTTCTACTCCCGTCTGTAAAATACCTAATTACGCACCGATCTAGAGTGCGGGAAGCGTCACTTTACCACGTCACTTTCGTTTCCCACGAATCCGAGTCAGTTCGGACATTTCCGGGATTTTATCGCATGGGTTTGGGAGCAATCGGATGTTTTCGGATATATTTCCCACGCTTTGATTTTTGACGTTTGTCAATTGTGAAGGTCATGTCAGTGAATGTATTCGTGTTGTTTTGCGAAAATGTACCAAAAAACTAACGGTCGTAAAAAAAGTGTAGTATGCAACACGTTTGGTAAACTTTTTAACTCACTCGTTTATTAAAAACTCGCTCCGTTCATGTCAAATAAATTCGTGAGTCAAATGCCGTTTACCGCACTTGTTGCATAATATACTATTACTCTATCCTTACCTTACCCTATACAAACGTACGACATTGTCTTGTGTTTCTGTTTGGTAGTAAAACTTTTCCGAAAAAGTTATGTTTCATATGGTCAGTAATGACGCAGATAATGGTTTTCAGAAAAAAAAGTGCCATAGAAGACAAAGTTTATATGTTCAACACCAAATTCAACAAAATTTATTTAAATCATAAAATAATCTGTTTGCCAGTTGCCGTAGACCATTGCTATTGCACCATATTTAAAATTTTGAATTGCGCACTTCTGATATTGCCAATGCTCACTTCTGATATTCAAAAAATATAACAACCTATTTCCAATTTCATGTATAAAAACTAACGGTCATACAAAAAGTATAGTAGGCAACATTTTCGGTAAACTTTTTAACTCACTCGTTTATTAAACACAAGCTCCTCTCGTGTCAAATAAACTCGTGAGTCAAATGCCGTTTACCGCACTTGTTGCATAATATACTATTCCATAGCTAAAAAGGTGAAGGGAAAATGTTCAGCAGAAAAAATACGATACCATAATATTTACTTATTATTTCGAATATGGTTCGAGATAGGTAATAGAGTTTGTTGGAGAAATAAGATCTTAAAACTTTGAAAATCTGAACGTTTACGGCCTAATTTTGGACGCATTTTATAAAAGTAGTCAACGCCAACAACAAAAAAGGCGAACTTAAGCCTGTTTTCAAATATTTCGCCAAACATTTCTAAATCTGTTAAACATAGGTATAGGACATTATACATAAAATGTATTTATAACTTCACATAGAACCTTAAACTATGATAATATACGGGGCATTCCATTTAAAATAAATAAGCAAGTTGACAGCAACTTCCGGAAGCGACAGGACGTTGAATATATTTAAAAAAAAAGTACACTTTGCAGTTACTTTCACCCCAAGAAATATGTAAATAACACCTCAAAAAATTTTAATGAACGGGTTGGGTGGAAAACTCTGTATAAACAAATCATTTAAATAGAAAATGGATATGGATACGAGAGACATTGAACAAAATTATCCATTTGACAGACCAGAAGAATCAAAGCATACAATTTTAATTGGCGGTTGGCAGACAATTTGTTTGTTATCAGAATGAGGTCAATGAAATAATACTTAACCTTGATAAATGTAACCAATCCAATTTAGTAACTAGTATTTAGTAACTCTGCAGATGTATTTTATGTCGTTCTTGTATTTTTTATTGGCTTGAAAAAATGTTATAGAATTTAAAAATAAAACTTCCAATTACAATAGTTCCAATATTTCCAGGGGGACGATCTAATAAAACGCAGAAACGTCAGCATAGAACCAAATAGGTTTCTTCAACTACAGTGAGATTTGCTCCATTAAAAATTTATAAGGTATCAGGGTTTATCAGTACAAGAAAATCGCATTAATATATTTGTAAAAACAATTTAAAAAATATCAAAGTTCTAACCTAGTAAATGATTATATTAACAAAAGCAAAAATGGAGAAAGAGAAAGAGCAAAAACAATATAAACAATAACAATTTCTGCCTGAAAGTAGAAAGCTATTCCTCAGACCCGGGTATAAGACTACTTACCGTTGTGTAGAAGTGTTATATATTTTTTTATGTTTGTGAACTTGAACGATTCAAGATATTAGCTACCGAATTGTAATGCATGTGTTGAAGGTGAATGATCTTTCAAATATTTATGTCTTGTGGCTAGGAGGGGATATAAGGCCTCTGAATCTTAAATTCAAATTATGCACATCGATTCTATAAGAAATTCTTTCATAGACACGGGCACTAATTCTGGATTATTTTGTGGGACAGACACATTGCATGAAGCTGACGTATTTGTTTTTGTATTGATTTTATGATTAATCGTATCTAATCATATTCAGAACATTTTAAGGCATGCTTTTTGAATTTTCTGTATATATAGCGTCCACATAGTTGAAATGGCTTAAGACAAGCAAATCAGTAAGCTTCAGTATGACAGATGTCAAAACACTCATTTGCGGATACAACATCTTTACATCTTGAGATAACTTTTCTGCATGCATTTGCTGACATGGGATGTAAATCTCAAATTTGTGTCTGTAATAAGTCCTGAGCTTCTAGCTTTTTTGGTTGGTTGTAATTTTTCATTTTGTATAAATAATTCTAAAGTTTCCTCCAAATCGCCAGCGCTTTTTCCAAAGATTAAGAGACACGACGCAACTGATATCGAGAAGCCGAATAAAACTATTGGTCCCCGGAAAAGCCCACTGAGAATAAAAACTCATGATTCATCTTGCCGAAGGCCCTGTTGTTATACAACTGTATTCTTTTGGAAATCCTGACTGACTTTCTGGAAGTAAAAATTTCATCACAAAAACTACGATTAATACGATAAGCAAGTTTAAACTATCATGAATGCTAATCTTTTTTCTACGGAACACATCACAATTGACTAGTTCACACCACAAGCAACGTTAAAATTGCCACAGTTAATCGCAAATTCAAAATATCTATTTATTCAGCATTAATTGCAATATTAGTTTGATTTCCTATTTGTTTGAAATAAGTATAGTACATTCCGCTGAAGTTGAACCGCTTGCATTTTTGTAAATGCCTCGTTTTTTAATTTTATTTTTTTTGTACTGTCAGTAGATAAGGTGGTCTTTTTTGTGTACACTAACCTGTCATGTGTGTCAAATCGAATTTTGTACTGTAATTCTTACATTAAAATCAATCTAAACCAGAAAATGATCAGAATTTCATGACTCTCTACTTCCGAAGGAAAAACAGTTTGGTTCTAAGGTTTTCGCATCAGCAATCAGCATTCTACTATCATTAGTTATTCTAGTAGGTGTTGCTATTATCTGTTTTTTGAATTAAAACTTTTAATGTAGTTCAAGTATTTTGTGTGCCTAGTAAGAAAGCTATCTTTCGTCCGGTTGGTAATAAATTCAGGTTCAGATCCCTTCCAAAAATAACATCATAGCCACAAAAATCTGAAAATCCGTTTTCTAGAATATTCCAACAATCTCAAATTTCTTCCAGAAGCTATTGAGACTCGACATGCAAAATATCATATTTAAAATGTCGCCTAACCTAGAAATATTGTAAAAAGCCATCGAAAATTTTTCATTCAAATTTTTCATTTAGATTCACTAACCAAAAATATTAATTCTATAAAAGAATGCAAAAAAAACAACAGGACAAGTTATGAGAAAGTCCTTTTCTCATTCAGGTAACTGAAAAAAAAACTATTTAAGTGTGTATGAGTTGTTTTTAAATGTGCTTATTAATTAATTTTTATTATATTTTTTTATCTGGCTGGCTGCGATCCTAAGTTCGTTATTTTCATAAACATCGGTGATAGGACGCAATGATAACAAAATTTGGGCCGTGCTAGCACATCAATAATTCACAATAATTAACAGTTCGATATCCGTATCGAAGCGGTTTAATAAAAATCAAATTTCAAAGAATTATTTTTAGCGACGAAAATTACAAAATTTATATATTAAATATAATAACATATTAATAAGATTATATGCGGCGTGTGCATTCACGTAAAATATGCAAATTTCCTGGGCTTTGAAAATTTAAAGTCGAATTACTGATGCATAGTGCATATCTGGTACAATTTATCTCCATTATTTACTGAAACTGATTTTTTTTATGCATTTCTGGCTTTTATGCGGTCGCTTTTTCCCAGTTCGTTGATCGTTGGTGCCAGTTCGGTACCGAGAATGTTTATTATTATTATTATAACATCGATCCCATTCATATTTATATTGAGCACTAAATGCGAATATGGCTCCGCTTTTTAGCAATATGGCTTGAAAACTGAAGCTTAATAAAACTCAACACTTGGTGTGGTCATCGATCGGAACTGAGCTATTTATCGGTTCTGCTATCGTGATCATATCCAGCCATGGTTTATAAGATTACATCATTGCTTGTGCTTGGATATATCAAAAGCTGTTTCATATTCATAAAAATCTAATTCCGATAATCATAATTAACATAGCAGATTTGGAAATAACTTACTAAAACCTTGTCTTTAATATGTCTATTGGCAATAATCTTTATTTTGAATTAGCATCCTTAGATGACATATCTCTTAAAAGGAATGTTCCTACAGATTTTACCTCCACCTTAAATCTATGCCGGAAGCGGGGTGATGGAAATTATCTTTGATGCTACTTGCAAGTGTTTTCGTGGTGTCTTGTTTTGTGATATTCTGAAATTGCTGATGACGTTATTGTTAGAAGTCTGATGAGTTCTTTTAGTCCGCTTGATATGACCCATTTCTCCAATGTATTCTTTGCGACAGCTGCTAATACCTGCTGTCTCAAGCGCAATTTCTAAAGTTTTTCAGAAATGTATTGGACCAGAATTGTTCAATTTTTTGAACAAAATTATTTATTTTCATCAATCAGCTTGCGTTTAAATAGAGAATGGGGATTCCAAGCTTCGTTTCGAGAGTAACTGAAACATTTGAGAACTTTGAATATAAGACAACTTATTTTTGTGTCTTGACAGTGTCATGCATGAAATTGTCCAAAGCAAACTGAAATTACATAATTTTGATGATGGCTGGCAGTCAATCTTACCTCCAGAACTATACGAGGTTGGTATTGGGCAATCTATTAATTCTCATATATAAATAACCAACCATTAGTGGACCCGGGTACCACATATACCCCCTTTGCAGATGCCACATCTCTTTCCTGTGCTGTAATGATGCTGCACTGGAGAGGCAGGGTTGAAGGCTGAGGATTGGTTTTGGTCTTTATCTGTGACTGCACGTTGTTAAGTTTCTGGGAGTTCAGGTTGACAAACCTAAGTTTGATGGGCACGTGAAGGATGTGTGCGGGAGCCTTGGGGGAGCTAGTTTTGCTTTGCGAGAGCTAAGTTTTTGTGTTTTTCCTAAAGTTCTTAGAACTGCATATGATGCTCCGGTTAAGCTACTATCAATGAATGGGTTTAAAAATCAAGTGAGCAGATTTCTAATAGGTTTCCTATCCAATGAGGAATTTTTGATTTCTGATGCCGTTAGTGATATGTTCCCTGTAATTATTTTTAGATTTATTTCAATGTACTGTGCCTGTCGGCAATGTGTCGTAAATAACATTTTTATTTCACTTAATTTTAATTTAAATGTTAGTTATCAATGTAATCCTGATTTTATCTCATTAACCGCTGTGTACTGACTTGTGTAAATGATATGCGTATTAACATCAATAAATCAACAAATTATTTTTATTGTTGTTATTATTATTAATACCCAAAGCAGAAGTAGTCTAGAAGAAGTGCACCTACACTTCCACGAATGCTTCGGATATCAATTGTTTAATATAACAATTTTCATTGTTTATTATAAAATTTACGTAATAATATTTATTGTATAAAATGTCGCCGAAGGACTGTATTGATTTAAACCTTGCTTTCTTGGACCGTATTTCATGTAGAAAAAAAAAGCATACATTAAAAATTTGGAATTGAAAAGATGAAAATGGCTCTAATTCGGATGTAAAGCAACACTCTGTTATATTAATATGTACAAATACTCGGGTACTATTGGAATTACCAATTAAAGAAAGTCTCACTTTACCTTCCATAGTTTTGCTCACAGGAGGTAGACATTGTGAAAAATTATTTTGTAGTTTAAACCTAACAAAATAAATGCGCGGATTCTTCGCTCGGCACTAGATTTAATTAAAACTGGAAAATTTTTCAACATTTCGCGCCGCAGTTTACGCGAACGTCATCTTTCTTATAATTTTCATTAAAACTGTACCCCATAAAACTAATCCATGGCCCGGCCATTACTTAAGACGCCTCTGACCTATATCTTCGTTTTGCAGGTTGCATTCTGCCCTAAATAGGGGCAATTTACCGCTTAAATTCTCTCTCCAATTTAACGTATAATCCGGTTTTGCCCTCCTGGAACTTGGATACGGAGGTGTTTACCGAGCTTTGAGGAAAATATACGACAGTGCTGGTGCAACATTGCACGGCACTAATAAAAACGACACTCGTCTGTCACGGGGTAAATTCGCAATTGACTTCAGAAAAGTAAATTCAGTTACAACGATTAAGCAAAAAACATTTCCCTTAAACTAAACTGATGGACTCGGGAATCTAATCACCAAAAATTCTCAACTGTTTTGTGGTTTTTTGGTTCTAATTTTACAATAATCGTTTTTGAATCTAGAACTTCCTCTCGCAAGGTCTAAAGAATCACAGCGCTCTCAGGATATTTAGAGAGCTAAGTGGATTTACATCCCTCTGGTCTTGTTACCAATGCTTATTTGTTGACCAGAAATCATGGAAGAAGAAAATATGGCTTGATTAGGAGTTACATAGAGCTTTCATTAACGAGCACTACTCCACCCAACTCAATACAACCAAATACCAAAGATAGGAATGTAGTCCATCATCGCAGTTCTTCAATGGAACTGGCTCTGAAAAGATGAAAACAACAAAAATTTGAGGGATTGCCTGTAATAACAAATATTTTTCTGTCAAACGCTGTAATTAACTTACTGATTTAAGTTAACCTGTTTGTCGGTTTTAGTCAGTGTTGCCAGTAAAAGGTAAATTAAAAACATAAACTCATATTTACAATTAGTAAATAAGTACATTTTTCCAGTTTACTGAATCAATTATGGCCGTTGACTTTATTTTACAAACAAAATTTAAAGAGTAATTTTATTCCGTTTTTTAGTTTTTGTTCAGTTGCTGAAGAAACCGCAAAAAAATATTTATTAAAAATCAAACCGTTAGCTACAGTGACCGACTAAATAAATGTGGATGTGGTATTATTACATCTCATATAATTGTTTATGTCATTTGTGACTAATATCATTAATTTCATTTTGCTCGATGGGGAATATCCTGATTTGTGAAAATATCCATCGTCATACCTAAATAAAAAAATCTTGCTCCGAATAATGAACTTAGACCTGTTGGCATATTACCAGTCCGTTCAAAAGTTATAGGAAAAATTATGAATTGTCAAATTAGGGAAGTTTAAAAAGTCTTTAATAGACTTTCGGAGCAATAGTCTGGTTTTTGGCACGTACAACTGCGCTGTTAAACGTAACCGATGATATATTTCGAGCTACTGATGTTGGTAAAACAACTGCACTTGTGCTGTTGGATTATTCTAAAGCTTTTGGAAAGTTAAATCATGAATTACTTTTAGCGATTTTGTATTTTGTTGGCTTCTAGGAGAGCGCGATTGGGCTACAAACTAGTAAAGGTAAAAGTCTAGCCAAATATCATCTTGTGGGGTACCCCAAAACTCCATTTTGGGGCCGCTTCTTTTTGCTATTTAAACTAGTATTTTGAGTAGTTGTAGATTTATACGAAGATGATACACAACTTTATATCTCCTTTTCACCTAATGAAGTAGCAGCTGCGCGAGAAATGTTACATGAAGATCTAAAACGCCTAGTCGCATTTTCCGAGAGCCACGATCTGAAGTGACATGGAGCCAAATCATCGAGTATGGTATTTGGCAAGCATAGGAATAACACTGAAACTGCATTTAATGTTACAATTGGAGTAGAAACTATTAAGCCACATGGGTAACTGAACCTCGTAACGTAACGTCGTTGCGAACCAAGGAACTGTTCGGCTCGCTCATACAATGTTTAGAGTACATTCTGGCGAGCCGTTTTTAATTTCAGTTTCTCTTTGACGTAGGGAAGTACGATATCTAAGTAGCTGCTGCGGCTTATATTTATATACATTTTGCTTTAAAAAATAAGAAAAAAAGACAAAGGCACTGGTGGCAAATGCATTATCT
Organism: Cylas formicarius; assembly: GCF_029955315.1. Lineage (NCBI taxonomy): Eukaryota > Metazoa > Arthropoda > Insecta > Coleoptera > Brentidae > Cylas > Cylas formicarius. The sequence continues at coordinate 12,088,948 of NW_026844319.1, read as the reverse complement.
TTCGAAAAGGGATCAACAAAGTTTACTGCGTGATTTAAAATTTCGGTCAGTCAGTGGAGACTATAAAAATTTCCCAACGACGTCGCCATCAGACTTTAGATTTTTTTATCAATTTTATTAACCCGAAAATAATAAAACAAGAGACCAATATGCGAAAGGCTATTCCAGCACAAGGTAGATTAGCAGTGATATTACGGTATTTGGCAACTGGGGATTCTAATAGCAGTTTGCAGTATCTTTTTAAAATTTTCAAGCAATCTATAAGTGTTATAATTACAGATTTCTGTCAAGCGTTAGTGGAAGAATTAAAAGACAAAAAAATTATTAATCGTAACTTAATTTGTTAACTTATTAAGTTATAAGGTAAAAATTATTTCGAATTAAAAATTAATGTGTCTAACTTTTAGTAAAAGGGATTAAACTTACAATGAAAGCAAGTCATCAATGCTTGCATTTGACTCAGAGTGGCCAGAGAATTCAGGACTATGGTTGGAGTGTATGGGAGGGGGGATCAGAGACGAAACTAAAGTGGTTTCAGAGTTTGGTGAAGGAAGCGGAGGTCGAGTCAATGTGCTAGTAGATGAATTTTTTCTTTGAGTTGTTAGGTAATATGGACATTCATTAGGTGACTTATAAGGGGTGTTTTTTTTCGATGTATAGAACTTTAAGTTGCAATAAAACAACGATGAATTATTCGATTGACATGAATTTTATTTATCCGAAAGATAATCTTGTGGCATTACATTTTAAATATGATTTCTGGCATATAACCACCACGGCTGCCGCGGATGTAGTCCAATCAGGACGTCCAATTTTTGATGACTTTTTCCAACATTTGTGGTCGTATATCGGCAATAGCACGGCGAATGTTGTCTTCCAAATGGTCAAGCGTTTGTGGCTTATCCGCATAGACCAATGACTTTACATAGCCCCACAGAAAGTAGTCTAGCGGTGTTAAATCACAAGATCTTGGAGGCAAATTCACAGGCCTAAAACGTGAAATTAGGCGGTCACCAAACGTGTCTTTCAATAGATCGATTGTGGTACGAGTTGTGTGACATGTTGCGCAGTCTTGTTGAAACCAATCTCCTGGACATCATGGTTATTCAATTCAGGAATGAAAGAGTAATCATAGCTCTATACCGATCACCATTGACTGTAACGTTCTGGCCATCATCGTTTTTGAAGAAGTACGGACCAATGATTCCACCAGCCCATAAAACGCACCAAACAGTCAGTTTTTCTGGATGTAACGGTGTTTCGACATACACTTGAGGATTAGCTTCGCTCCAAATGCGGCAGCTTTGTTTGTTGACGTAGCCATTCAACCAGAAGTGCGCTTCATCGCTAAACAAAATTCGCTTATGGAAATCGGGAACAACGGCAATCTCGTTTTGGGCCCATTCGACGAATCTACACCTTACTTGATGATGGTTTGGCTTCAATTCTTGCACGAGTTGGATTTTGTAAACACGTAAACCAAGATCCTTCCGCAAAATCGTCCATAAAGTGGATGGACACAGATCCAATTCCTGTGCTCGATGGCGGATGGACTCATTCGGGTCTTCCTCAATGCTACGCTCTACAGCAGCAATAGCTTCTTCTGTACGTACCGCACGGCGTCTCTGAGGATGTGAGTTATCAATAAGAGTAAACGTGGTGCGAAAACATTCCATGGTTAATCGAATTAACTGCTCTGATGGACGATTTTGTCGACGATAAAATGGACGTAAGTGCGTGATATGTCTTCCGCACAGAACCATTATTTTCGAAAAAAAATTGCACTATTTGCAAGCGTTCTTCAGGCGTGAGTCTATTCATGATGAATTGCCAAACCAAACTGAGAATAAATCACTTGACAGCTGTTAAATCGGTCGCCATCTTGAACACTCTTGCCAACTTAAAGTTCTATACATGGAAAAAAAACACCCATTAGAAGTAATTAGGTGGCTGAGGTGACTGATGGGAATATTGAAAATGGGATTCATATGGATACTGGTGACTTGCAGAAAGGTTCTGTTGTGGTTGTTGTTGGCTATGAGAATTTAATGGTAACTTTCGGTTAACGTATTGTGCTGAGAAAAATAATAGCCTAGTTCAGAGGACATATTTATCGCTTTACTGAGTTCTTTCCATGCATCGTTTTTTCTAATTTTATTGAAATATTGTGGATGTTTCTAGTTCCACATTACTTCTATTTTCCGATACTTTTCTATAAATACGAAAGTTTTTTCTTTCAACCACTCAACAATTACAAAGTTCGATTGACGTGTTGGTCGAGTTTTCGTCCAGATGCTGTAACATCATCGCGTGTCATTACTTCGAAGGTTCCTTTGATGGTTCGGCACTTACGAGGTTCAGTTACCTGTCTGACCCAGCTTTAGATGCATAAAGCAAGCAAGAAATTTATTGTTATGTTTTGACACATTTCTCCGTTTTAAGCCGCATGTCAATATATAAAGAAAGAATACGGGAAATTAAAAATGCTATTTCCAAGCTTTCAATTACTTTGAAACCAAACACTATTTAAGCTGGCTCTTTAGCATTGAGCAAGTTTAATTTTTGTGACGTAGTTTATAAGTTACTTTGGGAAAGGGGATACATATACAACAGAGTTCCTATAAAATTGAAATCTTTGAATGTCAAATCTTAAAAAAACTTATGTAATGCTTATTTTTTTTTCCATATAACTTCTGTTAATCCAAAATCTAATAGTAGCAACATAAAACTCAGCTCTTATTTCTGTCTAGATATATAAGTTTGGCGACATTTTTTTTTAGAATATTTTTTGGGGCTGAACTTGATGACATGGAAGCCATGTCGTTGGAAAGCTATAGTCGAATATTTACCTCATGTTAAAGATCTCTTCCTTCCAAAATCATAATATTTTGTTAAAATTGGTTTCATATGGACGGGATGAGCCCAATAATATAATCGACTAACAATCCACGCAAAGCAGCAAGAATTACCTAATCTTGTTAAATTTAGATTCTTGTTTGCAATTTAAGAAAAGATACGACTTATTATAAGAACATGCAATGTTTTAAAATTTATTCAAAGGCTAAGTATTCTGACCAGAAAATGTTTAATAAGAAATTGTTTAAATTCTTAATCAACTTGGTTAAATATCACGAATTTAATTTTAATACAATGCCTAATACTTCTGTGATAGCAAAACCAATACATTTTTTCTGTTCTATGAACTCGGAATACAGTTATTCACTACGACAATCAAATAACTCCTAATTTTATACATATTAAAAACTGTCGTTCCTTAGAAGAGAAAAGATACTGTAATATCTGATGTGTGGCGAGCCAAATTTGTAAACATTCCGAGCGATAATGACCAGATACCGTGGCCTAAGAATTTCGTGCAAATTTGATCTCTCTATCACACTTGCATATGTCAAAATAAAGATCGTGGTTATGAAGAAATGGTAAGAGGTGCTATTCGTGCTATGCTGATTCGAAAAAGTCTACACACACCGCAAATTATGTAGCATGAATTACGAAAAGTCGATCCGCACCTCATCAAAATAAATGAAAACGGCACAAACTCATCAAAACGAAACAAAAATTGTATTTGGCTGTGCGAGCAACGCAATACCACTTCACCGCTATACATATAATACGTCTTCAAAGCCATTTCGTTAACACACTTCATTAGAAAATGGAGGGTTCTATACGACGCCGGCTGAATGACGTAATTGAAGAGACGAGTTCGCACTTAGAGGCAACTTTGAAATGTTCCTTGTAACCGCATATGAGTATATGTCACAGGGATAAACTGCAGTCGTCAAAAATGTAACGCGACGGTAATTAAGTTAGTTATTCGATAACTGAAGTAGGGGTGTACTTGGAAGGGTAAGATTTAGGTCTAAGCAATAGCCAACAAAAAAAAGTTCCAGAAATTACCGCCGTGCTAAACGCAATGTGAGTTGGCGAAATCAAAGAACCTATTGGAAATGGAATTACTAAAAATACTATTAGAAATACCAAATTTCAAAACTTAAGAAAATTTGTTTTTATTAAGGGCAAAGCGCTGAAAATAACGCATCTAAATATATTGCTTTGTAACTAAATCCAAAAAAATCGGTTTTACAATTTTCTATCACCATTGGTCATCATAGTTTACCTGTTAAAACACAGTCAGAAATTTGGATCTGAAACTAGACAATATACTATTCTGTGAGATCTCGCATATGAATCGCGGATTGAAAAAATACAAAAATATTGTTTGTGATTTATCCAAATAACTTTAAAGATGCCAAATTTGAGTTTTGTGGGTCTATTTCAGATCATTTTAAAACCGGCATTTTAGAGCACTCGTTTACGAATGTTTTATCCAAATCAATTTGGGAAAGCTCAGTCCCCTCCTTTTTTTTGTTTAGTAGTTCCACATGTTTGTAATAATATTAGATTTTTTTGTCAAGTTAGTTTTGGTTAGTTAAGTAGGTAAGTTTGGATTATATAATATATCTACAAATATTATTTTTGTGGTTTATAAATCAGGTCAAGCGTAGGTTCAACTTGCACCTTTGCCGATTCCTTGCCTATATTTTAAATGGATTTTTATTAATTGACAATATCTTTATATTCTTTTGCAAATGAGTTGCTATGTAGTTTGTTCGATATTCTCCAATCTATTTCCAGAATAAGCTTCTCATGAGTATTATAATATAATATTAGGCAACAAGTTTGATATAAGTTTGACCATTAGTTTCAAGGAAAATTTTTTTGAAAGGTACAAATGCATTCAATCCTCACGTGTGACGTGACTGTGAAGCTGACAAAGGTCAAAATACCAGGAATTTTTTAAATCTACCGAAAACATCTAGTCTCAGATCCATGATTAAAGATCTTAAGTAACTACGGATCGTCAGTTATGAAGCTGATGTCTTGAAGTGACACTTTTCTGACGCGATCCGTGCATAATTCCGTATTTTAGAGAAATTGAAAAAATTATAAATACTTATGGAAAATATGCTGCCACTGCACCAAACACTAATTTAATTCTCTCCGAGTTGAATGTCCTTCAAAATTTCCTTTTATGTCTTACATTTCAAAAATTTAAAAACTGTTGAGGCCGCTTGACATGGTGCAATAAAGCTTGCAATGAACAAATATTGCCTGCAAAAAATCTTCCATGTTCCTTAACATGGTGCAAGTCTCTTGCAATTAAAACATCACTACTAACGCCAAACAGACAACCTTTATATAAACAGCATTGTTAACCCCATGTCGCACCTCAAATATACCCCGCTGCTTCGTTAGTTAAATAATATTTCATCTACATTAGTGTTATGGTGTCAGTTAATAAACTGACACCATAACAACGTTGATATTAGATGAGATGGCGATCCAAAAGTCATTAGATTTTATCTAGACTTGAGGGAACGTAGGCTAGCGAAGGATGACAAGGACAACAAGAATTGCAACAAAAAAGCTGTAAAGGTAAAAATCAGGAAAGCAAAGGAACGCTGTATAACACGGAAGTATAGAAAATTGCAGGAATTTGAAGACAGCAATGATATCTTACGAATGCATAAACACATGAATGAAATAACAGAAATCTACAAAAAAACAACGCCTTGCAGCCTTGATAGACTCCTACATGGGTGCAGTGCATAGAAGAAAGAGCGCTTCTGACGACTGACCTACTATACAAGAAAACAACAAAGCAACAGAAGGATCGAATAGAGTAAGTAGATAAAGAGGTGCTATATATACAGTAAAAAATGAAAAATCTCCAGGACTAATTTAAATATATAATCCCAGAAGACTGGCTCATGTCAACCTTCATTACAATTCCTAAAGCACCTCGCTCACAGAAGTGCAGTGATTATAGCCTGATTAGCTGGATAAACCACCTACAAAAATAAATATGAATTCGACCTAAACGAAGCTGAGATGGGATTTAGTAATGTCCTTGGAACCCATGATAGAATGTGTCAGTTTAAATATTTGGGAAGTTTAATAACAAATACATTAGACCCAGATGTTGAAATGTCATATGTCGAATCAAAATTTTAAGGCAATTTTTCAAAGATTACTTTTTTGCGACGATAACATGAGCCTGAAATTGCAGTGATTTATTTGAACAGTGTTTATGTATGGAGTGGAATGATGGACCTTAAAGATCAGCTCAATAAATTGCTTCGTGTTCCGTGGACTGATCTGCTGAGCAAGAATGGATTATTGAGACCTGTCAGGGTGGTAGACAAATAATCGTGATAGCAAAATGTTGTAAATGTTCCACATCTTGTGTGGGAAAAAGTAGCATCTTCTCCAACTAATCATGAAAGGAAAATTTCTTTCATTGGAGTGGACGGGCATTTAGGGGGCCGCCGACCTGTCCAGGGTTGCAGAAAACTGAGGCGCACTCTCTGAAGTAATAGCTAACGTTCCGTTCATGATGTAGAAGTAAGTAAAATCCTCCCAGATACTCAATCGCGTTTTCAACACTTCTGCTTTGCTTCATGTTACTGATGATTTATTGAGAGCAGCTGACTCCAAATTAAACTCTTGCCTCTATACGCTTGGACTATAATAAAACGTTCGATACCTTGGATCACTCCCTTCTCTTAGCTAAATTGAAACACTTTTGGCTAAAAGGTTTTTTTAATTCTTAAAAATTTTCTTTTTCAGATACCAAAGAGTGGTTATAGCAAATACTCATTCAGATGCAATTGCTTTGGAGAAGGGTGTTCCCTGGTGGGTATTGTGGGACTTATTCTGTTCTCAGTTTAAACATCTGATCTCTATACTTTTCTTAAATTTTGTAGTTCTCACAAAACGCTGATGGTACTCATATCTTTTGATGCTAGTGAAGCTTTAAAAAATACTAAGAAAATTTGGAGATAAAAGTGAAGAAATTGTAAGAACCGCCTCTTTTAATAATACGCTAAATAATTAGTGTCTCTTCAGAAAAGATTTTAGTAACACGTAGTAACACGTAAATGCTTCTATAAGTTGAGGACGCTGTAGATTCATAAACATCTTCTCAGCAAGAAAATCAAACTTAAACTCTGCGATATCTTAGTTTTGGTTAGTTGGTCAGCTATACTAAATCGAAATGAGAAGAGACTTCAACGACTCTAAAATCTCTATTTCCGTTTTAGTTATAATCTCCGAAAGTATGACCATATTTTTGGTTGGTTGAAGCTGGAGGACCGTTTTAAAGTTCAGTTGGCTAACTTTGATTTTTACTAAATTCTAGTAAGACTGCGTCATACTTGTACTATAAACTATGTAGAGGAAATGATATTCACAATCTATGCTATAACACAGTAAAGGCCTGCAAACAACATTTATTTTTTTTAGGCCCGCCAGCATCTAGCAAATCATTTTATGATGTGTATTTCTTGTATTTGACTTTGCAAAATAAGAGATGTTAGGGAGGGGCTAACATCCTTTACTTTATTTTCCTGTTTGTTGTTTAATTTTTTATCCGTTTGTTTCTTTTAATATTTATCTACCAGAATCAAAACTCACCAACCCGTGGTATCCTGGTTTGAATTAAATATTGCTCAGGAGAAATATTGTAAAAGTTCGTACAAATTTTATGAAATGCTACTGTAATAATCAATCTCTTGGGAAAACTGTGTAAGCGATGTTATACATATTCCCGATATGTATGTGGAAACAAGAAAATCCTCGAGAGATTCTTTCGGGTAACAAACCTTCATTATAAACCTTACAACATCCAATTATAGTCTCCAACGTGTGCTTAAACGAGAATTTAATCTTGTTTTGTTTCTGGAATATTTCATCAGTGTTTAATTTAGTTTTAATGGTGCGGTTTGCGCTGCATGTTCAACGTTAATCCAATTTTATTCAGGGACGTGACGATGATATGTTTCTTCTACCGCAACACCATTGGTTTTAATTATTCTTTAATATCGTCTAGTGTCGGCCATGTCCCAGCTGAGCGGTTAATATGTATCCCAGCATGCACCGTGCGTTTTACACAAGCTAAAACAAAGAAATTGCTAGTGCAATTATGACCCAGTTGGATTCCTCAAGGTTTTATTCCCACAATTAACTCTTTAAAATGGGGTGTTTATACGCCAAGGTTACTTTGTTTTTGCAATGAATTTAATTGTAAATGGAAACACGGGATTTTTTAATATGAGAAACGTTGAAAATATATGTTCGGTTTGGAGTACTTCCACTGTTGGGGAAAATGTTGTTCTACGGTAGGTCTTCAATTGAGCAAATAAGCAAATAAGCATTATCTAAGAAAAGTCTGATTGAAGTCATAATTAATACATTTGAAACATTGCTGGTGCATAGGTTTCTCAGCTTTAAATTAAGTAAAATCGTTCTATCAAATAAATCGTATAGCGTACACCAAAAATGATAAAAGAAATGTGTATTAACTTTGTAAATGTCTGTATTTAAATGAAATTCGACTAAAATTATTAAAACCTCTTTTAACCTGGCATAAATAAATAAAGTTAATTCTGTAAGGGTCGCATTAATGAACAAATGAAAAAACACGTCAAAATCATATAAAGTGCGACGTTTTTTTTTTTACTCAAATATAGAAGTTATAACTTTAACTCTCTTCCCCAGTATCGTCACCCCATATTGGTAGTCCGTCCACACACTGTGTGCGTATCGTCCAAAGTCTTTATTTTACTTTTCTATTATTTGCATAATATTTTTTAATTTCTCTAAGTTTATAAATAACTCTAAATTATTTTTCAAAGAAACTTCCACAGGCTACTGTAATACGTTTCATAAAACTTCTGGATTCCTCCTGCGTTGATTTTTGTTGAGTCAAACTATCATCCTGTTGGGTTCTTCAAAGCGTGACTGAAACTGTTTCAGTCAAGCTCTGAAGAAGCCAACAGGATTATTGGCGAAACGCTAGCTAGTTCGACTCAACAAAAACCGCAGGAGGAATCCAGAAGTTTTACAAAAAGTACTCTAAACCAATTCAACTACGTTCTCCATTATATCTCGTCACGCATATCAATACGGGGTATGAATTTTTTCCTTATTCAGAAACATGGAATTGAACGACAGCGGGCGCTCTCTCCGTTTCACTCGAAGACCGTCAACGAAGCGTTTTTACTTTTCTTAAATTTTTGTATTATTGCGGGTTCGTTTTTGTCGCTTTGCCATGCTCTCGAAGGAAGTTATATTAGTTGCATTCTCCTTGGGAGTTGCGGATAATTTCAATTTAATTAGTAACAAGTAGGCAAAGCAATACTAAATTATTTTATAATGTTCTCAAATTGATTTTCATTGGTTTCTATACAATGATCCAATCGAGTCTCAAATGAGTTTCGAACATTGCATAACGTATCACATCAATTCACAAAATTGTAAACGCCGATTGAAATGAAAAATTTAATATTGTAAATTCCAATTCGTGTTTAGGCAAAATTCTGCATAAACTGCGATAAGAAACACCCAAAAAAAATTGTGAGACTGACTGTTGTTCTTCTGACATAAGTTGTTCTAAAACATCTACTTCCATAGCCTCGTTGTTTGCTATTTGTGGTTAGTATTTTAATTCATGAAGCGTACCCTATACCCTTAAGTTTTTTGAGCAACATAGTAAAAACATGCATCTGATTTTGAAATGAACAGGTATGTAGCTAATACCAGTAAAGTCTATCTGGCATATCAGGCAGATTTGCATTTGAGAAAAAAACTGCGAAAGTAGGAATTAAATTTTGGATAATTTGTAAACATCGGACTCAAGTAAGATTTTAATCGAAGAAATAAGGTCGAATAATTTTGTTAATCAAATTCCGTGACATTTATTTTATTTTTGTGGATGTTACGTATCATTTTCTCTCATCGATCAACGATTATTTGTACTCCTTATCTATAATTTTTTTTATTGACCATTTAAAGCTACTTTAGAAGATGCACGATTGCACTAATAAATTTAAAACACTTGTGTACTTGTCTATTCCTTATTCTATTAATATACAGATGACATGTATTTATCAGTCATATTTTTAAAGCAGTATATTATAAAAAGCAGTTTCCAAATAAATTAAAAATTAATGTATGCTTTAAGGTAACTTTATTCTGAGAAATATAGCGACAAATCGCAAAGGAGTTGCGAAGGAATGTCAATTTTTATGTAGAGAATATTTGTTGGATATAAATTATGTTTTTTTTGTGAATCAGTGATATGTATAAGCGCCTCTTCAAACGAATATTCTATACCGCAAAATCGATTCTACTAGATTATAGTATAGCATTATAGAAAATTAGCAAATATAATTTACATATTATACCTTAGCTCTTTTGTTAAGAAGTTAAGGTAATTCTCTCACCTTAAATTTCTACCAATATACAAACTCAAGTAACATACAAATTTTGTTTCTAAAATTGGCTCATCTAAAATGTTTAACCAGTAAACTTTAAAAATAGGACGACTTGTAATATCATTTGAAAAAGCTACATTGTCAGTTTTATTTACACTTACCCTGCGAAGTTCGGTGATTCCCTGGGCTCTCCCACCATCATAAGGTAAAGTATTTTTGTAAATGATAACGTGAATATAATGGGCAATAGTTGAACACAATGAAGTGGTTAGATATAGGACGTCCTATTTAAATAATCATAAAATAATCAAAGTTCGTCAAGTTGGCAAAATGTTTTTATAAAAGGGAGCTATATACCAGACCTAATAATTCTGCCTGCAATATGTAACATTATATTATGCTAAATTCGCTATTTTACTCAGCAATTTGTTTTCGAACGAGCAAGAGGCAGCGCAGGGTGTTTCAGAATCGAGTGTCCGAAGAAGTTTACCAAGATGAAATTTTTCTACGATCGTCATTTTTTGGGTACATTCACCGAGTGACGTGTGACGTGACCAACAGAATTGTCATACATCAGTCAGTGCTTAAGATCTACATCCGATCGGTCCGAGAGTAGGGAGCAGAAAAAAAAAGCGGTGAGTATCTGTTTTATTCCCAATTTAATTAACAGAAATTCAAAGTATGGGGTTGTTTACGCGCGAGATGTCATGTGCTTTCATCAATCAATATTATTTTCGAAATTGTTATGTTGGCGAGAGATTCCGCCCAAAGGCTGTTGCACGAATTATAAGCATTCGCATCACGATCCTACATTCAGAAATTGTAACCTCACTTTTCTTGTTTAGACGAGTGTATCAGATTAAAACCGAAAAATATTACAACCATGCACCGTAGTCATGGAAAAACTGCACATCACCTCCAATTATCCCCGTTAGAAACCTGAAATCTGACAGCATATGATTATTTATTACTACAATAATCTCAGTAGAAACGACAATTCACTTTATTTTCCTTCTCCTCGGTTGAAATCAAGCGGCGATAATTTATATCACTCATCGTCGACGCTTACAAGCGATAATTATTTCCGCCCCAGTAATGAAATTTTTATACTGTGATTGATTAAACCGCGCGTGTAATAGTTCAATGCCTGAGATGCGAATCGTCAAAGACGGCACTTCAGTCGCATTTCCGATTTGACAAGACAAATTCGACGCACCCACATCCGAACGAGATACTAAGCGACGTAAACATTTTGTTCCGTAAGGGTTAGGCTACACGCCGATGGACTGCAGGATCTGTCACTCCACAAAAGTGGTAGCACATAAGTAGCTACTAGTGTACTAGTGATGGTTCTAAGCCATTCTGAGTTTTCGTGAATCTTCGGGAATTTTCGGATTGCGCAGATTTGCTTGTATTTGGCTGATGGTTCGGTTAAGGCGGGGTTTTTTAAAATGCTTGAGCCACGATGGTGCATGAAAGTTCTTATCATATCATTCCTTATATTTATTTTCTCTTGAAATCTAATTTTCCTTTTTCTCTAACGCCTTATCTAGCTTTCAATGGCTGTAGACGATTTGTTTCCGATTAATTGTTGTTTTTGGAATACAAACTCTAATATGAAAGTTAAATTGGATCTGAGTACTCGATGCTCAGGCATTAATGGCTCAGGGGCGAAATTTAAAATAATGTTAATATTAAAAACAATAAATTCGATATTGAAAATATGTTGCAACGATCCGTTATTTCTAGCTTAAAACAGTGAGCTTTCTTATTGTTCATATCGTCCCTGGATGATTCGTTATGTTCTTCGTCGGTTATGAAATTCGGCCATAAGAGAAACAAAAAGATTATTCTTATTTGGACCGTTCTCCCTTTATATTGAAGCTCTCTCAGCTTTCAGAATTAATGGCCGCACAGCCCATTGGTGGTGACAAGGGCATCGCTTACTTGTACAAGAACGTGTGTAAGATTTTTTCAATTCTGAGGGGTTAAAGGCACACTTAATTCTGAAGATTAAAAAAGTATCAATGTAGAGGGGAAATTTCCCACAGACGAATAGTGTTTAGTGTTCTAAACTAACCAAAATTTATATGCTTGCAGACGCTAAGTCAATATGTATGAATCAAGCACTACATTTGTGAAAAGAATTCTGCAAGGTTTTAATAGTATCAGTTACTATCGTTAGTATGTTCAACAGATTGAAAGAGTGCAAAAGACATTTGTAAAATTTGTTGGGTTTGAAATGGGTACTACTACTACGTATTACCTATTCTACTTCTCTAATCTTGCATTTCTTAGCAAAAGCGATAAAATATATAATTATAAAAATGAACTAACAGAACTTAACTCCGCTCCGAGAGGGCTGAACTTTTCATATTTGTTTATGGTTTGTCTTCTTCTCTGAAATGCCTTTCATAAATTAGTTACCAATGGTGATCTATACATCTTTAATGATTCTTTAAATGGGTTTAGCTCAAAAATAAAAAACGTTCTGTGACATACACGAATCTTTTAACGTCAACTTTTAAAACTATGTTATTATCTGTGTCTCAATACTATTCAATTTCTGTTGCGTATTTTTAATACTAGTCAAATCTCGGTAAATGGTTGGTCAGTTAAAAAGAAGAGTTACCAAATTTATATTCATTCCGAATTATTACTTACGTGACACAATCAGCTTGGAACTAAGTGAAGGTTGTTGTAATAGAATGATAAGTCCGCATTTCTAATTTAACTAATTTCGCTATTACTTTAACAAGTTTGCGATTCTTTATCTGGTCAGCAACCGCTCGTAGTACAGTTAGAACCAAAGCAGCAAAAAAACGTGCGTTGGCAATGCCATGTAAACCAAGTCTTAGGTCCAGATCGATATTCGACTGCAAGGAACTCGGCACTGATTTATTCGGTTATTATAGGTTTGCACATTCGATGCTATGTCGCGTTCCTTTTGCTATCGATTCTGAATGATGACTCCGACGTGTTCATTTCGGTTCCAGTAAAACCGGAACGAAATTTTAAGATATTTTGTGTTCGGACAGGTTTTCGACTATAAGTGGCAATTCACATTAAAGTAGCATGCGACGTGCGGCCAACAAGTGCGTTGCAACAGCGTCTTTATTTGTAGACCCTCGCTGGTAAAAACCAAGATAGTAGACTAAACTGCATTGATTGTGGTTGTAAGAAAGAAAAAAAATGAATTTATTTATATTTAGGTAATGCAAGAAAAACACGAAATCTACAATATCAATATCAATATTAATTATCCAGAACTAACCGTTGGTGGTTGTTGTTTATTTGTGTGATTTGCATTTAATTTGTGTTGGTGAGATTTCTATATGCACAATAAGATTTGAAGTCTGTATTTGACATTTTTGTAGGTCAAATGGTGGCATTTTATACGAAACATGACACCTTTTTTTAAATTAGATTTATTATTATTAGGTTTAGGTACGCTATTATATGACATCAGCTGCAATTGTATCCTTTAAAAAATCTAAAACTCCTGCAGCTGCAAACCATGAAATTGTATGATCCTTTTTAACATTCGAGTTGCTGCTATCTCGCAGCAAGTCTTATTGCCCAAGCTACGTTGGTGTGAAAGTCCACCAAGAGGCACTTGCGTAAAATTGTTGTTTTGTTTGTCACGAATTTTAAAACAACACTTTTCTGAATGTTTGGTTAAATTGAAAATGTCATGAATATGGCTTTCATTACGCTGTACATGATACCATGGTTTCTGTTCATATATTATATACATTATCGGCTATACTGAATAATTTAACTGGTACCATGATTGAAACTTTCTTGTCATCAGCTTATCTCAGCTTGTCATCTTATTCCAATTCGAAAAAAATGCCGGTAGAACCACCCAAATTAGTGCACCGAACAATGAAAATGTGTGGTAATTGCCTAGTGGTTTTCACTGAAATCGGCGTAACTAAATGAAGTATTTTCAAAAGATTCTATTTCAAGTTTCTACTTGTTTATTAAACATTAATCACGATTCAATTCTATCGAACATCATAACGAAAGGCAATGCAGAACAAAAAAATAAAACGAGCGAACGCAATTCCATTTATGTTTACTTATGTGTGTTATTTATTACCCTAAACCATAAAATTAAAACTACAATAACTACCAACCACTTTTACCCTGTTACAGCTTTTAAATTGCCCTCTTCTTTGAAAATGTAAATAACCTTTAAAAATCTTCAAAACGCACAAAATCATTTTAAATGATTCAAATTAATGATATATGATCAACTGCATTCCGTTATTATTAATACAAAAATTATTGAACAACGTGACTTAAAAGCATTGGTGGAGAATATCGCAGCGCACCAACTACTATTTCAGGTAAAAATTTATTACAAAAATATCATTTTAAAGCAATTTTTGCAGGAAAGGATGCGCATAATGCATAGAAATTTTATAGCGCGCCTTTATAAAGGAAATCGTATCGCGTGTAATGAGAAAATACTCTTGTTTGCTGCAGAGAGCTTTGCTGTAATATCGACCTGCATTCTGAAGCTAAAATGTTTTATAAAATTCATGCATATCTACTTTATCTTTTCTATCCAAAATAAAAGCGGGAACACATAATTGTCACGAGAGTGCCAGCAAAAAAAGGTAGTTCACTACTTTATCGTGCATTCAAAAAGATCACTACTCTCAGGAATGAAATATGTGATGACTCGTGAGTTCACGTCATGTGACGAGAATGTGTTTCCGCCGTTAATTTCATGATAAGTAGCAATGCAGTGAGATAAATTATATACTCATAGATTATAGATTTAGTGATTTAAACTAGTCTGACCAAAAACAAGAAGGAAACTGCGTAAAACGTTAAGTGTTGTTTATCTGACGCCTCATTGACTAAATGTAAAATGTAACATTCCAGAAAGTAATCATTATTTAATAAATAATTCATTGAGGTTTGCAGTGCTGTGCCTCAACAAACAAATACCAAAAATATTTACTTGCATTACTGTCTTCATTAATATACCATAAAAAACTCAAAAAACCGTCAGAACAAAAATATGACAAATTCTAAGATGGTAGAATGGTAGAACATGACCGAGATAGTGTTTTTAAGAGAGCAATTTATAGTTTGTTTTCTTTTTTTAGTTACCGCTTAATGTTTTCAGGATATGAAAGATGTACGACACCTAGTCTAATCTTTTCATTTTGTGTAATATGTACTATACATGCACAATAAATCATTTTAATTTGCATTTGTGTATATTAACTCGATATTTTTTGTATTTCTAGAACGGTCGGTTTCCCCACTACCGCATACAGGGGCAACGTCCGTAAATAGCGTGCGTTTGTTGTCCATTAATCCCGGCGAGTATTTTCAGATAACCGGACTATATTTTCTGTCTGGAGTAGCGAAACGAAGGCATTTTTCTAAAGTGCCGCTGTAAATCCACCGCCTCTATCGTTTCGTTCTTTTTCCTCGCGGATATACTTCGTTTTAATTGACTCCACATGGACCATGATTTCGGTTTAACGTTATGCAAATCTTTGGACGGACTGAAACAATGTTACCAGTTACCAATAATATTTTCATATATTCAAAAGCGTTGGTAAATCAGAAATGTAATCAATTATACTTTAACAAATTATCTCGCTATTACTTCGTTAAATTTTACCCATAAAATAGCAAATAGTTCTTAACATTGTTAAGAACATTAAAACGAATAAATGCTTAAGACAATGTAGGTGAATGTGTAGTCTCTATTTCATGCGCGTCATGTACCACGTCTGGAGTTGCTTATTTTTTGTTAAAAATGTAGCCTTTGGAAAGTAATTAGTTTTTTTCATAGAGCCGTCACAGAAAGTGATAGCAACAATGCCGCGGTACTGTGAAGTTTGTCATGAACTTAGGATTTGAATACCGAAGTCATTTTATATGTATTTGTGTAATTAAAACATACAACATTTGTGAATTCTTTCTGCGTCGGTTGTTGATGCATCGAACTTGCTGTGCTTGTTGAAACTGTTTTAGTGAAACTCTGAAGAAGCGAACTGGTAGACGCAAGTAGAATCTAAAAGATTTGTAAATAGTATTGTAGCCTGTGAAAGTTTCTCTGAAATATCAAGGATGTGCTTCCTAAACTATTGTAGATTCCCAAAGAAAGCTCATACGAAGCCTTTTTAGGAAGTTTAATTAAATTTATTTGAATTTTTGAAACTGGAGACTCACTGACATTGGTGTCTAGCAGTTAACTAATACTGAACCGACTTAAAAATATGTGATTCGAATTCATCAATTCCGCGTGGAATTACTAAATACATCTTATTTTGGGGAGACTTGGTTCGACACCCGTAACACTAGCAAGGGTAGCAAAATTCTTCATCGAATCTAGAGTAAAAAAGAGTATCCAACGCCGAACGCTTTACTAATTTCCGCAAAAAAACGTTAAAAACCGATCATTGCACTACGTGAACGTTTTGAAAATTGGGTAAAAAATTCTGTTCTTTCAAATATCCCATCAGGCAGCGTATTTTATGATATTGTTAGTTAACAAAGCTCTTCCGCTAAAAGGGTACCTTTTTTTGAACATACTTATATAAAAAATAGTTGAAGTTTTAAAAACCATATCATATGATAAAACTTATTTCGTAGAGGAAGTCATTACCACATTATCAGTGCGATTTGAATTCTATAGAAATGATATGGACCGAATTAAAAAACAAAGTTAGATGCAATAATATATACCCAAAAATGTCCGCCCATGTAATTGTTATAATTAAAACTCGGTGTAAACTAATATCAGAAATAAGTTGAAGAGAATTTGCTTGATGCATGCTTTGCATGGTGATAGCAGATTTGAAATATTCTGACAACTAGTTGTATTTAATACGTATTTACTTTTTATATAATTCCATTTATACAGTACGCAATACAATGGAATGTAGTCATATAGTTTGTGTTTCAAGTTCCTTACTACTACTATGGGCCGGTTTGATATATTGATCCAAAAATACCTACGAGCAGATAAAATAGCATTATTACAGTAATGACCACTTATCGTGTGTCGGACTATACTTGTCCGTATAGTTGACAACAATGTCTAAATATTAATACTGTTAATACCAGAGACAGTAAAAACCATAGTTTCAATTATTTAGCTCTAATGCAGATTTCTGTCTGATATACTTGTCTTCGCCTAATGCGCAGATTCCCCGTAATAGAATTTTAGATTCAAATTTTAATTGCAATTGCAAGTATTTAATATATTTTTCTACGATATTCTGTGAAATACCCAATTATACGCCGATCTAGCGCGCGGGAAGCGTCACTTTACTACGATTGTTATCCCACGGATCCGAGCCACTTCGGATGTTTTCGGATATTTTACCGCATGTCTTGAGTTTCGACGTTTGTCAATTCTGTCGGTCATGTCAGTGAATGTATTCGTGCTGTTTCGCAAATATGTATGTAACTAACCGTCGTAGAAAAACTATAGTACGCAACATATCTGGTAGACTTGTTAAGGCAGCCGTTTATTAAACACTCGCTCCGCTCGTGCCAAATAACAAATAACAAAAATTACTATGTATGTATGTATGTATGTATGTAATTATAAAAGTTTTAATATTTTTACATATAATCTTATAGGCCAATGATTCATTACCATTAATAACTTAATTAATGAATTATTTTCTCCCACCTTACATAGTTACCATGGTATGGTCTGTTCATAGATATAGGAAAGTGACCAATGCTTTTGAATGGGATTATCCAAGGGTGGTCATTAACATACAATGCAACAAGATTATTACCTAAAATTTCGGAATTTAAATTCAGGTAAATAATTTTATACCTACATGTGTTTAATATTCTTTGGTTTGGTATACTACTTAGTTTAAGTTTATTAGTAATCATTCTTATTAGATATCTTAATTAGGAAGCTTGAAAAAGATGAAACCGGTGTTAAATGTGGTGTGTGTATTCAACACATGGGTTTAAGATTTGAAAAAATTGACAAAAGGAAAGTTTTAATGGAATCTTTTAGAATTCGGAAATGGCGACTAGAATATCTAGAAAAAATTAGGATTTACAGAGAACAACAAAAGCCAATTACTTACTTGGATTAAAATTGGTTCGACACTTATGATACCTCGGAAAAGGGTTGGGTTGACTCAACTGATAAGTGTAAAACAAACGCGCCATCAAAAAGAGGTAAAAGAATAACTATTTTGCATGCTGGCTCTAAAGATGGTTGGACTCCAAATGGACTTTCTCTGTCTGCGAAAAATATTAAAGATTCTTCTCTGGATTACCATGAAGACACCACCGCTGATTTATTTCAAAGTTAGTTTAAAAACAAACTAGTTCCAAACATTCCTCCTAATAGCGTAATTGTAATGGACAATGCAAGTTATCAAAGTAGACAGTTGGCTAAAACCCCTTCCTCATGTGACACAAAAGCAACAATCCAAAACTACATGTATAATAACGACATTTATTTTCACGAAGATTATACCAAAAAGCAATTAATTGAGGTTCTACAAAGCTTGAGCCTACAAAAGGAATACGTCTGTGATAATTATGCAAAAAATCTAGGGCACTCAGTTTTAAGGTTTCCACCTTACCACAGTATATTTAATCCCATTGAACATGTTTGGCACTAACTGAAATCTGTTATTCGTCGTAAGAATGTTTTTCCCCGTGTTAACTCCAATGTCTTCAAACTTACAGAAACGGAAGTGTTGAACATTCCTCCACAAAGTTGGGCAAATTCTGTTAAACATATAGAAAAAGCAGAACAATCGTATATCCATATTGCAAATAATATAGAACAGATAATAATTAGAACAGGCGATGTGATATTTTTAAGTAATTTAATAAGGTAATAAAAATAATTCGTAATTTTATTTTAGATTTAAACATAAATACATACATAAATAAATATTGTTTAGTATCTTTCCGAAGAAAACTCCAAATAATTAAATTCTCAGCAAAGTACGGACCTGTTCGGCCATATTTAATTCTTACAGCTTGCCCGGATCTTTCCTTAATTCGTATCAGTTAGTTACTTTCTTATATCTACGAACAGACTTTATCCATTCATATTTAGGCAACCTTTTCACCCCACCCATCTCTTGCCTAAATTGCTATATTTCCATCACAACAATAGCAATTTTATGAATGACTTATGCGGTCTCTTTTAGTTGCGCGTCTGTGGTTTGCAGTAATTGCAAGTTTTGAAGTCACGGCGAGCTAATGTTACTCTCTCGTGTGTTCCGGCAAGTGCTCCGAAATCTTCTGCCATCCCGCATACGCATGCATTTCCCATTATCGGTACCGAATTGAAGGCCGGGCCCTGCATTATTGTCCCGGGGCGTATGGCGTATTTGGATTTAGTGGACCCCTCCCCGATCCAGATTACGAATCTCCCTAACGCAGAATTTAACACGTATGGCAGCGTATATTTCGTGAAATTGCGGCCTTTAATCCCAGGGCTTTACGAGGTTTTATGTAAATGAGAGTAGTGGGTTTTTCACAATGCTTACATTGTATGATTCACGTTAAACTGTTATCTCCCAAAAAAAATTTGCATTTTGAAATCTATCCCCGTTAGTGGAAAATACCCATTACCTATTTTTATGCCATGTATACGTAAAAATTGTGACGTATTGCGTTCACAGTTAGAAGCAATAAACATAGTGTAAATGAGCAATGTAACAGGAAGAAATTTTTGCTACTAAGACACTGGAGCCAGTAGAAAGTTTAAATTTTGAACATAGCGTAGGGAGGTATTGATTTTTTTCTTTCTTAATATCGAAATTTGTTCTACATTGTACAGGGTTGATCAAAACTAATTATTTGCCTCCAAGATAAAAAAGGTTAAAAATTAAAAAGGGAAAACCCTGTATATTATTACATATTCTAAGAGCAAACTCTTTCAAATGATGTATCATGCTCCTATACCTAAATCGATTGGTGTCTGAAGAACAAGATCGCCCGATCTCACATCAGATTATTACCTATGGGATGCGTTAAAGTCGGGCGTCTATTTGACACCGGTCAGAACGAGTTACGTCATCGGATTGTACGATGCTTTGAACAAATAGATCCATAGGAGATAAAAAAGGCTACTACCATCAGTCCACTTCAAAGCATATTAAAATGCAATGCTGAACACTTCGAACAACTAATGTAAAAATGTGATTCACTTTTCTGTGTGCAATTTGAATTTTAAGTACTTAATGTTTTTAATAGTGTAAATAGTTTTTAAAAAGTTTTTCGTAAAATGGTTTGTAAAACTTTTCTAAATTCTGGCAAATTTTCTCTTATTAATGTGTTGCTGCAAATAAGGTTCATTTTATTAAATTTTTTGCATGTTCTGGCTATAATGTGGCTTCATTAAAACAGTATCAGAATAATGGTTTCCTTTCATTTTGAACCGATTTTATCCACAAAATTTGCGCCACAATCAATAATGAGGAAATCTTTATTGAACTGTCAAACGGAAAATGAATTATTTAACATAAGACAGATGTTTCAGGGTCACCTAAAAAATGAATTATGCCAAAGTAATCCAGTTTTCAGAGAAACATGCTTTTATTTTGGACACCAAACGATTTAAGTATAGGGACATGATGCATTATTCGAAAGGGTTTTAATTCTCTTTCGAATAATGTTGGAATATATGATAATATACATTTCCATCTCACTTCACTTCACCATTTCTGTATCTCGTAGTGACTAACACTGTATGATATAGAACTATTTTCGATATTAAGGAATATTTTACAGTAACTTCCTAACCTACGTTAAAAAATTTTACTTTCTGCTGGCTTCAATGCCATAGTAATGAAAATTTAATTGAAGCTATGTTTTGGTTGGTTCTGGCGCTACAATTTCAAACAACAACAAACAAATAAATAGAACTAATTAGAATTTTGGGCTAAATATATCCATTTAACTTAAATGTAGAATATTTTACTTACGTTAGAACTGGATAACGAGATAGTTTAAGGAGATTTGATGTAGAACTGGGTAGAATCGAAATTCGTAAAAACTTTTTTTTGACAAAAAGTATAAAAAGTAAAATAACGATGTAGTTTGTTATGGGCGAATGCGTCTAAAGCTTCTAAAAGTTTATATTTTTATAACATTCCTCAACAAAAGAAATCTTTTGCTGCTATTTAAGGATTTCGAGTTTAGCATTATTTGACACTGGTAGTTGATGATTGTGATAGCTAGCATTGTTCAAAACGTTCTGGCGTTGATTTTTCATGGTAGTCGATGCATGAGTCTTAACTAATCAATTACTACCAACAATGATATAGTAAGGCAGTCAACAAACTATCTATCTAATCATTTTAGCCTGGACCATACCACAAATTAGGATAAAATCATTTACAGTGTACACTCTTTGTTAGATCGGAATGGGTTCCGATATTTATTAAAACGTATTGTGTGACAAACAAATTGGCAAAACAACCCAGTAATAGGTATAAGGGGGCAATTGATTTGGAAACATTACGGTACTTTTTAGAGTCATCATTTGCCTGTGCGCTTACGACGATTCGTGTTCCTTAAGCCATCATCAACTGCAGCTTTTCTTAAGACGGTCAAAAATATTTGTTGTGTTTCTCGGTATAATACCAACGAATATCTGCCAGACGAATTACAAAACCCGATATTAACTACTAAAAAAGCAGAACATTCTTCTTCAAAAGTATATCCAGTAATCGATATGCTATAAAAATTTATTTTATTTCCTTGTCCGATGTTTTATTTGCGAAAAGCTAGGCGCCCAAGTACTTGAGTTTCCCTACTCTGAAGGTGGAGTCTACAAACATACTTAGGTTTCTGGAAATAATCATTTTGTGTTTTTGTGTTATTGGTATGAAAGGGGGGCACCCCCGCGGGGCGTCCAAGCACTTAGGCCACCCGATGTTGTGCCCCCAGACCGCTCTAGAGGGCGTCCAGAATTCCACCCCTCCTATAGAAGGTCAGCAATTCCTTTAGCCCAATACCGTGCACTGAGTGTGGATCGATCAGGGCCGTTCCGAAGACTCCAAATCTTGCCCATGTCAAAGCAGCGCACTCGGTGAGCAGATGATACGGGGTCTCCTCCCCTTCCATGCACCACCTGCACTCCGTGTTGTCTTCAATTCCTAGCGAGCAAAGATGCCTCCTAAGACTGCAATGTCCTGTGTAGGTCCCCGTTAGTACTCTACACTGCCTTCTGGTCAGTCTAAGCAGCTCCCTGGTCCCAGGGTGGGCGGGCCCATCCAGCATAAGCCTCGCCTGCCTCATTCCCGGAGCAACTTTCCAGCCCCCCGCGGCCCTGTCTCTCGCTCAGACTTCGAAGGCTTCCCGCCTCACACACGGGGCGATCCCCAAGCGGGGCTCTGGTTCCATATGCCTATGCGAGGAGCCCTCCCTGGCTAAGGCGGCCGCTGCCTCATTGCTCCGGAACCCGGTGTGACGCGGGACCCAGTCCAACGTGACATTCCTCTCCTCGGCCACTCTCCTCAGTACCCCTTTGCACTCCTTTATCAACAAGAAGCGCGTGCTCACCGACTTCAACGCCATAAGTGCAGCCCTACTATCCGAGCAGTAGGGCTGCCTACCTTCCTGCTTCCGTGGATGAGCCGAAGCACCTCTCTGGACGCCATCAATATAGCGAAAATTTCTGCCTGAAAGACAGTGCAGTATTGACGCAGAAGGACCGACAAGCTCGATCCCGTTGTCTCGCAGTGAGCTCCAGCTCCAGCCAAATCTCCCATTCTGGACCCGTCCGTGTAGTAGGAGCCAACTCTGCCCTCTCTCCACTCGCTTGATGGGAAGAAACAGGTCAAGGAAGGTCATCTCGAGAATCATGACGTCACATGACCCCGCGATCCCCGGGCCAGCCCTCTAAAATTTCGGCTTGTCCCTTAGGAAAAAGGTCTCCAGCCCCAGGGCCTGGAACCGCCCTCTGAGGAGTCGATACTATGCAGCATCGACCCTCCCAGAGATAAGCCCCTAACCCTTGATTTTACAATCCAGGGCTCTTGGATTTTCCTGCATAAGTGGGTCGTTGCAGCCCTGCTGCGTTGCAGGTTAATTTGTAATATCCCCGTGAAGATGTTGTTACGGGAATACCACGTGAGGATCACGAGCCAGAGGTAGCGCGCGACGCCTCTCCGACAGGCCCATCAACGTCCATGGACGAGCCCTCTTCGTGTGAGCCCCCCGCGGCCACCTCTTCCCACTGCGGCCTCGGCGCCGCCAGGTTCACTTTAACCTGGGTCGCTAGGCAGAAGAGAAGTGAGCTCTTAGCCGTGATGGCGCGCGCTTACCGATTTCTCGTCCACGCCCACCACCAACCTTGTGCCCCTTGCGTCCTCCGTCCTCTGTCAGGCCCTCCAGGCACCGCAATTTAGGCCATTCTGAGCTGCCAGGCAGAGGACTAGTGCCTAGTTCGAGACACCCGCCCCAACCTCCTGGATCAACCTCCACCAGGTTTGCGAGCCCTAAGAGCCTGACGTTGAACAGCTCCCTGCGAACCCACTCCCTAACTGAGCGCATCCAGGGAGGGGTGTTTTGCCCCCCCCCCCCCCCGGCATGATAAACATGCTTACGCGGAGGTTAAGAGACCCTATGAACCGCAATAGGTCCTCGGAAGTCGGGTCAAATTCCTGCCCTCTGAGACCCACCACCAGTTCAGGTCCGCCCGCCGCCGATTGCATATAGGACCGAGCCCCCCTGTCAGAGTCCCCCCGGGACGGCCCGCCGTTCCCGGGCCCAGCTTCCGCCGGGTCGCGTGTCGGCCGCCGACCGCCGGCAGGTGCCCCGACTTAGGTGGTCTCTTCCATCTGTTCTTGTTTTTCTGGTATTGAACCAGTTGTTGTGCATACTGGCAGCGATCAAGGTCGTATCTTTAGCATAACTAACATTATTAATCTACGGTCCATTAGTGTTGATGCCCAATTTCGCGTCTTCCATAGCCTCTTGAAAAATTCGTCCCGAATACAAGTCAAATAGTAGTGGAGAGAGCACACATGCCTGTCGCAACTCCCTTTGAATCTGTATGGTGTGGTCGTCTAATTTATTTTATGTTACTTGATTCCAACATAGATTCTCATTTTCTTTTTGGCATGAGTATAAATGCAGCTGTCATAATTTGAAATGCATCGGTGTTGACACATTTGTAAAAATTGACAGAATTACCGAAAGAACAAAGTTTTATAAAATAGTATATTATGCAACAAGTGCGGTAAACGGCATTTGACTTAAGTGACTTAAAAAGTTTACCGAACGTGTTCATACTATACTTTTTCTAAAACCTTTAGTTGTTGGGTACGTTTTCGCAAAACAACACGAATACATTCACTGACATGACCCTCAGAATTGACAAACGTCAAAATTCAAGGCGTGGGAAATATCCATATAGCTATTAGACATATAGAGGCCATGCCTATGCTACTCTTTTGATTCGTGTGAAGCAACTATGTCACCAAATTTTGAGAAGGTCTGTTAAATATGCGCATGCGCGAGATTTGAAATTTTGTTTTTAACTAATGGCAGCTCTAATTGCAAATTCTGACGTTCGAGCCTTAATTCCTTGCGGCTTCCAACAACCAACATGGATGCTGCCAGGTCGTCAATGTTTGGATGCTGTATTTTTACGCCAGTATTTTCTCAAATTATGTCAAAATCCCATTAAATTTTCAGGCAAAAAAGAAATTAAGGTGTGGAAACTGTTGTTAAAAAAATTTGCGACAAATGCAGAGTTAATATTATACTGAATCACAGCAGACGGATCGGCATCGTTAGTATAATTCTGTACGTATTTTAGCGTTTTGGTTCTTTAAGCGCTATAGGCACGATACCCGCTAATTTTTCCCGAATTTGTGCCGTAAATCGACACAAACAGTTTATTTTTATAAACTTAGTTCACGAAATGTGACCCTAATAGTGTAAATATAACTTTGAGGTACTAAATATCGCACTCGAAACATCTAAGTGGAAAAAATGTTCAAGAAGCACCTCGTATAGACATAGTGCTCATTCATCCATCGCAAGTCTAGTAATTGCAGAAAGTTTCGCATCCCAAATATATTATTATAAAAAGTACCAATGGACAAGTTCGTTAGGTATGTAGGTATTGGAAAATATAACCAAGAAATTTAAAAACTAGTATAAAACAAGTCAATGAACAATTAGCTCTAAATGTAACGTAATTAACATTACCAAACATTAAAGGGTGTCATTTATTATCTCAAAATTTAAAAAACATTTTGCTAGCAAAAATTGCATGGTGGCTACTGCAAAAAATTCCCCTTCAAAAATATGTAACAGCAATTGTTAAATGCAAAAAGTCCATGTGTCTACCGCGCTTATTGCCATCTGGATTCAATTGAAATAACCAAAAAATAGATTTCCAGAAATGCTCAGAATTTTTTAAAAGTATAAGGAAAATTGTCCTATTAAGAAATATTTTTTTCCAGATGCACACTCCAGCCCTGTTTTATAGACTGGATTGTGGTTTATGCCACAACTACGACTTACTAATAGCATTTTATATAGTGTTTTATTAACTCGTTTTAAAGTTCACAGAAGATTTAGTTGGAGAATGAACACAATGTAAAAGTATAAATGAATAAATACATGAATTATTTAAAAATGCCTTTATTGAAAAGAATAAAGTAAATTGTTGTTTATAAACACAATAAGAAATTAACTACTTTTAAATCTTTTAAATTAAATTGTACATAAGGCAACATTTACCCATATATAGGCACATTCTTTTCTTTACACTTTACACCATAAACAACACAAAAACACGAAAAAGGTACGGAGAGAATCATAACCACCAAAAATGCCAACAACAATGGCACCCCCGTAGTATTCTCTGGTAATAGCAAATTTTAGCTCGGCGTTGCCAATTACGTTTGGATTTTAGAGACTGATTTTGCGTTCTTATGAAAATTAGTTAATTTTTTCAGAAAAATTTCACGCCAATGTGGCAACTTAGTTATTTGGAGGTGACGCATGCGCAAAAGATCCACACCTTCTTTACGAGAATACCATATCCACCTGCAGCGCATCACTTTTTACCGTATTAGGGCCACTATAGCTATATGGAAATATCCCATTGCTCCGAAGTGGCTCGAATCCGTGGGAAACGAAACTGACATGGTATAGTGACGCTTCTCGCACACTAGATCAGTGTGTAATTAGGCATTTTACAGACAGGAGTAGAAAAAAATAATTATCATAATAGATAAAAAATTACTTCCAATGTTATTCTTCTAGCTTAAAAGTGTAATTAATATATAAAAACGCATATAGAAAAAAACACCCTTTTTTATCAATATCTATCTGGACGTGTTAGTTTTGGATAGTACCGGAAAAATGTGAAAGTAATTTTATTTATTTTTTTTCATTTTTAATGCACATTAGCTAACTTGTGGAAGAGTGTCTCTCGAAACCAATCAGCACTGGATATTAACGATCCTTGCACCTCTAATTTGAATTTCTTAGGATAATATAAGTATATAAAGGTTCGATGTAAACTTTTCATTTCATTAAAAATTATTTTTTTTACAGACGTAGCATAAGTGCCAAGATAATATTCTAACTTAGTAATCAACCTCGAAAATTGAATATGAGTAATGCGAACAGAATGATCGTCCCGCACAATAAATTTGTCAATTTCGCTGCGTACGGTGAATCGTTCATTGTATTGATTTATGTGATACGTCACACTCAGATCAAACAAACCCGACTTCCAAAATTCGCCCACACAACTAACTGCCTCGCAACTATAACTATTTATTTGGCTCGCTGCTTCCGATTTGCTCGATAAATTTATTTATCAAATAGTGTCCTGTTACACATAATTAAGCCGAATTTATCACACTTACGGGTCGGTGCTAAATTTCGTAGATAAATAGCGCGACAAATGTATGTTTCCAACGGATTGTCCTTTGGGTACCCCCATTCAAATTGCAAAACAAAGCCGCCGTTATGGACTACCGCGCGCTGTGCTAACACTTCCTCCCGATTTATTGTCAATAAGACAATACCAGAATCCCTTAATTCATGATCTGGAGAGGTTACGCTTATCGCTGAATAAAAAAGAGGAAGGAAGGAACACAGGCGCTGTTTGACAGTTAATGTCCCAAGCACCATTTTCAGACGCCGTTAAGTTACGGCTACTTTAGTTGCGATCCTTAAAATTATGAATACTGTACTTTCAATCAGAAGATAATTTTGTCAGTGAATTATATTAAACCAAATAGTAATAAATTCATATTTTTTAATGTATTAAAAAAGACAATTACAGTATGGCTGATGCATACAGTGAGTCACAGCTTAAATGAAGCAGTCGCTGTAACAAAAACCAACTGGTCTGAATTTCTCTTTATTTATTTGGAAAAAAAAACAACTTATTAAAGTTAAGTTAGTAAAGAGCATTCTAAAAAAGTGTCAATTACTTTTTGTCTGAAATATGCCTTACTTAGTTAACCATAAAGAATTAATTAAATTATATACAATATTTATGTCACAGTTTAAATGATGCAAAACAAAATAAAACCAAATCAATAGACAAATACAACTGCATAATTTGAAATTCTCCTGCTAATATTTAGTCGTGCCTGCCTGATTATAGATAACGGCTTGTAGTCTTCTGGGTATTGATTCAACTAATTTTCTAGTATACTCCGGGGAAATATTGCATACTTCAGTAATTTTTACTTTTAATTCATTCTTGTTATACATTGGGGCACTATTTACTTTTTTAATGTCAACGACAAATTTTCACTTACTGGGCTGATGTCTTAGTAACACTTAGGCAGTTCATTGTCATGATAGAACCGATAACTGTTAAACATATTTAATTTTTGGACACTTGCAACCAGATGTTGACTTAATATATCCAAATTGGTTCATATTTCTTTCAATAAATATTACCTACTCCTGCAGATGACATGCCTCCACCATGCTTTATCGTAGCTTTTGAATTTTTCAATTCTAATTCTTCCTTAGGCTTACTTTGGTTTATTTTGATCCCATCACAAATATTACTAAATTCCAGAAGTTCAAATTTTTATCGATATGCTCTCTGGCGAATGCCTCTACTCTCGTCTGTAAAATACCTAATTACACACCGATCTAAAGTGCGGAAAGTGTCACTTTACCACCTGAGTTTCGTTTCCTATGAATCCGAGCCACTTCGGATATTTCTAGGATTTTACCGCACGGATTTGGGAGCAATCGAATGTTTCGGAGATATTTCCCACGCTTTGAATTTTGACGATTGTCAATTCTGACGGTCATGTCAGTGAATGTATTCGTGCTGTTTTGCGAAAATGTACCCAAAATCTAACGGTCGTAGAAAAAGTATAGTATGCAACACGTTCGGTAAACTTTTTAAGTCATTCGTTTATTAAACACACGCTCTGCTCAAGTCGGACATTTCCGGGATTTTACCGCACGGGTTTGGGAGCAATCTAATGTTTTAGGAGATATTTCCCATGCTTTGAATTTTGACGTTTGTCAATTCTGACAGTCATATCAGTGAATATATTCGTGTTGTTTTGTGAAAATGTAGTGAAAAACTAACGGTCGCTCCGCTCGTGTCAAATAAACTCGTGAGTCAAATACCGTCTACCGCACTTGTTGAATAATATACTGTTACCGCACTTTTATAATATACTATTTTCGCAGAATTCGTCGAATTGTTTCGGGGTTATACCTTTTTCCAAAACTGTCTTTCCACCTCGCCACACATCTTTGGTGCACATTTTTTTGGATAATTTGATACCTCTCTTACAATGCATCTAACAAAAACTAACCTTGACTTATTCCCGACGGACATTTATTTACCATTTTGGCTATGCAAAAGGTTGTGTCCATTTCTGTGATGAGTAATAATTGAATTGTAGTCCGACGACCCATTTTAAAAAAATTCGTTTTATTGAACAAAAACGTGTTTTAAAATGTTAAACTAAACAAAAAGTAAAAGCCGCCTGATAAGTTCACCGCCATTTAAGCTGTGACGTGAATATTGCATATAATTGAATTAATTCTTTATTGTTAACTAAGTAAGGCATATTTAAAGCAAAAAGTAATTCGCATATTTTTAGAAGGCTCTTTACTTACTTACTTTACTTAATTTCAATAAGTTATTTTTTGCCAAATAAATAAAAATTCATTCAGACCGGTTAGTTTTTGTTATAGCGACTGCATCATTTCAGCGGGTGGTCCAGGCACTAAATATTACTTTATCCGCTCTTGCAACAACGTAGTAACGTCAGCAGGGAAGAAGAGATCCCGAAAAAGGACCAAGACTGATGTAGTTAAATTTAAACTACGAGGCACGGTGTATCAAATATATAGTGAAAATAGTCATTTTTAACCATGTATGATGATTAATTTATTGTTTCATAAGAAAAACATGTCACAATAGTAACTTTAAATAGAAAGCTTAAAGAAGAAGAACTTGCCTTTATCAGCTATAGTTTTTTGCGGATAGTATTACCCAGCATAGATTTTAAATTCAAAAAAGATGGTTACCGAAGATATCTTGTGGAGCAAACCAATGTTTCATTACTTCGAAGTAAATTTTTAAGAAATTCCGAGTATGTTGACACTTTCTCTCGCCAGGTTATTTTCATGGACGACACGTGGATATTTTCCAATGGGAATGCAAAAAATGTTTTGGCAAGATAATTCAATAAAAAGTGTAAGACCACTCGGCTTTCAAGATTTATTGTCGTCCATGCAGGGAGTGAAAAAGGATTTATTGATGGAGCATGCTTGGTGCTTTGTTTCAGGTCAACATTTTCAGATTACCATAGCTATTTAAATAGATAGATAGATATTTATTAGATGATTAAAAGAAAAATTACTTTACAACTTGGAAGAGTCCTCAGTTATAAAATTATGAATCCCTGTACAAGTTCTTCTTTAGCTTCTTGGTTAAAAACAAAATTGGATATAAAGATGTAAAGATAAGAAATATGGGATATATGAAATCATTAGAAGTCGTGGTCATGAAATACTCGTACCTCTTTATAGCAGTGTGAATTCAATTCTATTGAGTTAATATGGCCGCACGCTTTGAAGTCGAAAGTTTATACAGCAATCTGTCGAGCCCAACTTGAGGAATGATACAACACTTCCAGACAGAACTTCTAAACTGGAGTGATGGAATTCCTTATGTGCTGTCTGCATAACTCATACTTTCAACTCAATATATACATGTCATGGTTTGAAACTCACATTATAGATGCGGCGTTTGTTAAACCTAGGGTCTGGCTTCGATATGTTGACGATACCTTCATCATCTGGAATGAAACCGATAGGCAGCTTTTCCAATTCTTTTTCAATCATTCTTCTTTGCGACCGTCAATTAAATTTACCATTGAGGCAAAGAAGAAAGGCTGTCTATCGTTAATAGATGTCCAATAGCGGAACGAGGTGAGGTACCTTTAAATTCAAAGTTCAGGAATCGCCGAAAATGTATAGACCAAACAATACATCCAAAGGCCCGAAGCTCGGGTTGTCTACAAGAAACTACTTTGGAAAACGCACAAGTTTATCAAGAAGCTGTATTCATTAAAAAGAATGGAAATATCTTTAGCAATCGAAGCGTGGAAATTACGTCCAATCTTGCAACCTTCAATAAAGAGCGCACTACGGTGCTAATGTAAAACATAAAAATAATATAATAAAAATAAAAATCAAATCGCTTTGATTTGTTTGCCAAACCGGAATGTCTTAGAATTCTTTACTAGTATGAAAATGAACACTTTTCAATAATAAAGTTCCTGTAATAAATTAATTTAAATATTTCTATAATGAAATAGAAAAAGGTTATGATTACGCCGGACAACGGCCATCATATAAGTATACTCTTCCCTTCTCCTATTTTATTGAAACTAACTCCTGAAGCACCAACATAAAAGGAGAAACGCTTTTCACAACATTCTGTTTTTGTTAGAACTCCCCCGGATGCTCGGCTGTATGGAGCTTGACAAATTTTGCAAACTCTAATTTGTTCTGCGTGAGTTTCTCTAGCGAAATACCTGGCATAAACACGCCTAGCGTATGTGTGTTTGTGCAACGAGTATTTGCCAATTCCAAAATGTTAATTTGAGATGGATTAAGTATTACAAAATTAGCATGAATAGCTCTCCGCAATTTCCAAAACTGCTGTTACAGAGTGTGCCATGTGTATAAATTTTTAATTGTTATTTTTATTGTTACTGTTAATACAATCCTAGCTAGCCTTGCTTTTGAGATATAGGGTGAAATAGAAATTTAAATCATTTCGAACACCCTGCATCGTAATGAGATAATAAAATATTATACACCTTTTTACATAAAAGCCAGTGACTTGCAAAAGATCATAACATATATATATCATAACATATATATATATATATATATATATATATATATATATATATATATATATATATATATATATATATATATATATATATAAGTTTGAAGTCCGTCTATTTGTCGGTAGCAATGGGATCATCTCTCTCACCTGTGATTGCCAACCTCTTCATGATTTACTTCGAAAAGAAAGCAATAGAGAAGGCAAATCTGAAGCCAAAACTATGGACAAGATACGTTGATGACGTATTTGTTGTATGGCCTTTTGGCAAGGAGGAGCTTTTGAAATTCCTAGATCATCTGAATTCCATTCACGCAAGGATTCAATTTACAATAGAACTTGAAGAGGATAACAGTCTGCCCTTTTTAGATGTGCACATCACAAGGACCGAAGATGGACACTTGGAACACACTGTCTATAGAAAACCAACACACACTAATAGATACCTGAACGCTAAATCTCATCACCACCCATCACAGATACAGGCAGTGGCAAATACATTAATTGCTCGGTCCTTCAGGCTCACAAACGAGAGGAACAGAGATAAAGAACTGAAGAAAATTAGTACCTGTCTTCGACAAAACGGATACCAAAGGCGTACCATCAGCAAGGCAATCAGTAAACAACAACAGCCGGAGCAGAGAGTGCAGGACGAGACCCAACGAAGATCGATCGCTGTCCTGCCATACATCAAGGGGGTTACTGACAAAATCGGCCGAATATTACGGAAACACGACATATCAACGGCATACAAACCTGACCATACCATCGGAGCAATACTAAGAAACCCAAAACAAAAAATTACTCTGGAAAACCAAGGAGTATACAGTGTAGCATGCGGATCGTGCAGCCTGACGTATGTGGGACAGACCAACAGAAGGATTTCAGCCAGGCTCGAGGAACATCGTTTAGCCATAAGAAACAAACAAACAACATCTGCTTTATTTCAGCACCAACATCAGACAGGCCATAAAATTGATTTCGGCACTTGCAAACAAATAGCTAATATTCCTGATTTTAGGACTAGGATTATACGAGAGGCCATCGAAATAGAAAAGTCCGGACACCTCAATACGAGAGACGACGCTCTGCATTTATCCAACACGTGGAGAACGATAATCAAACAGCAGAGCGATGCGCAGCAGCCAACGGGGACATCGCAACTACGATCGGGCGAAATTAACAACGCGACAATTCAGGGGGCGGAGCCACCTCCCCCCACGCACAAGCAGCACCGTTACCATCTCCGGCGCAGAGTATAAATACCGCACGCACCGCCGATAACCTCCCAGTGTTCGAAGTGTTTTCGGAGCGCGAGCATTGAAGATGCCAAGTGAGATTTTGGCGAAACGTCTGCAGGATTCCAGTCGGATGCAGGATTTCAGTCGGAGTTCAACGAGCGAACGGATGATATCCCGGAGTATAGTGTATAGTGTCATATATTTTTTGTGACGTTTCGGCCTTCAAGACCTTCTTCAGACATTTAATTTTAACCTACAAAAATGTATTTTTAAATAAAATTATTTATAGCACTGTTTTCCTGGTCATAATTAAAACATAGAAAAAAATTTGTATAGGAGTCAGCAAAATAAATTGAAATGATTAAAAATTACTGCAAATAAATGCAAGTCAATAGAACATACAAAGTGATTAAAAATAGTATAAAAATAGATGCATAACAATAAAACATACATAATTTTTTATATTACAATTACATACCTTAAGCCAAAAATCAACGGTTCACGGTTGTTTGGTAATTTACAGTTTTACAACATTCACAACAGACATATCGAATATGTAAATCAACAAGCCACATTGATAAGACGAACCAAAACAATAATGCGAAGCACGGATGTACGTTTCTTCACGGTAGGACAACGGAGTTTTTTTTTTTTTCTAAAGCTTTTTTTTTGTTTGTGTGAGATTCACGGGTTATTTTGTCTTTTTATTTAATTAAGTTGTGATAAATTTTGCTGAAATTTTTTGTGTCAGTCTTAGAATTTATGGCGTTTGGATTTTTTTGGATCTCAATCATTTCATAAAATTCCCGTCTTTTTGTGTGGCTTTCTGAGCGTAAAATTTTCACACTTTGAAAGTCAAACGAGTGCTGATTCTCCCTGGAACGGCTCGAAAGAGCAGTGTTATTTTTTAGGTATGTAATTGTAATATAAAAAATTATGTATGTTTTATTGTTATGCATCTATTTTTATACTATTTTTAATCACTTTGTATGTTCTGTTGACTTGCACTAGTAATTTTTAATCATTTCAATCTATTTTGCTGACTCCTATACAAATTTTTTTTCTATGTTTTAATTATGACCAGGAAAACAGTGCTATAAATAATTTTATTTAAAAATACATTTTTGTAGGTTAAAATTAAATGTCTGAAGAAGGTCTTGAAGGCCGAAACGTCACAAAAAATAAAATGTTTCACAAGTAACGGAAACTTATTTTAATTTCACTAAAAAAGGACCAAAAAAACCCAAGAATCATTTTTCAAGATTATATAAAATCAAAAGGATCCAAGAACTCACAAAGTAGATTATATATATATATATATATATATATATATATATATATATATATATATATATATATATATATATATATATATATATATATATATATATATATATATATATATATATATATATATATATATATATATATATATATATATATATATATATATATATATATATATATATATATATATATATATATATATATATATATATATATATATATATATATATTATATATTATATATATATATATATATATATATATATATATATATATATATATATATATATATATATATATATATATATATATATATATATATATATATATATATATATATATATATATATATGTATATATATATATATATATATATATATATATATATATATATATATATATATATATATATATATATATATATATATATATATATATATATATATATATATATATATATGTATATATATATATATTATATATATATATATAATATATATTATATATTATATATATATATATATATATTGCTTCCCAATTTTGCGCATCACGTGAGTGACCATAGCGCACCGGGTTGTTAGCCTAGTGCGCCTGGACGGGGGCGTGGGCTACACGCCTGATTCAAGCCCGGTGTAAGTTGGTCAAGCTCTCTGGCAGTACCACCTTGCTTGGATAGATGTGGTTTACGGTAGCCATAACGGCCTGACTTTATTATTATTATTATTATTAGTATTATTATGTCGCCATACCAAATGCCCGGCACATTGTGCACATGAAACTACTATGTTTCAAAACACCTCAACAAACTATAAAACTTTTGTATTTAACTTTTTTCTCCATCTTTGCTAGACCGGATAATATAGTGGATGGTTTTATATTGAAAAACGGTGTAGGTGCAGGTAAATATTTTAGACACGATTCGATTTCCCTATGATGTAATATTTTCCATCAGAAGGTGAACGAGAAAAGCGACGTTGTGGCTGAAATATGTGACGTTTCTATAATCTCCAATAAGAATGCTTGCTATATTATAGAATAGAAAGACACATGTATACGTTATAGTATTTGAAAACCGGGGGCGGTGGGGTGGATTAGCCAATAGAGTTCAGCAGATTAGACGATGAAAGCAGCATATCTAATTATACTAATAATTTTATTATGCTTATTATTACGAATATTATTATTATACGTAAATGCTTTCTAGGCGGAGAGCTGGGGTCAAAATTGCATTGGTCATTTCCACACAATTTTTCTTTATTCTCCACATATTTAAAAACTTAAGTAAGATTAGTGTTAGCCAGGGTATTTCCGTCACAAATATTTAGTGAAGTGCTGCGAATTTAGTATAAGAAATATTGTTTAATTAAAAAAAATGTTATTATGAAAATATGCGCTTTCCCTCCACAAACTCATATTATATCTAGTGAATAAAATTAATTCCCAATGTGACAAAACGGGCACATATTTCTATTCTATTGCTAAGGAAGGAAGGCTAAAGTAAGGTTAGTGAAAACTGCAGGAACTCTCAAATTTCTGCAAAAACCGATAAAAAACCGATAAAGATTTAATCAATTTCCAAATAAAATGTAAAGTTGAAAATATGCTCAATTTAAAAACGGGATAATATAAACCTTTATTCTTAGACGAGTACTTGGCCAACAAAATTATTAGATTCGAATTTTAACAACTTTGCCTCCTTAACCTCATTAAGTGTAGTTTCGATCCTTCATCGTAAGGTTGACTGCTGGAAGCCTCCAATAAGAGAAGTATATATATATATATATATATATATATATATATATATATATATATATATATATATATATATATATATATATATATATATATATATATGATGACACTATATTCCGGGATATCATCCGTTCGCTCGTTGAACTCCGACTGGAATCCTGCATCCGACTGGAATCCTGCAAATCTTGCATCCGACTGGAATCCTGCAGACGTTTCGCCAAAATCTCACTTGGCATCTTCAATGCTCGCGTTCCGAAAACACTTCGAACACTTTCGAGTGTGTTCGAAGTGTTTTCGGAGCGCGAGCATTGAAGATGCCAAGTGAGATTTTGGCGAAACGTCTGCAGAATTCCAGTCGGATGCAAGATTTGCAGGATTCCAGTCGGATGCAGGATTCCAGTCGGAGTTCAACGAGCGAACGGATGATATCCCGGAATATAGTGTCATCATATATATATATATATATATATATATATATATATATATATATATACTTCTCTTATTGGAGGCTTCCAGCAGTCAACCTTACGATGAAGGATCGAAACTACACTTAATGAGGTTAAGGAGGCAAAGTTGTTAAAATTCGAATCTAATAATTTTGTTGGCCAAGTACTCGTCTAAGAATAAAGGTTTATATTATCCCGTTTTTAAATTGAGCATATTTTCAACTTTACATTTTATTTGGAAATTGATTAAATCTTTATCGGTTTTGCAGAAATTTGAGAGTTCCTGCAGTTTTCACTAACCTTACTTTAGCCTTCCTTCCTTAGCAATAGAATAGAAATATGTGCCCGTTTTGTCACATTGGGAATTAATTTTATTCACTAGATATAATATGAGTTTGTGGAGGGAAAGCGCATATTTTCATAATAACATTTTTTTTAATTAAACAATATTTCTTATACTAAATTCGCAGCACTTCACTAAATATTTGTGACGGAAATACCCTGGCTAACACTAATCTTACTTAAGTTTTTAAGTATGTGGAGAATAAAGAAAAATTGTGTGGAAATGACCAATGCAATTTTGACCCCAGCTCTCCGCCTAGAAAGCATTTACGTATAATAATAATATTCGTAATAATAAGCATAATAAAATTATTAGTATAATTAGATATGCTGCTTTCATCGTCTAATCTGCTGAACTCTATTGGCTAATCCACCCCACCGCCCCGGTTTTCAAATACTATAACGTATACATGTGTCTTTCTATTCTATAATATAGCAAGCATTCTTATTGGAGATTATAGAAACGTCACATATTTCAGCCACAACGTCGCTTTTCTCGTTCACCTTCTGATGGAAAATATTACATCATAGGGAAATCGAATCGTGTCTAAAATATTTACCTGCACCTACACCGTTTTTCAATATAAAACCATCCACTATATTATCCGGTCTAGCAAAGATGGAGAAAAAAGTTAAATACAAAAGTTTTATAGTTTGTTGAGGTGTTTTGAAACATAGTAGTTTCATGTGCACAATGTGCCGGGCATTTGGTATGGCGACATAATAATACTAATAATAATAATAATAATAAAGTCAGGCCGTTATGGCTACCGTAAACCACATCTATCCAAGCAAGGTGGTACTGCCAGAGAGCTTGACCAACTTACACCGGGCTTGAATCAGGCGTGTAGCCCACGCCCCCGTCCAGGCGCACTAGGCTAACAACCCGGTGCGCTATGGTCACTCACGTGATGCGCAAAATTGGGAAGCAATATATATATATATATATATATATATATATATATATATATATATATATATATATATATATATATATATATATATATATATATATATATATATATATATATATATATATATATATATATATATATATATATATATATATATATATATATATATATATATATATATATATATTATAAGGATGCAAGCACTCTAGTGTTTAAAGCATCCCGAACTAAGCAATCTCTCACAAGAACGTCTTTTACGGCATATCTCCGATCAGAATATGTCATGACCACACAGCTTCCTCGAAATCAACTGAAAATTTCTCCTCACGAAGAAGAAAAAGAGAAAGATAATCCCTGTTGTCCTTCCGACGTCCGACGATGACCTTATGGACCGAACAGTTAAGATCAATATCAAGTTTCATTAAAAGACAGAAGATCTTGCACGCATAAACGTTGAGCTACAAGATGAACTTCCGCAAGATGTTGACATATTGGCACTTAACAACGGTGTATATCGAGCTGTCACAAAACAGTTACCCGACAACAACATACAACAGATAAATAAAATCTACCTGGCAAGAAAGCGGACGTCTTGTATACAGAGTGTGTTATGTTTCCTCTCCACTAACAGACCTTTTACGAAGAAAGTGAGGAACAATGCTGTAAAACTTCGGCAGCAACACCACACACTTAACAGCAATGTGCTTCTCGCGATCAAACAGCGCTTCCTAGAACGTATAAGATCATTGGGTGTTATAAAGAACAGGTTAATGAGAAGGGCTAGAGGCATCAGAGATAACCACATTTTCAGAACAAAACCCTCTAGCCTACTCCAAGACCCTGCACCCAACATAGACGAACCACCGCCAATGTCAGAAGTAGAGAATTTGTGAAGGGAAATCTATCAGACAGCGACACCATTACAATCACACACTGATCAACTTCAGTCATGTCTCAAAGAAAGAAGTAAAAAAATCCCTTGAAGGTGTCTGAAATCATTCTGCGCTTGGCTTAGACGGAAATAACAACTTTTGGTTAAAGAAATTCTCCAGCATCCATCAACATCTAGCACGTACTTTCAATTCTTGGATTAACGAGGGCGAACCAATACCAGCATGGTTTGCTGAATGGAGAGCGACTTGAATACAGGAAAAGGGCAATTTGAGAGGCCCCAAGAAATAACGACGGTTTACTTGCTTCAACACGTCCTATAAGATCTTTACACGGGTTCTACACTGCGAGTGCGACTAAGCCAATCGTGAACGACATTGGAAAGCAGCGTGGCGGGAGGAAAAAACTTAAAGGCTGCAAGAATTTACTGATAGATAGATGTATTACATAAGATTCGATTCAATACAAACGTAACCCAGTCAATGGCTTAGATGGACTACAAAAAAGCCTTTGATACAACATCACATACACTTTTAATGCATCTGTTGGAATTGCTTGCATTCCACGACCCTCTAATTCGTTGCATACAACACCTACTGTCGCTGTTTTCCCTTATCATCTGGAAAGGGTAAGTTCTCGACAGACCCTACAAGTTTTAGGAGGGGTGTATGTCAAGGCGATTCTCTGAGCCCATTGCTCTTCTGCATTTGGTTGTTCTCTATCGCCGTGTCCCTTCGCAGTGCTCGTGGCTATTATTGTGGACCACCGGGAAATACAACGCCTAAAATCACTCAGATTTTTTACATGGATGACTTGAAGCTTTACGCTACTAGTCAAAGAGACCTACAACAATCTGTAAAGGTGGAGCGAAATATATAGAGCTTGTTGGCGAGTTGCGCAGGTTATATGACGAATGCACAGTTCATTTGGGGTCCTAATGGTCGGCGTTTTGGGGGGAATGAGAGGCACATTCCTAGGGGAATTAAACAGAATACCAGCATGCCGCGCATCGGCTGAGCACCTAGCGATGAACATGCAGAAGGCCATCGTTCTGGGGTCCCTCCGTCTCTTGAGGCAAATGAGTTTGGCCGATGAGTACAACTAAATGAGTTAGTTCAGTTGATTTTACACTTATCACAAGAAAGTACAACATTTTAAAAAAATCAATATATAGTACAATCAATATCAAGACAAAAATTAACGGAATTAACTACACACCCAAACACTACAAACATGGAAATATGAGAACAGTTCAAACTTTAATATTTCTGACACATATTTTTATAATAATTTAATATGTTGTTGCAATAATGTCTGGAAAGTTGAGATTGAGCAACCACGAAAACCCATTTTAATCTTAAATTTAGCGTATTAACATCGGTACAGAATTTAATTTTAGAAAGAGGATACTTTTGGTATTTAAATTTAACAATTTTGAAGTATAGGCAGCATTTGTTTATGTATCTTCTTCTTTTCATATTTACCGAGTCAGCATATTTTAACTTATTAGCCTTCTACGCAATATGCATTATATAAATCTTAAGCACTACTTTGTATTTTTTCTCTTATTTAAATATCTAACCGTTAGAAGTGATCCATATACTAGGTCACAGTAATTAAAATAGACAAAACAATGCCTCCTAAGCCTGCAATGTCCTGTGTAGGCCCCTGTTAGTGCTCTACACTCCCTTCTGGTCAGTCTAAGCAGCTCCCTGGTCCGAGGGAGGGGGAGCCCATCCATCATAAGCCTCGCTTGCCTCATTCCCGGAGAAAATCTTCAGCCCACCGCGGCCCGGTCTCTCGCGCAGGCTTCGAGAGCTCCCCGCCTCACACACGCTAAGGCGTCCACTGCCTCATTGCCCCGGATACCGGTGTGACCCGGGACCCAGACCAACGTGACCTTCCTCTCCTCAGCCACTCTCTTCAGTACCCCTTTGCACTCCTTTATCAACAAGGACCGCGTACGCACTGACTTCAGCGTCATAAGTGCAGCCCTACTATCCGAGCAGAAGACCCTCCTGCTTCCGTGGTTGAGTCGAAGAACCTCTTTGGCCGCCATCAATAAAGCGAAAATTTCCGCCTATACTTGAAGCACGTCAGCAAATGTTTCTAGAAAACAGTTCTTGAGAAAGTTGGTCAGTTTCGACGTATAAATAATGAAAACAATCGGTGCTAATGTATATCCTTGAGGAACACCGCAGCTTACTCTGGCATACCAATGTTGAAAACATTGGATTGGTCAGCAAAATCAAAAAATAAATAAATGCATTTTTAATTATAATTTAATTTAATAGAAATAATAATTATTATTATTGTAAGGTTGACTGTGAGTAGAGCACATACACATTGTTTTTCAGCAGGACGGTGCGACACTGAATTATTTA
Organism: Cylas formicarius; assembly: GCF_029955315.1. Taxonomy (NCBI): domain Eukaryota; kingdom Metazoa; phylum Arthropoda; class Insecta; order Coleoptera; family Brentidae; genus Cylas; species Cylas formicarius. The sequence continues at coordinate 12,048,026 of NW_026844319.1, read as the reverse complement.
GGACCTGTTAGGAAATGATAAATGCTATTTTTGCTAGCAGATGGATGGGAAGGTGAGGCCCCATTGAATGGCATGCTCGGTCGCCAGATCTAACACCCTTGGACTTTTTTCTTTGGGGATATGTAGAAATTAAAATTTATGTTACAAAAGAAAATTCAGTTGAAGATCTGAAAAACAGAGTTCTAAAGGTTTGCAGTGTAATTCACTCGGAAATTTTACATTCTGTTAGGAACAAGTTTAGAACAAGATAGACTATATTATTGTCAAAATGCACAAGGTACTAATTTCGAAGAGTTTATAAAATAATGAAACTATTTATTTTTTTAATTTGAGCTTCGGTTAAGTACTAAAAAATAATAAAACAATTGCAAGCATCCTCCTTGCTGTTATTTTGATATTTTAAGGTATTGTTTCTCTGTCTAAAATTAGACATTTTAATTATATACGTACATGCCAAATTTCATCCTGCTAAATGCAAGGGTACAAAAAACAGAATGGGCATCATTGACGCGGACACAAAACAGTCTACGAAATTCCTTGAAATAAAAAATGCCTCTATATGCAGGGTGTACAACTTAAAATAAGAAAGTTGATTCTTGTTAACGAAAATACAAAGACCCTGTACATATAGAAATTTAATATTTTATAAGTGTAATAGACGCGCCACCCCGTATATATTAAGTTTTTAAAATTAAATAGAAGACATTATTAAACACAATGAACAAAGTTTACTTTGGATTCTCCTAAGCAAGTCAAAAAATCAAAAATAACAAACATCTCAATCGTCTCCGCTCACGCCTAAGACCCACGTCACGAAAATTGAGCATGAAGGGTTAAAAAGTGTTCGGAGCGATAGAGTTATCTATCGAGAGCGTGCGAAATTCGTCTGTTCGGTCTACATTGTAGCGCCGGCTCTATATAATGGTCCTCAATCAATACGAATATATTACCGGAGTCCTTTAAAGCTGCAGATAAGCCTGAAAGCTCTTTTGGTATCGGATGTATTAAGTTCGAACGAATATAGAGTATGATTGGAGCCGAAGAAACGTGTATACGTCAATATTGATCCGGAACAGGGAAAAACGTATGGCAAATTGTTCGCGCTGGATGTGTTTATTTTTGGTTGCTTGTTTGTGGAAATGTATTTGTTTGTTTTGTAAGAGGAGGAAGTGTTTCCGACCCTTTGGTAAGTGAAAATTCCAGTTTTCCAAAGAAACTTCCACAGGCTACTTTAATACTATTTCCGAATCTTCCAGATTCCTCATACGTCAGTTGTTGATAAATCCAACATGCTGTTTGCGTCTTTAGAGCTTAACTGAAACTGGTTTACATTTTACTCTGTACCTCCTTATATACTCTTGTATATTGATGAAAGGTAATTAAGTTCGTTTGGTTGCCTATAGATTTCTATGGATTTGGATTTTTATTTGTTAGAAGAATTGATTTAATGCAACAATTTTAGTTTTATTAAATAAAAAGTGATATTCGGTTTCATGATGAGTTTATTTTTATTTGTAGTCCTGTCTCTCTAATGTATTCTTTGCCACATATGCATGGAATGCTGTAAACTCCTGGTAACTCAAACGGAATCTCGTCTTTGTCGGATCTAAGATTCTGAGAAATTTTTGGAATCTGGTCTGTGATGTTTATTGACCGTAAAGGAGGACAATACTGGCAAATGAGGAGTTTAGAAAATTGTGGTGAAGTGTATTTTGTGATGTAACGCTTAGTATCTCTAATGTATAAGTTATTTAAGAGAAGATCACATAAAAGGTGTTTTAATTCTGAGTAGAGATTCTGCATACAGAATAACCCAATGTTAGGTCTGCTTCGGTATTAATAAGAATATCTAAGAATGGGGGATTATCATTACTATCTAATTCCATGGCAAAACGTGAGGACAAATAACCAAAACTATCATCAACGTAGCATTTCCATAATCTTGATTTTAGATGTAAGGTGTTGAGGGCTTTTTTCTCAAAATCTTCAATAAATATAGTTGTGGTCACTAGTGTTTTTGGCAAACCAATAGCTGTTCCTGACCTTTTCCAATTAAGATTCTTGCATGTAATCAATCTATAAGCAACCAAGCAACCTTAATCGGGACGCAGGTGGTTTACCTATCGCTAATTTGGGAATCCGTCATCTGAGAATCATGTTCATGCTCCCCCCCGCCCCCCACAACAAGTTTCAAATAAGCTCTGAAGAACCTAATAGAATGATTGGCGAATGGACGCTTTTTGTTATACTACTGTCCTTGTTAAGGGTGCAGTAGTAGTGATAAAAAAGTTGTTCGACGGCATGGTCGTGAAATTATTATTTTTCTTGCTTGTATTTGCGCAAATGCTTGATAAATGACGTCATATACATCATTATATAGGTATTACACTGATTTAAAAAAATTCAAATTTTCAGGTGACCCCATAAAGAAAAGTCAAGTTAAAAGTACGACAATATAATTCAGCTTGAACTTGAAATTTGGTTTATTATTAATTGTTTGTAAAAATCATTAACAGAAACGGATACGTCTTTCGGCATCTCTAGGATTTAAGTTGTTCACAACACTGATCAATCAAATTTTCACGCCAATCTCTTCTTTTTATAAGAAATTTCAGAAGTTAACTAATTAACTTTATTTTCTTTATTCGCTCAGCGAAGCTGTGGGCTTTTTGAAGTTGCAAAAACTTTTTAAACAAGTTTTTAACCTATACAATAATATATTGTTTGGCTGCCTCCTTTCCGGATATCTATGGTAGCAGTTACGTTTTAAGAAACTGTAGAGATTATTAAAACACGAAATTGGCATCTTCATGACACTCTCTAAAAGACACCACCATATCATATTGCTCTTAGTTCTCAAATACATGATTTGCCATCATAATAAAACTAAATCATACAAAACTTGAACATTAATTTGCCAATGCTTAATTTGATATAACACCGCATTGCAAATCATGACTTACTGTCTCATTTATTCAAATATTTATAGAAAATCATATACAATTATAAAAGAATTAATAAAAATATACTGGGTGTTCCATAACTTTCTTAGCTGACCTCGAACGCTAAATCCGAAAACGGCATTAATTTGCACAAGAACAATGTATTTTACCTCATAAATGAAGCAAGGTATGAAAATTTTGTTTACGGAAAGGTATTGAAAAATAATAAGTTTTTAAAATCGATACTCAATCACAAGTGGCAAATCATCTAAAATTACTCAGTCATAAAAAGAAAGGATGGTATTTTCTACCTCCATTGAATTATCATACAAAAAAAAGTATGTTTTATAATTAAAAAGATGTAGTTTGTATTAAGCATTCTTATTTCTTTCTTTACAACAACCGGTTTATTATATCTATGCATTTATTAGGCATAGAAATTAATATAACTTGCGTCTGAAAATTAAGTCGTTATGATTAGCAGCTTTCTTTAAAAAATGTAATGTCAATATTTAAATCGCAATAATTTCCAAAGTGTGACAGATAAAAAAGTTTTAGAAAATATTAGAAAAAAAAATTCACAACTTCTCTAATGTAACGAGTGTAAAAATTTTATAGCACCAATTTAATGTTATATATTTATATATATATATATATATATATATATATATATATATATATATATATATATATATATATATATATATATATATATATATATATATATATATATATATATATATATATATATATATATATATATATATATATATATATATATATATATATATATATATATATATATATATATATAAACGTAACACTGCTTTCTACAATCTAAATTGACTGTCCATAATTAGGAAAACAAGTTTTTAATTCCAATACTGACCACAAAATATGTCAAGGTGATACACGCACATGGTATTGGGGCGATAGTGACAAATTATTGAACGGTTTTTAATAACTCGTACGTGATACTAAATATCCCGCCCTTGGTCGATTTGACTGCCCGAGGAATAACCGCCAGGTGACGATTCCCACACATTTTTCCGCAGTCGACATATCATTAGATTTGTTTTTAATAAAAGCTTAATACATAAATTAAAGGTTCACGTACCTGTGTGGAAATTGATAAAATCCATTAGTAATGCTCTGTTTGTCCTTACCTGAAATTAAAGGAGCGAAATCAATTAATATTAATGCACTAAAATTATCGAGCTTTGATGCACAGTACATGTCATAATCAATATTTACACTCAAATTAATTATTTAATTCAAAAATGCGTTTTTCTGTGTTTAAGTGTGTGTAAGTAATTAGAATGTAGACTATTTTTTAAACGCTTTTTATGTTCGGTAATGCGTTTATTAAAGGATCTACCTGTTTGTCCAATATAAATTTTAGGACATGATCCGCATTTCAACCTGCAGACACCCGATTTTTGAGACAATTCGTTTTATTGTTTTCTAAAAATGTTCCTATTGTGTTACTAGTTCTGAAAGCTATTTGTAACCACATTTTGACAAATGTCTTGAAACTTTTTCACTGGGTTCTACTATGATTGTAATTGTTTTAAAGTGTTCGTGTTCTGTATTAGGTTTCGGATAAATAGAGTTTACTGTTGTCTGGATTTGCCTTTTATTTATAATTTTATCGATAACGGACGGATTGTAGCCGTTGTTCCGTGCACTTTGTTTAATGATCTTAAGTTCTTTGTTGTAATTTTCTGTTGAGAGTGGCGTATGAAGAAATCTATGTATAAAAGAGTGAAACGCAGCCATTTTGTGTGTGTGAGGGTGATATGAACTGTAATATATGTAAACCTTCACACAGGGACACAGTCATACAGAACAGCTCAAATCACCCTTATACACACAAAATGGTTGCATTTCACTCTCTTTCGTATACAGACTTCTTAATACGTTACTCTCAACAGAAAATTACAACAAAAAACTTAATATAGCAGCAGGTAGTTTGTAAATATTACATTTGATAAAGACACGGTGTTGTCGAATCAATTGTGATTCGTGAAAACCTGAACTTTTAATTCTTATTTATTTTGTTCTAATACATACTGTATTCAATTTTGAAATTGAAATTTGCAAGACTTTTAATATGAGAATGTTATAATAAAAAAGCATTGTTTTGGTTAGCTAGAAAGCCATGTTCTTTAAATGCTAATTTAATTTACATTAATTTGACTAACAAATGGTACCTGCAAGATAGTTGTATAGTAACACCACCAGAAGTCAAAATATATTCGAAAATTTTCAATATCAATTTTAGACAACTTTAAAATTTTTATGTGTATCTAAGCTTGAATAGAAAGTATTACGTTTTGTTCACTCTACTTTACGGAATAGAAGCACGGTCGTTGAAAGGAAGGTTGTGGTAAGACTGTGGTAAGACCTTTGAAATGTGGTTTTACAGACTTATGCTGTGAGGATCATTAATAAATACACGCACATGCGGATGTATACGGCCTGTGAACTGTTGAGTACAAAAAAAGAAGAAAGCTAATAACTGAAAGAAGAAGAAAGAAAGAAACACAAAATCTTTTAATAGGGGGGGTTACCAGGAAATAGTTGCATACTTTCCACTGATGAGACTCTAAGAAGGAAAAGTGGAATGTGGCTGAAACTCGACAGTAATAACATAATAACATAATTTGGAGTAATGCATTACACATGCACGATATTCATTTAATAAGAACATTATTTGCCAAATAACCGTTGGCCAGCTAACATTCGGTTAAGTTAATTATGCGGTATTCATCATTGCTCCCTGATTATAAATTCTAAAGAAAATGGCACTTCCATACTTAACTAATACGAAGTTATGGCTTTTTTGGACAAACATATTTAATTACACCAACTACACTAATAGTTCCTTCATAGCTTTACTACCACAAGAATGTTTTCTGGTTTGCTCTGGGGAATAAATTGAATCATGCTTCAAGGAAACCACATTAACCTTTCAAAAGTCCTGTAAATCTTGTAAATTTTAAAGGATTGGCGAAGTGGCTAAATACATCTGCCTAAAGAAGAGATAATTCCTTCCTTCTGAGGCAACGGGCTTGTCTCAGTACTATGTTATAGTTGATTTGTCAATGCCAATCCTGTATAGTAGTTAACATTACGTTTTTTAGAGTAGCGCTTGTTTGTGCTCCTAGCAAGGTTTATGAATCTATTTTGTAATCGAAAAGTAACATGTTCTTTTGCTTAAAAAATCTGCAACAACAAACCTTTTTGAACTTTTCTCAGAAAGCAAGCCATACAATAGAAGAAAATACTTTCGACGTTATTTTTACAGAGTTTAGTAAAACTTTTGACAGTAGCAGTTTTTTGAAAAAAGTCCTTTCGTATTTGCCAGATAAAAAGCAATTTGACATTTTTAAGGGAGATGGATTCACAGATTTTTTGACAAGATTTGATGTATCGCACAACTCTGTGCATTATCTGCCGATAATTCAGCTTCAAAATTACTTGGATAGAGCATATGGGCGACTCCAACATCAACATCAAGTGCCTCTATAATGACGAGAAAAAAGCAAAGTATTAATACGTCTTATTCAACTAATGAGATTCAATTAGGAGCCTTAGGGGGTGACGCTGGATAGTAAACTTGATTTCGAGCGACATGTCCAATATAACGAATAGAGCTTGTGGAATCCTGGGACTTTTATTCAGAAATTTATTCAAATTTATTGAATTAAAAATACCACGCATGTTCTACAATGCGTGTGCTGGTAGCAAGCAGGAATAATTTGATCACCCCATTACGTGGTTCACACCTCGTGGAAAAAGTACAAAAGAAATTTTATTTTATTATAAATAGCATAGCATGTTAATATTTTTTTGAAAAAAGTGTCTTTTTTGACACCTTAGATGATGAAAAAATTATAAGCTGCATAGTTCTATTAGAAAGAACAAACTTAAATTCATATTCCACATATTTTCGAGATGGCACAAAATCATCTAGAGGGTGAAACAAACAATTCTTTGACAAGTGTCTTTTTCCTTCGACGGTGCAAAAATTACAAACTATATATATAATCGTTTTAGACCTGCTGTACCAAGCAAACTTTCGAAATATTTCAATACTCTTACATTGAATATGTTTTATATTTTTTTCATATATACCAGATACCTTGTAACATATACACCACAAGCATAATTTTTAAAATTTTAAAAACACTGGATCAAATTTTGAATTTCGACATTTTAAAAAACCCCGCGCCTATGTTCTGAATGGATTTTAATATCACTAAAACTGAACGGACTGCATCCCATACCCAGTACGGAATATAATTGAAATCATTCAAAAGTTTCCGTATTTTGGTATGTAAGCGCAGTATTTTCACGCTCCTACACAGGAGTGGAGATGGAGATTAAATATGAAAAGAAAATATCAAAATTAAGGTAATATTAAAAAATGCATATTAAAAATATTGACCTGTATTTTTTTCATCCGCAGTAATTTGAAACAGATTTCAATCCCAATCCGAAGCTAACTTCAGTCACGTATTGTATAATACGTGTTCTCTCGGAAATAAATTGAACTATTTTTATAATTTTTTTTAATATTTAGATATCAAATATCGTAATCTTTCATTAGAACTCTGATGAGATAAATAAGTAGAGTTGGTATCATTAGTTAAGAGTTCTCCGGTGACGCTATTCTCTATCACCTGTACTGGTTGCATTTCAAACGAATGAATGATTTATCATTGGCAATTATTGAAGTGGCACCTGTAATAAATTAAAAGTGGTTTATTTTCATGCAATTCGGGTACTATCGCGAGTCGCATCAATTATTTATTTACTAGGGATGGAAAATCGCCCTCCGAAATCTCTTGTCTACAAATTTAAGCGAGTAAAGCGGAAATCAAGACGACAGAAGTTGCGTGTTTCAGCCCGACTCTATCTTGATAAATTGCGGCGAATTTTAAGCACCCGACCGAACTAGTGGCCCAGTTAAATACCCACCTAACCCGTACAACTTTGCGCATTTAAGTCGATGGGTATTTAAAAGTTAGATACTGGCGGAGGTGGGGGGAGGGAATTTGCGACCCCGTTCCGGTCGAAAGGATTTACCGTCAGGCGTTTTGCGTTTTATTTTGCCGGCCGCGTAACAACGGCCCACGTTTCGTGTAAAGTTGTTATAAGTTTATAAATTAACATCCCCGAAACGCTTGGTTAATTTCATTTAAATCGGATTCTGTCCGACACCGCGCGGCGGCGAACTTTTAACATAAAACCATTTATAACGTTTAATTGCTCGGCTTGTTTTAGTTTTATAATTATTTTAACAATCGAACCGAACTGCTCGTGCCGTCTGTTTGTGTCTGTGTGTGTGTTTTTTTTTACCTCGCGTCGTAGCAATTTTAATAAACAATGCGGGATTGCGGAGCGGCGGCATTTTAATAGAGTCGTTGGAAAATGTGGCGCCGAACACTTTTTTCGACGAGCTTTCGTTGGAGCGGTTAAAGGGGACGTGTGATTTTTCACCGCGATTTTATTAAAAAAATAACACCTAAAAATGGTCAGCCCCATTTACGGTAACCAGCAAAACTCCGGAGCCGCCAACTAACAATTTATGTTTTATAAATGGCCTATCGACGTTTTTTATAAAAATAACATTATTATAAAAGGTGGTTTGCAACAATTATAAAACTATTTTATTCAAAACAGTCTAGCCAAGTATAATTTTATTATTATGACAATTAAAAAATATTTATCAAGCTAAAATCAAACAGTTTTACAAAAGTTGTTTTATTATAAATATTATATTATTATTTGTTGCAACCAGTGTTTTCTTGAAGTGGTGAAAGATATACTAGTTTTGCAAATAAAATTTGCACCCTTAATTTTTCTACAGTGACGACAGAAAACAACAGTTTTATTTATTGCTTTATAACAGAAGTTAATTGAAAACTGTAATTTTTTCCAATGAACTATAGAAAATCGGGTATAGAAAACGAAAAATTTAAATTTTAACCATACCGAAGTAGTTGATAGCTAAAAAATGAAAATATTGCTTTGTTACTGTTTGTTGCATAATAAATCTTGTGCTTTTCTTTCTTTAAGATATGAAAATTATACTAGATCTACATTAAAAGTAACATCGCTTTAATAAAAATTTTTAGAACGTTTGGAATACATCATAGATTAACAGAAATATTTAAGAAATTAAATTATCCGCTTTAAATTTGCAACAGGTGTTTTGCAAAATAGAACCTAATCGAAAATCATTATTTCTTTTCGAATAATTTAAGGAAAATCGTTTAAAAATTAAAAAAGTTAAAATTTGAATTTTAAAATAAATATCGATAAATATAAGTCGTGATTAGCTTAGAAATGTAAATTTTGCTATATAACTACTTTTTGCAAAATGAATCGAGTTTGTGTCTCTGAAACATATACTAGAACAATATCTAAATTAACATCGCATTACCAGAAACAGTGTGTTTTGCAATAACAACAAAAAGGAAAAATTAGTTAAATCTTTAGAATTTGGGAGAACGTTTTTAATCACATTTTGTTAACACAGAAAGCGAAATAGAGTTTTATTTGGACTAGCCGATACAAAAACTGTAATAATTAAGAGCACTTTCATTTTTGTATAATTGAGGCTAACCAAAAACTGTTATTTTTTTCCAGTAAATTAAAGAAAATCGGGTAAGAAATATAAAAGGTAAAATTTAAATTTTAAAATAAATGTTTAAATAGATTCGAAATGGAAATTTTGCTATAATACTGTTTGTTTCATAATCCATCGTGTTTCTGTCTCCTTAATGTAACATCGTTTTGACCAAAAATTTATGAATGTTTAGAACACTTCAAAGATTAACAGAAACAGTATTGTTAATAAAATTATCAACCACAATTTTGCTACGGAGTGTATTGCACGACAAAGTGCAACACTTTGATTTATTACTGTATAATAAAATTAAAGAAAATCGGAAAAAAATAAGAAATCTACAATTTGAATTTTAAAATAAATATTCATAAACCTAAATGGTGATTAGCTGAAAATAGGAATTTTGCGCTATCTTATTGTTTGTTGCATAATGAGTCGTGTTTCTCTAATTTTAAGGCTTGGAAGATGTACTAGATCAATATCTAAAGTAACACCATTTTAATAAAAAAAACGTTTAGCTTATTTAGATTTAGGATTACTAGAAACAGTATTGTAAACGAAATTATCAACTACGAAAAACAACAATTTGATTTATTCCTGGATAATAGAGCCTAATCGAAATCTGTTATTTCCAATAAATTTATGAAATTCGGATAAAAAAAAATAAATTTTAAAAGAAATGTTCATAATCCTTAATAGTGAATAGCTGAAAATGGAAATTTCGCTATCTACTTTTTGTTGTAGTCTGCTAAAGTAACATAGTTTTAATAAAAAAAAATAGAATGCAGAATTAGTACATCAAAGATTATCAGAAGCGGTAATGTAAGTAAAATTATCAGCTCAAATAGTGAATATCTGCAAATGGAACTTTTGATCTTTTTACTTTTGTTTTTCTTGTATGTTGCAAACAATTTTAAAAATTACTCTTCGACTATTTCTTTAAGTTAATTCAACATCAAACTAATTTCCAATCGAGATACGAATCAAATCAGCCGATGTAACATTTGCTTCAATGCCGGAGTTGTTTCCCTAAAGTAAATATACCAAACAGGATCCGCGTTTCTCACCTTGAACTTTATAATCATCGAACGGTTGAATATTTGGAAGATTGGGCATTCAACGACATATAGGTTTTGGAATGGGCGGCATTTGGTAAATTGCAACATATTCTGATAGGGAACTTGCCAATATGCTTAAAGAAAAAGGTCTACAACGAACGCATTTTGCCAGTGATCCACATACGGCTCGGAAGTGCTTACGTTGACTAAAAAGTCCGAAGATAAGTTGAAAGTAAATCAAGGAAAAATGGAACGAGCAATGCCGGGAATTACAAGAAGAGAACTAACCAAAACTAACCAAACCTGATAGTGACACAAAGAACTAAAATAACAGATGTCATACACAAAATTACTGAAGGCAAATGGAGATGGACTGGTTCTATAACGCGCTTGAGCGACAATAGGTGGACTAAAAGATTGATAGAATGGAGATCCAGAGAAAATAAGAGAAATTGGGGGTGACCCCCAACAAGATGGGAAGACCACCAGAGAAAAACGGCAAGCAAACTGAAAGCAGAAGGCACAAAACAGAATACTGTGGAAAGAGATAGAAGAGACCTATGTTCAACAGTGGATGCAAGAGGTTGGCGGATGGTGAAAATGATGTATGTAAACAAAAACACTTAAGCCACCTTGTCCATTGGCGTAAAGCATTTTCTGGGACCAAAACTTTCTATTATCAGCTAATCAATTTTTGCTTAAAAAATGTCAAACTGAATGTGCTATCAAAGGATTTAATTTTAATGCCAAACAAGTTGAACCGCAGCATGGATCGAACCTCGCAGACAAAGCCTTATGCAATTGATTTCAAGCGTTCGCTTGTCTCAGGTAATAACGAAGTACTCGAACGACAAAGTTGAACTACGAAATTACCAAAATACCCTAAGAAAAACGTCATAACAAATACCGGGAAAAAATCCTCGCCCCATTAAAATTTTCCACCTTCAGGTAACACGAAGCGGTGAATAATTGAGAACGACTGGACGCCCGCAGCGCCGCTCCTGTTGCATAATGAATCGTGTGTTTCTCGAATTAAAATGGAGATCTCCTTTAATTTTATGGTCCCTTAGTTGCGTTTATTTGTTTACGCCTCCGGATATTTCCGGTTCAATTAAGGTGAATAATAAACTTCAACTTCGCAGTGTCTCCCGCGGTCCCTGTTTCGGGATTTCAATTATCGTCATCCCTGACGACTGGGGGGGTTGAAGAGACAGACATCGTGGGACGCAAAAGTTTTTTTCATTTCGTTATGTTTTTAAGCGAATATTTTCGTGTCACAGTTTAATCGAGAGTGACGGCTCCAGTTAAGCACATTTAACAGGCATTTACAGCTAATATTAGTTGTCTGCTATAAGATAAGATGACTTGCAACAAATGTACATGTGCCAACCCCAAGTCTGACACCAAATAGTATTTATAAATTTTCTTTTATTTTTATCCGCTCTAGTAAAACTATAAATGTTCCCATAAAGTGAATTGCAAAAAAGTTATATGTACTCTGGCGATGTCCTCGAGACTGTTAGTTAGCAAACGAGAAACAATGTGGAATTTATTTTTGATAATTGCGTCTTGGTACAGAGTTTTATACTGTTTGGTTTTCGCACAACTTATTTATGTAGAATATATTATTAAAATAAATTATTTAGATTGTGTACCCAAAACTGAAAACAGTTTTAAAGAAAAGTAGCTTGGAATCAAAATATTCCGATTCAATAAAATTTTAAAATCCAGGACCCACTTTGATTTGTCCCAGTATAACAAAGACTGTCATAGAAAGACTTCAAAGATGACGTTAAAAAGCAAATTTATAAAGCTTTTGGAGTGACCTAAGAGAACTGTGCAAAAACCAAAGTAGCAAAGAAATTTAAAAGGCAACTTTTCTTAATAAATTGGTTAATCATAAAATAAATACAAGGAACCACAAATGTATATTTCATATTATACTGAAAGCAGAGAAATAGTATCTTCCGCCATTAGAGAAAGTTTTTTATATTCGCATTTTAAAATCAACCTAGATATCAATGGATCTGAGGAAAAGAAGAAATTATTTGTAGCTTTTCTGCAGCATTTTGTTGCGCGAAAATCTCGACAATGGCGGAAATATTTGTTTCTTGCTTATGCAGCTTCTTTAGAAAGACTACCAATGGAAAATACAAACTTTCTAATAATCTCGGCACCATGCATGAGAATTTTGTGTATGGATGCCGCCACCCATTGGTATTGGTATTGGATTAAAGGGGGGCGCCCCCGCGGGCGTCTAAACACTTAGGCCACCAGATGGGCCCGTTGTGCCCCCAGACCGCTCTAGAATGCGTCCAGAATGCCGCCCCTCCTATAAAAGGTCAGCAAACTTCGTTATCCCAATACCGTGCACTGAGTCCGGATCGATCAGGGCCGTTCCGAAGACTCCAAATCTTGCCCATGTCAAAGCAGGACACTCCTGCACTGCGGATCGCCTCCAATGCCTAACAAGCAAAGATGCCTCCTAAGCCTGCCAGCAGCACCAATACAAATCTATAAATAATTTTTTCTACTCCCTGTAAAATGGATCATGGATCAGAGCCATTTCGGACATTTCCGGGATTTTACCTCACGGCTTTGGGAGCAATCGGATGTTTTCGGAGATATTTCCCACACCTTAAATTTTGACGTTTGCCAATTCTGACGGTGATGTCAGTGAATGTATTCGTGTTGTTTTGAGAAAATGTACCTAAAAACTAACAGTCGTAGAAAAAGCGTAGTATGCAACACGTTCGGTGAACTTTTTAAGTCATTCGTTTACTAAACCCTCCGCTCGTGTCAAACAAACTCGTGAGTCAAATGCCGTTTACTGCACTTGTTGCATAATATACTAATTTTATACTCCCGTCTGTGAAATATCTAATTAGCCACCGACCCAGCGTGCGGGAAGCGTTACTTTACCACGTCAGTTTCCTTTCCCACGAATCCGAGCCAGTTCGGACATTTCCGGGATTTAACCTCACGGATTTGGGAGCAATCGGATGTTTTCGGAGATATTCCCCACGCTTTGAATTTTGACGTTTGTCAATTCTGACGGTCATGTCAGTGAATGTATTCGTGTTGTTTTACGAAAATGTACCCAAAAACTAACGGTCGTAGAAAAAGTATAGTGTACAACACATTCGGTAAACTTTTTAACTCACTCGTTTATTAAACAAGTGGGTATTTCAAGTTAGTGAGCCCCCCGAAACGTCAAGCGCTCAAAAGTACGGAATATGCTTATAATTTTGTTATTATTTAATTGCATGGCAATTTGTACTTAGAAAGTGAATATCTATTTTCTGAATACATGCGGTTTAATAAATTCAAAAAGAATAATAAGCGGATCTACACTGTGTGCGTAATATCTATCATTTCGCCAATGGTCACAGCCAATCTTCGCAGATATTGTTTTGGAAGGCTTTGATCTTAGTAAAACAAATATTTTATGCCAGGCCATTTTTGACCATTTTTTAAAAAGTCAATAAAATTTAGAAACTAAGGATTTAAAAGCATTAGTAGAAAAAATTTGATTCCACAGAATTCAGAGGGAGTCTAAAAATTATATTTATGCACTTCAGATTTCCAAGAAGTTTTCAATGTGCCACAAAGTGCGAACTTTAACTCTGAAAAGAAACCATTTCATCGAACGATTGAAATGAAGAAAATATTTTGCCATATTTAACCACTATAGACGTAAACTACAAAATGATATATTTTTTGTCACTCTGTAGGTATCCTAAAACCGAATATTGCATTTTCAATAAGGAACAATATCACTACAAAAAATGCATGTAAAGTATTGTCATTTTCCACCAAAACAAATGTTTTTATATTTAATTTTTACTACGTCAGACATGTTATTATTTTTTACATTTATGTTTAAGTCCAAAATAAAAATAAACGGTAAAATTACAATTAATTTGAAATATTTATTATTTTTTCCATAACAATTTGTAAATTCCTGTACACATTTTTAAAATTATGTTCTTTGTAAAATCTTGTAAATTTACGTAAAAGTAAGTGTAAAATTTATTAATGGTTTATGTTTTGTAGAAAATGGATTCCTAATCTGTTATTATTTTTTCAAGTTGAATCTGAAATAGATAAGTAACAAAACACTACGTTTTCTATTTAAACTTGCAAAGTATAACGTGTTTGCAACAGATAAAACCTACTACGTATTGAAAAAGGTTGAATGTAATAAGTAGTAAAATTTAAATGGACATACTGTGTTTTGACAAGCTACGTTGTGGAAATTAAATTTCATTTTCACTTCGATGCGAATTAATTATTATTTTTTTGTATTACGAAACTACCATTTATAGTTTCAAAATGTCAGTTAGACTGTCTTTAAGTTTGTCTTTTTTAAGAAATAGAAATAAGTTTTTTAATTTATTTTTCTATAACTTTGTAAGTTGTACTTATGTGCTCAGATTTATGTTCAATTAAAAAATTATATTTCTTAATTTGCTGAGATTATTTATTTGGTTTGGTCTGATTATTTAAATTTCCGAGTTATTTAAAATTAAACTTTACCATATATTTATTCTGTTAAAAAAAAAAATATTTTTTTCTATAGAGATAGGTGCCACTGCTGCATAAAGTAGAATATTATACACAATTTTGTAATTATCGGCGACCATTGAACTTTTAGAAAACAATTTTTATATTTTATGCAGTAGCAATTGTTTATATAGAAAATGAAATAAATATCCTCTAATTATTTTACATAAAACAATGTAATTTTACAAGCCTGGATATGCAAAATTTTCAGAGTTATTTGAGAAATTTTTTGGACCGTCCATGGTGCGTAAAGCAAATATCACATATACGAACTTGTACAATTATATGATTATACTTGTTATATACTTATCTGTATGAGAGTAAATACATGACGAATCAGTGCTCGTTCCACCGTACGACGGTTGTTTTCGATGCATTCTTAGATATTCGGTCAACAAGTGCCTATAGAGAAGTTTTTCACGTCTTAAATTAATTATAATAAAATGGTATAAAAAATTCAGACACGAACTTGCGAATGTTTGTGTCCAGTGGAAAAAATAAATTTTTCCGTGGGTCGCGTTTAGGGAAAATTTTTCGGGAGAGCGGACGTGTGTGTACATAATAATTAATCACGATTTTCTGCAACAAGAAACAAAGCAAACTTTCGGCCGCAATTTTGATCCGGTCCGGGAAAGTTCTTTCGCGTAAAAAATACCATCAATCACCGAAATTAAAAGTAATTTATATTTTTTACAAGACAGAACGGTCCTGCTAAACTTGACGATATAAATGGCCCCAGTTTTTCCGCACCGGGTTTGACTGCGCCAAATCCGGAAGCGTTTCTTGAATTTTTTTTCCGTGGATTAAACCGCGAAGCCTATCGTCAAACCCATCGGTAGAGGAATTTTCGTAAACGCGCAACGGAACAAATAAGTAATTTGGATTTCCTCTCTTTTCGATAATGACCAAATTTATCAAGCCCACGCCGAGCTCTATACGTGGTTCCAACGTCGATTTATCTACCGCCACGCCCCTTGCACTTCGGAGCGTATATTTGTAATCGGTAATGACACATACAAAATTTCTCCCCTTCGGTCTAGTCATAGTTCGTCGAGGGTAACCTGATTTGATGTGATGTTCTGTTGTACGGGATTCCCCACCGTTGAGATAAATGGTTTACGTCAATATTCGATTTCGATGGATACGAATTAAACCTTAAACACGCTTTACGGTAAAGTTACAGCGAAATTTTCACGTTTGATCCTGACAACAATGTGCGGACGTGTTATTTTAATAAAGTTCATCTTTGTTTGGTGAAGGATAGGCGGCGCGTGAAGACGCAAGATAAAATTCTGACGAAACGTTAAGCAAACGATCCTACTCTAAGATGACAAAACGAACGGGCGAATATCCGAACCAAAGTTTACAGAATTAAAATATAAAATGCCGCACTCTCTGTCGGACCTTTGATGTGTTGAGATATAAGCAGACCGCGGCCGCTTCCCCACCACGTGCAGTCGTTCGTTATTCAACGTGATTACGATATATGATTGTAAGTTTGTTCCGCGTGTGGCATTTCTATATACGCTGGGCTTTCCAAAAATATGATATATTTATAAATAAATAATACGAGGTACTTAATAAAGTTTGTAAAATAAAAATATTTAAACAAATATACGAGTATACGCTTTCTGGACAAAAATATTGAGTATATAAATATAAGGTTTATACATATTAAAAGAGAACAAGGCTTAAAAGTTATGACAATAAAATATTTCTATTCTTATCAGTAAATTCGACAGTGTTTCGAATATGACACTTCATTAAATTCGTATTTTCTTAATGCTTAGTTGATTTGAAAATTTAAAAACCCTCTGGAATTTAATGTTAATCATAGAAAGTTGTCAAACCTTTCAAGCCTTGCGTTTTTTTAATTTTAATGATTTAATTTTTCGTTCGGCTGGATAGGAGTTATTAAGCTTTGTAGTAGAGCATGAGTACATTAATTCTTATAAAAATAAATTTAAATATTCGATACCTTTTATTATTAATAGACAGATTAAATATACCTAAAAAGAACCTCAAAAATGAGCAAATTATTATTAAATCACATCATAATTAAAAAATAATTAAAAACCTGTTTCCAACGTTTGCTTGAAGGTGGTAGACAACGATTCAGTAGAAATACTAAGAGATTATTGAACTTCAATAGTCTTTATTTTGATAACATCTGCTTGAAACGTTGTGCAAACAAAACAAAGACAATGGAAGTTCCACAATTTCTTAGGATTTCAATTGCTTCCGGATTCATGAAAAATATTAGAGTATTATGTTATCCCAAACTCTTTCGCTACGAACGCGTATGATAACTTACAATCGAGTTACGGCCCGATATTATTAAATTTAAATCCAAATGTGCTCAAAGTAGGTATATTCAAAGTAAACGACTACTGAGACATCAACGTTATAAGGTGGGTTGAAAGCTCTGCACACAATCGCGAGCATCTATCGCAAACCTGATTATTGTTTCAATGTTCCCTTTGAAGATGTTTAAGTAAACCTTCAACCGAAGGCTTCAAATCAAAAGGGCAGCCTTATTGAGCACTTGCCACGCCGATTGACTGTCTGCCTTTAATAATAAAGACAGTATTCGCGGCGGTATTATACGAGGAATTGCACAACGCAAAGACAATCCCCGCCTGCACACATCACAGAACCACCGCAACAAATTTCTGCCTTGGTGTGCTACGAACACTGGTTCGAGTCTCCTAGCGACTATTAAAAGTTTTCTCATTTAGCGGGGGCGGGATCACAATGGTTTGCCACTCTGCGAGTGTCACGTTATTTGTTTCCCCGAGAGATAATGGCCAATTTGAGTAATTGGCACGGGATATCTATTTCGGCGCGTTGATTTACAAAATTTACGCGATTTAACGCCATATTGAAATTAGTCCCACCTCTGAGCTTCCTGAAAAAACCAATATCTAAAACCAAGCACCTGATGGAAGGGGTAGTAAACTCGATTCCAGCAAGTAAGTCTTCAAAGTTATCTAATGCGGGGCAAAGTAGCTTTGTAAACCTGATTAAAAGAATATTCACAATCTAAGGTCGATTTTGCTCCAAGTTAGCAATAATAAGAATTTCCTGAGGTGTTAGTTACCTGATTAATAACTAGTAATCACAACAACACTTTTGACGTCTAAAATATATTTCCTAGCATTCCACGCATCGACGTAATAAACATAATAGACAATATTCTCTCTCAAGGGCAAGTTAAACCTATCATAAAACAAGACTTGTTAGATCGCTTAATAATTTGTTTAGACCAAAATTATTTTGAATTTAATGGTACCATTTTATATTGCTAAATAATGATTAATTATAAGCAACCTACTTAGTCCACTACTTGCAAGAATTTTCATTGACATTTTAGAAAATATCATACATGAACATCCACTGAGCAAAAGTTTTCTTTTGGTTCTATTATTGACGAATTCCAAATCACGAACACATTGGAAATTTGTTTAAGTAGTTTTTTAAAGTTTACCATTTCCTGTATTCTATTCGTATATTTTTTAATAAAATAATAATAAAAACAATAAGAATAATAATCTTAACTGGAAAAAAAATAAGATAGAAACTGAGTGTATTTTTTAAAATATGTTTATTTAAAAAAACACAGTCTTATTTTAAAAAAATGTACAGGAATTCTATTCTACAAACATAACTGTAGCTCGTATCTGAAAAATAATATCTTCCTTAAAAAAAGAAGTACGCCACTGGATTCTTTCTGCGTTAAAGGATATATAAGATTCCGTTTTCATTATACACCTTTTTACATAAAAGCCAGTGACTTGTCAAAATACCATAACATATATATATATATATATATATATATATATATATATATATATATATATATATATATATATATATATATATAGCTCGCGCTCCGAAAACACTTCGAACACTAGTGTCATCACATTTTTCCATCCGTGAATCAATACGTGAATATATATATATATATATATATATATATATATATATATATATATATATATATATATATATATATATATATATATATATATATATATATATATATATATATGGCGACATCAACATAGAGTTGACATTGAAGAATATACAAATATTTTAGGAAAAGGAGGCTTCATAAGTACAATAAATGATGCAACAAGACTACAATCACATACATGCCTTGACCATGTTTTTTTAAAATAAAAAATACCCCGGATCAGGTAGAGTCATTTATATTTTTGAACCAAATCACGGATCACTGCCCAATTGCCATGCATATCAAATTCAAAGAAACTTCAAATGACAAAACCTTGTTTAAACAAACTGAACTAGATAAAAAGTATATTGACAAAAATAAACTAAAACAACTTTTAAGAAATGAAACATGGAGTTGTATATATAACGAAACAGACATTGACATTATAGCAAAAAACTTTATAGATATCATAAAAACAAATATAAAATCAGCAACAATAACAAGAAAATATAGTAGTAAAATTGTAAACAAAAGTCCTTGGATTACACCCACAACACTGAAATCAATTAACATAAAGTACGAATTACTAAATAAAACAAAAAATTATCCAACAAATCCGGCCTACGCTCATGAATACAGTGTATAGAAACAACCTCAATAA
The DNA here is from genome assembly GCF_029955315.1 of Cylas formicarius. Taxonomy (NCBI): domain Eukaryota; kingdom Metazoa; phylum Arthropoda; class Insecta; order Coleoptera; family Brentidae; genus Cylas; species Cylas formicarius. The sequence continues at coordinate 12,028,204 of NW_026844319.1, read as the reverse complement.
AGTTCTTGACAGTGCGTATACTACATATTACAAAAATCTAACGAACAAAAATCTTAACAAATCTAACAAACTGTCCAAAAACGTAAAAAACCTACTTAACAAACATGAAACAGAAAAAGAAAAATTTTCAGAAATTGAAAGTAACGATAAGACAATTACAAACGAACAAGACATAGCAGAATGTTTTAACAAATATTTTAGCACTGTTGAAAAAACTATGACATAAACGATTGCTGTCGATGAAACAATCACATTTCCTATGCCAACAAATGAACACTCACTCTTTTTAACGTCCACAAATATCAAAGAAGTCACTCAAATTTTAACAACTCTGAAAAATGTCAAAACTCCTGGCGATGACCAAATCAAAAGCGAAATCTTTAAAGAATACAAATAATTTGTAAAACCACCTCTACTCTCTCTACCTTATAAATAAATGTTTTTAAACGGGAAAATTTCCAAAAATTTTTAAAAAGGCCATTATCAAACCGATATATTAATCCGGAAATAAAAAGTTAGTCTCCAATTATAGACCCATCTCAATTTTAAACAGTACTAGTAAAATTATGGAAAAAAATTTAAAAACAGGTTAATGAAATTTTTAAAAAAGTTAAGTATTTTGTGTGAAAATCAATTTGGATTTCAGGATAGACTTTCAACAGAGGATGCCTAAGTCAAACTTATAACAAGCATAAGCAAATCAGTAGACGATGGAGAAAAAGTACTGTGCGTTTTTGTTGATTTGGCTAAGGTGTTTGATACGGTTGACCATCACAAATTAATTGAAATCTTGGAGGGCCGGTGTCAGGGGTGTTGCCCAAAATTTTTTAAATAGTTGTCTGTCTGAAAGAACACAGAAAGTTGAAGTAAGAAATGTGGTTAGTGAAGAAGCAAATGTAGAGTTTGGCGTTCCCCAAGGGACAGTTTTGGGCCCGGTATTGTTTATACTTTCTATTATTAATTTATTTAACACAAAGTCTCTTGGAGAACTAATACGCTTTGCGGACGACTCTGCTATAATCTACAGAGATAAATCCTGGCAAGCACTTAAAAACAAAGCCGAACATAACCTACAGCAATGGTCTTAGCTGTCAATTACGAAAATACTAATTTTCCAATCAAATATTTAGGAATTATACTTGATCCGCATTTAAAGTGGGGTGAACACGTACAAGTAACCGCTTAAGATCTTTAATCAGAAAATTTAAAGAATGGAAAACATATTTTGAAATGTCTTACTTGACAACCTTATATTTCGCACTTGTTCATCCACATTGAACTTATGTAATAATAGTTTGAGGAGGCGTGCTGGTTGCTCATCTTAGAACGCTAGAAATCATTCAAAAGTGGATATTAGAAATAATTTATGGCAAGAATAAACTATATCCAAGTAATAAGTTATTCCGAGAGAGTGAAGTTTTAGATATTCGTCAACTTTTTGTGCAAAGTATAGCAATGCGATAATATTTAGAAAAAAAAAAACACGTTACAAACCATAAAGCATAATCATAACACCAGACACAAATTAATAACAGGTTACCTTCCTCAAACCAATACCTCACTAGGACAAAGATTCTTTTTGTACTTAAACCCAAACATCCACAGTGAGCTACCGATTGAAACCAAATATATAAATTCTTTAACTTTGTTTAAATCTCGACGAAATAAATGGCTGATAAGTCAAGAGAGATAATCTTTTGCTTTATTTTATATATATATATATATATATATATATATATATATATATATATATATATATATATATATATATATATATATATATATATATATATATATATATATATATATATATATATATATATATATATATATATATATATATATATATATATATAAATATATATTCCGACGTTGGTCGGAATACGTAAATGGCACTGTTAGGCGAAATAAGTGCAAAGGAAAAACTACTTAGTTTGACAAAAAAACAGATCTTATGAATATTGATATCAAATAAAAAAATCGAACCATGTTGATGCATGGAACATTTTTCTAAATTTCCTAAAACGAAAAAAATTTAAATATTCTTTAAATGTATTTATTACAATTTATAAGATAAAAAGGGATAACTTTTAACAGAAACATAGTGGGGATGTAGATATTTCAGCAGCGTTTAATAAAGAGGCAATTTGGATAGTTTGATTTTTTAATCAATCGTTCCTTATTTATGATGGGACGTTTAATTTTAATTGAGGTATTAATATTTTCACACTTTACATATTTTCTCTAATATTATCGCGCAATTCATATAAATTAATCGACATGAACGTCGCTACTTTTTGCTGTAACTCTATTTATTGTTTTAAACTTCCAAAGTTTTCCAGCACTTAATGTATATTAGAAACGTTATCGCGAGAGAGACGCCAAATTAATAAAGACTTTATTGGATTAGAATATCAGGAGCAGAGCACAATTTGGCAAGAAAAGGCCGTTGAATAAATTTTCATGCTTCCATTATCTTTAGTGGAAATGTGATCTGGGTACATATTTCTAACATTATACACAATGGGAACGGAATTATCTTCGTCATTTCTAAATATGAAATATAAATTATTCTGTAGCTTGAAAAATGACGAATGTACATTTTGATCGCAATAGCTGTTCCATTGCAGTTGTTATAGATAAGGGCTTCATTTTTTTTATAAATTCGCTGAATTTCAGTTAAATTTCAATTAGATATTTTCATTATGTGTTTAGCATAAAACAAGCTATAACATGTTCATTATAATAAGTTATACAAACAGCCAGTGAACCTAAAGTTTTGGTTAAAAACAAAAAACAATTTTTCATTATAGTCACTGAAGGACCTCCATACAAATGAATGAGGGAGACTACTTACAAAACCCTAAATAAGCAAAATTTATTCGTGCTATTGCAGCAAATCGCACGGCATGTAAAATTAAACCAGTAAAACAGAGAATTGAGAATTCTCCGGGCAATAGCATCCCAAAACTTTCTCCTTAACGTTTCTTTTTCTCTTCGCCGATTCATAATGCGGGATTCTTACAGCGGTATTCCGTAAATAGTTTATCATAGTGTCTAGACTGGACTTGAATATTCATCGGGCTAGTTCTTAACCGTTAAATCTTTTATATTGGACGACTTAAATATTCATAGCTTTTCGTCGAAGTAATTACTTTTTTGACACCTAGTTTTGCGCCGCACAGCGGCAGAGATTTAATGTTAAGAAAAAACAACCAAGCTAATAAAGGAGATATTTCCGAATGATTGGAGTCTTATAATTAATATTATACATAGTTTTTCTCTTTTTATTTCATTGAAACTAAGGTTTCCAGGCAGTTAAATATTAACGAAAATCGAATTTAACTTAAAAATTACATTAACAAGTAAACAAAAATAACAGAAATAACTTCTTCTTCTATCATTATCATTTTTTTGAATGTTTTCAGTTTGGACATTGTCTTGTTGTCATCCGAGAATATCTATTATACCAAGTGCCCATATTGGAGAGTGAACATATGTATAATTATTTGTAAAAATAACCTCCCCGTCGACTCTGACAAACTGTTAAATCACTGGAAACAATGTACCCAACTTCTGTATAGCAAAAATAACCAAATAACCTTTGTGAACCCTTTTACAAACAAAGGAAGTAGGGGAAAGCAGCTGGACCAGATGACATCTATGTAGAATCAATAAACTGGCTGTTGGACGATAACATCAAGACAAATTCCGCATGACCGATACCGAAAAAGTCAAATGCTTATAGTTGCAATCAGTCACGAATGATCAGCTTAATGAGCCAAGCGTTAAAGCTTTTTATAAAAATAATTCACAGAAGAATCTACAGCCGATGCGAGAACGAAATGGCGTCCACTCAGTTTGGATTGAAGCACAGTCTAAGCATTTTACTTCAAAAATAGCCCAGCGAAAAGTTGTGTATGTTAGCGATATCTTTTGTCCAAGGTCAAAGGTCAAGTATGCTAAGTCAGGATGGATGACTGTCATGCCGTTCCAGCTACGCAAGAACGCACGGCAGTACGACGTACCACCGAAGAGCTGAAAGTAACCAATGTTGTAACAGGTGTTCAAATAGAAAAGTACTTTAGTTTTGGTTAGTTAAATTAACATCTATGATTTATAGACTACCAGAAAGTATTTGACTGTGTCAAATATTCAAAATTAATAAGGCTCTTAAAAAATAAAGGTGAACAACTTTGGTTAACTTCCAACAGACGCAGAGCGACATTTATTAAAGTGAAAACCATACTGACTAACCAGAACCTTATGCATTATCGTTTCGTAAAGTGCTTTCTGTGTTATGGCACAGCATAGAGGTCTCAACCCTTAAAGCTAATGCTATAAAATGACTAGAAGCATTTGCAATGTGCTTATTCAGAAGACTACTGAGAATATTATGGACAAAGCATACAACAAACATTGAGGTTCTGAGACGAATGGGAACGGAATGGAATCCTAAGTAAAGAAAAGCAGCTTATATTTAGAAGCACGAATTAGCAATTCGTGAAGCTAATCATGGAAGGAAAGATAGATAGAAAAAGTATTAAGGGCTTAAAAATATTACAAACTGGACTGACCCGATGCGCATTTACTCTTTAGAGCCGCACAGCACTGTGAAGAATTTGCCGGAATTGTCGCCAACATCCATTAAATTAAAATTGGTAAAATTGGTAAAAGTTGTAAAGTAAAGTTGCATCTGGATGCTGCCTTTGGTTAGTTTGGTTTGCGATCAGAAAATTGTCATTACTGTTTATAAATATAAAACATAAGGTAAGTGAATCATCTACCTTAGCAACACAATGGCGACAGCATTGTATCGGGTGACAATAGTGGCAAAAATATTCCATACAACTCACAACAAAAAGTGTTACTAGCTTCCTCGAAACAATTCGTGTTCCCAAATAGCTGCGCAACATTTCATTATATCTGCAACGAATCCGTCTTTATCTTCATTCACCCACCCACTGGAATCTTTCAGGAATGAATTATAATGAATTCGATAGATCGGTGATCCTACTATAAGTAGTACTATAACTGCTACTCACTGCAGCAGCTGCATAGCTTGAACATGTGCTATATTTGGTATTTAGGCGAAAACAGTCCATTTGCATTGACAATCCCATTAAGTAAAGTCAAAAGAATCAGCCGATGAGTGCATTTTAATAATAAATGCTATGATTTTGTTGCTTTAATCTAGAATAGCAATAAAATTAACAAAGTAACATCCCGAATTAAAATTGGTCAGTTGTCCGGCACAGTCACGTACTGTTATATGTCTTTAAACCACTAGACTACAATGGTAAGTATCATAACGCTGTAACTAAGAAAATACCAACGATGAGCAGCAAAAAAGACGTATTGCAAGAATTCTTTGGTTAGCATGATGTTTATACAAAAAAAAACTAGTTGAAAATTTTAAGAAGCAAACTGTATGATATAACTTATTTCGTTGATGATAGATAGATAACCCTTAGATTACCACTTTATCACTACAATTTTAATCCTGCAAAGATGATATGAGCCGAATTAAAAAGCAAAGTTAGAATCAATAAAATAATTAATAAAATAATATAAAATATAATTTAAAAAAATTAAAGAGGATGTGTTAATCATGTACCTGAAGTGGAAAATAATAAAAAAAATAATTGAGATAAGGTAAAACCATATCCTTGGATAATAGTGATAGCAAAAATTGAAACTGTCGTGTTATTCAATATGAATTTATTATTAACCCTTTGCACTCGTATGTCGCCATAGTAGCGGCAAGATGCGTTTTCCCATTGCGCTCGTATGTCACGTATAGGAGGCACACCAATGTCTTATCATTACAGCAGGTTGGCGAGCCTGTCAACCCCCAAGGTTATTTCTAATATTTCAAAATTGCTTTCTTGAACCTTCGTTGAGGACATGTTTACGTAAAAATAAAAGATATCTGTTGATGTATCAACCACTTCAGTTCACATGTGCACGATTTTGGAATTACTCAGTTTTATAACTAACACGATTGGGTAAAGTGCGGTGTATTTTTTTGGTGTATATTTCAAAAAAAAAAAATAAATGCCCAACAAATTCCTACAAGGTGAAATTGAAAATGAATTGCAAATTAGTGACGATGAATTTTATATTGATGCGCCTGAAAGTGATAGATTGGATAGTGACAATATTAGTGACGAAAGTGACTTTAGTAATGGTAGAGATATTATAGTTACTAAAAGACAGAGAACCAAACCTTTACCATCAAGTTCAAGCAGCAGTGGTCCATGGTCCATGACAGGAAGTCACACGCCCCGATCAGGTACCAGACAGGATTAGATTTATTTCACAAATTCTTGATACTTGTACAAAACCCATAGATTTTTTCAAGCTCTATTTCACTGATGAGCTAATAATAAAAATACTGGAACAAACAAATAACTACGCTAGACATAATATAGCACAGAAGAGGTTGTTAGAACCTTCTAAATGGCTACAAGACGTGGGTAGATACTACAGTAGAATAATTTACCGCATTTATTGGGGTTGTCTTAAATAGGGGTACAATAACCTTATCTAATATCCAGGAGTATTGGACACAACAGTTTAACGCCAAAATGCCTTTTTTTAGTAGCATATTTAGAAGAGAACGATTTTTACTAATTTTATGGATGCTCCACTTGCATGAAAACGATTCAAATGACCAAACTCTTAGAGCTCGAACCCAGAAAGTCAGTCACTATTTAGATTATTTGGACAAGCAATTCATAGAACATTTTGTTCGATCAAGAGATATATCGGTTGTCGAATCTGTTATTGGATTTAAGGATAAAATTAGTTTTTAACTTACAATCTTTACAACTTACGCAATGGGAATTTATGTAATGGCAGATGCTAACGCTGGATGTGTTTAATCAAATTTGCCGTACCTACTACGAAAGCTTGATTTCGGAAGATTTAGTGAGACCTGATTTACCTCAAAGTTCAAGAATAGTGTTATATCTGTGTCAAAAATTATTAGACAATAACCCAGGATGTACAGGATATCATTTTTACACCGATGGATATTATACGAGCTTGCCATTTGCAGAAGAATTGTTAAAACTAAATGTTCATTTCTGATTCTATGAAAAAACCAAAATTTGCGGAAGATAACACATTTGCATGCAGATCAGGTAACTTGATGTTATCGGCGAGGAAACATAAAAGGGTCGTCCCCACATTTACTGCGTGCGATTTTTCAGGAATTCAGCCTATGAACAGAAGAGTACGTGGAGGTAATTTACAAGCAGTAAATAAGCCAAATATAGTGGTCAATTACAATAAATATATGGGAGGTGTCGACCGCGCAGACTCTTATTCAGCGTCATACTGTTTCGTGAGGAAGCCTTTGCAATGGTGGCGAAAGTTATTTTTCTGGGGACTTGACATGTCTAGTGTCAATGCCTATTTTTTATATAAAATTTCACAACGTGACCAGAACAAGAAAAAAAATGACACATCTAATGTTTGTTCAGGAATTGGTTGACGAGATGACAAAAAACTTTCAGCAGGGGTCCATAATTTGTAACGGAAGAACGGCTAAATGATAAATTACATATTTTATTTTATTTATTATTATTAAACTAACCAAAATGATGGAAAGAGAAAAGACTGTGCGGTATGTTCTAACCGTTGTAATGTCCTAACCGTAAGCCACTACTTTTTATTTAGTGTTTTTCGATTTTTTTTTATTTAGTTATTTTTCAAGTATAATTGTAGAAAATCATAAAATATTAAAAAAAAAAACAAAATCCAATATAGAAAAATCCGAGTAGACAGATAATAGATAAAATTATAGTCCCGAGTACAGTGTAAAGAAATATACAGTACGCAATACAACAGAATGTATTATATTTTATGTTTCAGATTCCTTTTTATTACCCTGCGCGAGTTTTAATTTATTGGGCTACTAGCATTATGACAGTCTTAACCATTTATCGTGTGTAGGACTATTTATGCGAAAATTTTACATCAATACAATACAATGCTTGGAGTGGGAATAGTAAGGAATTAAGGGCAAGGAAGTATCTAAGTAAAGGTTTAATTAGGTTGAAACGAAAAGAAATCTTGCTATTACGCATTTTGCTTAAAGAAAAGTGCTTCATTCCTTTTTCAGGTTCAATATCGTCCACGGAAAGTCTATTAACGAGACCTATTGACCAATCATTTGTGGCATAGACTGAACATATTCAACTAACCTGACCTATCCAGACTAGACTAGACTAAGACATGAGTTTTGAACTTTTTGTTTACGATAATTCTCCATATTATCTAGACAATGCATGAATAGGTTGCTATAATGATTGAACTGTAGTAGTACTACAATTTATAAAGCATTTTTAGTTGCATTTAATATTATCACTTTGATTGTCATTTACAAAAATAATCGCAGGGGATTTATTTAAAAATCGCAAGCAGATGTAAAATGTTACCTTGAGGTACTCCTCTGTTAACAACTAAAGGCCTGATGATACATGATGAATTTACATAACATTACACGAAATATTATGTGCTGAAGAATAGAATCATGTTATCATGTAGGCTTTGCTAAAATCAAGTAAAACCAAGGTACTAATTTTGTTGTCGTCATAACCAGGTCTAAAAGTCGAATGTTTCGGTGGAACACTGTGGTAAATATCAAGAAATGCTCTAATTTGCTTGTTCATTATTTTCTCCAGAATATTAGAGAGGCAGAATACTAATAGAACACAAGCAAAGGGAAATATGAGGACAAAGGTGCAGTGAAGTGATGTTAATATTAAACTTCTTCAGATGAAATAAAATCAATCTGTCTATTTCCATCAATAGCGTTATTTTTTTACAAGTTAAGGATGTACTGAGTTGGGCAACGTATTATTCTACACACCATCGCAACTTGGTAATCTTATCGAACCGCAGTACAAATTTGCGAGCTCTATTGTGGCCAGTCTGGGTAAGCAGCAGGCGCAAATGACTGAAAATAATAATACAGGCCTGCATGTTGAACATCAGACGCAAGTACCTCATACTTGCGAGTAAATATTATGATTCAGATACCTAATCAGGCGTGTTCGAATATTGGGCAGCGAATCGACAACATGATTTGACCGGTGGTCGGTAATTAGGAACACTGGGTTGCATGAATATTGGATTTATTCATAATTGAAGTCGCTTTCTACCTATTCCGTGGAATTTAAAGTTGGAGATTCGAGAATCTCTAAACAGCGTAAAATGTTAAACAGACGCGACGTGATATATCGGTAAGCAAATTTTAAGCTATTATTGTCGGTTGACTTTGCCGTCGTAACGTTGTACTGCAACTGGATTTGGGGCTCGACCTCGCTGACCTACTAATATGTTGTTGATGGGCTTTATCACTTGACAGTAACGGAGTCAATCAATTAGTTGATTCGATTATTGCCGTTTGATTTAGCCGATACCGAGAGCGGAAAATCGCACACAGGAACATGTTCACGAGCTATATTTAGAGCATATGAAGTCCGTGCAAATCAGTTAATATTGAAGGCTTGTATACGAAAATAGGAACCGAAGACATGACCTAAAGAAAATCTCCGACACGAATTTCTGGCAATAATAACGGCTTTCCTGTTATAACCGTGATATTCTTAAAATAGCTATCGTGCGTTACTTGCCAAAAATGAGTTAACCTCGGAAGTAGATATCAAATCAGGGGGATAACCTAAGCCCACTCTAAGAAATAAAAATAGTTGAACGCGTATACGGGCGCACGACAAAACAAATAAAACTCCTATGTTATGCAGACCATGCAATCTTGATCTCGGATAAAGCAAAACGCTCTACAATGTCTGGCACATACCTTTATCAAGATCAAGAAGATCAAGTCCTTAGTAGTAGAGAGCGAAGCCAGCCGATGCAAAAACGTAATTAACGATGAAATAATCGAACAAGTTTCTGGGCTGGAATATCTGGGAATAGAAATATCAAGCTATGGAGAACTAAAAGAAAGTATACGAAAGCAGGCAAATAAAGCAGCATAAGTAACAGCTGGTCTGACGTATATTATTTGGAGCAATAAAGATGTTAGTTTGAAGAGGAAAGTACGCATATTTGTGTAATACCGATACTGACATATTTAATAGAAACAAGATCAGACACAGCAACCACAAAAAAATACTTGGGATAACAGAAATGAAAACATTTAGAACAATAGCGGGGAAAACATTAATGGGCAGAATCCCAAAGGATTTAATACCAGCGGGCAACAGAACAAAAGGAAGGTCCTTTACAAGATTGAGAGAGAGCTGGTAATCCACATCACAAATACGACTGCAGCTTTAGAAAAAAAAATCGGACAAGAACAGACCCAAGGCCTAAAATAATAAGAAGGAGAAGAAGAAAAAAGAGAAAAAGAAGAAGCATTAATTGCTTTGCCAAAGGTTCAGACAGATCGAAATGGCCATTTTGACAGTTCTTGATTGGCTGATGAACTGTGCAATTCTCGTTTATAGTAAACAATTAGGACCCATCACCATGCCATAATAAAAAAAATAATTTTCAAAATACGGTCGAAAATACAGAATTTTGTTTGCAATTATAATCTAGTCAGCAGAAATTGAAGCTAATCTTTTTGAGGATTTCGCATTCAAACGGCAAAAAGTTATTGGCTCTCTACATCCCTCTGTGATTGACAACCTCAGTTGGTGGGTATCCTCTGGTGTGATTTGGTTAGCAGCTTGTCTCCAAGCTCCCAATTCTTAACTCCCTTTCTGAACTCCCAGGTGGAATTGTATGGTCAGTTTGTCCGTCGAAATAACTGGGTTTCTGCAGTCATGCCAGCAGGATGTCGTTACGAAAGTCAAGAAGTTAATAGAATTTAACGTAGTGATAAAGCGAGCGTTATTTATCAGATAGTTCTGACGAGCTACGCAGCCACTGACAATATGTTTAAAACTACATGGGCAACACAGTGAGTAAACCATGACTAATGTAACAATTATAGTACTTTGGAACAATAGCATTTACAAGTCAAAACACGATAGAAAACGAATTTCTTCTTGTATTATCAAACTGAAAATTGCACAATTTTCGCCGATAGCGACGTTTCTGTATCTATTAGAAAACGTAAGATTTAATAAATTCAATTTATTAGACATCCGAGGCAATAAAAACCTAGTTTGCAGCAGCGCGTCGCGCCAGTTGGCACTGGGACCATGCAATTTTAATATTATCTATTTACTTTACAGTCGGGGAGATTTAAATCGATTTTGCAACGCGCAAGCAGAAAAGTATTTCCTTTTCAATCTATTGTCGGGGCGGAATTAGGTATTATTGATTTCGCAGATTTTATTATATTCCGGATATGTGTCACTTATACGGGGTATTTGACAAATACAAATTAAGTCGTTTTATTTTGCACTTTTCCGAATAGTTGTACAGGAAAAGGGGTACTGGGACGTATTTTATGACTAGTATATGATAACTCGGTTATTGCGCTGAAGCATAATAACAAAACTGAATATCATATACGTCTTGTGGGGTTTTAAATCATACTCGAATTATATGTTGGATTCCTGGAAGGATCTAGAGAATCTGATAAATTCGCCATTATTATTATTGAATACCGAGTAGCATTAAAATTCAAGAGTTTATAAAATTTAGCTTCTAATTTAATTTAATTTAAAGTAGGTAAAGAATGTAGGTACAAAAACATTTTAGATAAAATGTGACATTCCAGACGAGTTCAATTCATTTTGGTGCAAACAAGATACCACTATGTTTAAGTTTTATACACTTAAAAGGCGAACCAAGTAACTGTTTAATTTTTTTTTTTTTAAATCCTATAATTAGTCAAAAATGTATTGCTTAGGATACATTGGTACATTGCTATTAATATTACTAGGTCAATAAATAAATAAATAAACAATGTTTTTTTTAACAGTTACAACAGTTTATGCAGAAAAAAAGAGAAAACAAAGAGTCTTGAGCAAACAAAAAAGCGGTAATGAAACTGATCTCGAACTGATTGGGTTAAATGCCTATGAGCGGTACCAGATTTAATAAGCATAGTAATTAAATAGAAAGTGGCTTCATTTTTTGTGACTTTTTACAGAAAACAGCTCATAGTCATAGTGTATCTTTGAGTGGAATTTAACTAGCCAGAATTATTCATTCTGATACGTGATTAAATTTGCGCAGTGCATATCAGTAACATATACATGAGTTTTTAAATCTCCGAAGGCTCTCTTTATCTCTATATTCGACTTGAGAGAGTATAAGACTATCACAAAAGTTGTGTTTTCTATCTTTACTTAAAAATATGATTTAAGTTTAAAATGTGATTTTGCAATCTTATATTAACATGACCATTTCTTTTTTGCATCCAAAAACCATCACCTCCGTTTTAGAACAATTCAATTTTAAACAATGGGCATCGGAAACAGTTTGAAGAAAACCCAGACCATTATTAATTTTATTTACATCTAAATCCAGGTCTATTAACTCAAAAGAAAAATATATCTGAAAGTCATCAGCATACTGTTGGCTACTACAATCATACAAGGTCATACAAGGATTTGGCAAAATCGAACATATAAAAGAGCCATGGACCAAGTATGCTTCCCTGTGAGACGCCTTTACTTGGACTATACAATGTCCGAAGTTTCACCATTCGAATTATACTTTGAGAGCGATCAAGAATAAATTCAAGTAATGAATTTAAAGCTACCTTATCTAGCCGAGCGAATTGCTTCCTTCCTTTACAACTCTTCGTGAATGAACCCGATATTTTGTTTTTGCTTCTCTAGGTATTTGTTTCCTGCGACTAATAGCGGTTGGCTGTACTTTTATTTTTGTGCACCTTATAAAAATTATTTTGATTTTTGATTCAATTCAAGTGATTGGTTAGTGTATTTACAGCTTTCAAACTTCCAGAATTGGGATTTTGCTCAAATGTTTCCACCAATCTGTTAACTTCTTTTTGTTTTAAATTCGAGAGTGATGCTTGGCACTGAACTTGAAGATCATGTGACTTCAAATTTACTACTAAGACTAAATACGTAGAATTTGTATCATACATAGTGAAACCAGTGGAATCGATCTCATCTTTGTTCGAAATGGAATTTACCATGTTTTCGTAGAATTTTTCGTCGACTTCTTCTAATACTGGTTTTGCGAACATGATGCGATCCTTGGGTGAATTTTTGCAGTTGTTTGCAGAATGTTAATTGTATAAAAACCTATATTATCGCTGCTCAATGAAACATTAAATTTATGATAATTTAATAGATACTTGTACGGTACGCGAAAAAAAAACAAACAGAATCATATGAGGTAGCAATTATATAAAGTATCTTGACAAAAATGGTTCATTTAATTCAGCCCCTGTATTTTAACAGTTTGTGGTGTTGCCCAAGCGGTGTGCGCCAGAACTGCTCGCTGTACACTACCAACATTAATTAGGTAATTTAGGTAATTTGAACTTCACCGATAAACATCGGTTATTCTAAAAAATACATTTATTCAGAGCTCTAATGTGGCATTCAAAAAATATATTAGTTATAAAAATAATTTAAAAAAATTCAGTAAACTCCATTCCTAATGAATTCAAACTTTACAACATTCAAAATATTCAAATATACGTTTGGGTCCCACCTCTTCTATTTGCTGTCAGGCACCTTCCAATTAAATATGTGTTGACGCCTTTCGTACCATCTATGTCGGGGTTTGTTTTGCCTATTTGTTAGTTTCTACTAGTTCAAATATTCATACTATTTTTCTTCTTATTTCATTGTGGTTGAGTGGAGCCTTAGAAGTTTTCAAATTTCATTTCCTTAATTTCTAAAAAGGACAGTTCCAAATGGCTGATTTGTGGTTGAGTGAGAGCACCTTCTGCGAGCTGGACTTCGCTACTCAGTCATTGATATTTCGTCTTGGGATGCTTTCCTTTTCATTATATGTGTAAATATATTTTTAAATTATTTATGAAAAAAATCATTTTATAATAAAAGATTTATTATTACAACTATTATATAATTTTTCAAAGAAACTTCCACAGGCTACTGTAATAATGGGTGTTTTTTTCGATGTATAGAACTTTAAGTTGGCATTACTGTTCAAGATGGAGACCGATTTATTCTCAGTTTGGTTTGGCAATTCATCATGAATAGAGTCACGCCTGAACAACGCTTGCAAATAGTGCAATTTTATTTCGAATATAATGGTTCTGTGCGGAATACGTATCGCGCACTACGTCCATCGTCCATCGTTTACGTTTACTCTTATTGATAACTCGCATCCCCAGAGACGCCGCAGCGCTGTAGAGCGTAGCATTGAGGAAGACCCGAATGAGTCCATCCGCCATCGAGCACAGCAATAGGATCTGTGTCCATCCACTTTGTGGAAGATTTTGCGGAAGGATCTTGGTTTACTTGCTTACAAAATCCAACTCGTGCAAGAGTTGAATCCAAACGATCATCAAGTAAGGCGTAGATTCGTCGAATGGGCCCAAAACCAGATTGCCGTTGTTCCCGATTTTCATAAGCGAATTTTGTTTAGCGATGAAGCGCACTTCTGATTGAATGGCTACGTCAACAAACAAAACTGCCGCATTTGGAGCGAAGCTAATCCTCAAGTGTATGTCGAAACACCGTTGCATCCAGAAAAACTGACTGTTTGGTACGTTTTATGGGCTGGTGGAATCATTGGTCCATACTTCTTCAAAAAGGATGATGGACTGAACGTTACAGTCAATGGTGATGGGTATAGAGCTATGATTACTAACTCTTTCATTCCTGAATTGAATAACCATGATGTCCAAGAGATGTGGTTTCAACAAGACGGCGCAACATGTCACACAGCTCGTGCCACAATCGATTTATTGAAAGACACGTTTGGTGACCGCCTAATTTCACGTTTTGGACCAGTGAATTGGCCTCCAAGATCTTGTGATTTAACACCGGCAGACTACTTTCTGTGGGGCTAGGTAAAGTCATTGGTCTATGCGGATAAGCCACAAACACTTGACCATTTGGAAGACAACATTCGCCGTGTTATTGCCGATATACGGCCACAAATGGTGGAAAAAGTTATCGAAAATTGGAGGTCCAGATTGGACTACATCCGCGCCAGCCGTGGCGGTCATATGCCAGAAATCATATTTAAAATGTAATGCCACAAGATTATCTTTCGGATAAATAAAATCATGTCAATCGAATAGTCCATCGTTGTTTTATTGCAACTTAAAGTTCTATACATCGAAAAAATACACCCCTTACTATTTACAAAACTTCTGGATTCCTCCTGCACCGGTTGTTTTTGAATCTAACTTGCTGACGTTTCCCCAATCCGTCTGTTGGCTTCTTCAGAGCTTGACTGAAACTGACTCACATTCTACTCTGTACCTGCTTTTATATTAATTTTTCAAAGAAACTTCCACTGACTATTTTAGTACTATTTACGAAACTCCTTTAACTGTTGTTGTTGAGTTGAGCTTGCTAACAGAGGCAGGAAGAATTCAGAAGTTTTGTAAATAGAACTATTATATAAAACTAAAAACCTGACCAGAAACTAGGAGAAACTAAAATTGTCGGGAAGAGATTCGTTTCTATCACTTACCTAACCAAAACATTGCTCGACTTTTCTGAAAAATGTTAGTCCAGTTGACGACGTCGTTTTCTTTATAGGTCATATATTTCCGTTCTTCTCATTTTTTTCAAGTCCAACAATAAAGTTGGAGTTGGAGTTGCGTTATTTTTTTAATTAAAAAGAAATTACGGATATCCACTAATAACATAAAAAAATGTGTAAAAATTAATCCGACTTACCACAATTGTAATATCTCTTTTCTCAACACATTTTCGCATTTTCCGATAAAATTATATACCGTATTAAATTTTCTATTTGCAATTGATGGACTCGTTCATTTTAGGAAGCAGCAAACATCAAAAAGGTGACAGAGGTCACTTTTAATAAAAAAAATTCCTAGCAACATCTATTTTTATTGCTAACGCTTTTCTTTTCTTCCTTGATTTTCTCTCTTCTATATTAGTTAAAACTAGGCAGTACAGAGAATACCCACGCAACTAGTATTTTCTTACAAATATGTTTATAGTCTATGGAAGATTTGCTGTTGACACATGTGGACAAACAAAATAGGTCAGTTAGAAAGATGGGAATTACAGTAAAATTTTAAAGGACATTTTTATTAAAATTGTAACTTCCTCTCTTGGAGTTTGGCTGAGATACCAGAAGCCGTGCTTCCACAGTCCCTACTGAACATCGGGATCAAGCCAACTTTTGCCCTTTTGCTCTACGCGAAGTTTCTGACCTCGCTGAGCTGACCTTAGTTAAACGACATGCTCGAATTTGTCGAGCTTGATATTGATACAGTACTAACTAACCAAAACCATAGATATGCTCAGTTTAACAGCCCAACTAAAGCTGGTTTTGCTGAAGGCAAATTGAATCAAAACCAAGATGGCAAAAGTTCCTTTATAAAATAAGAAATGTGTGTCATGTGCGTAATAATTACGCAGTATACGTAGTAACAACTACGGACTAAGCATATAAATTGAGGTTGGTGTTCTTACTGCATGTGTATAACAATAACAATGCACAAACAAGAAAGTCAAACTAGCAAACTAGGAAATAAACAAGGCATTTATTATATTGAACTACGTTAAAGGTTTTCGGCATTCTGCGACCAAACGACAAATCTTGTAAATCCCATTGTCGAAATCAATTCTGCGTCCTCTTTTGGGAAATGTTTTTGCGAATTCTGCGCCACAGAGAATATAGATAGGAACATTTTTCACACCTTTGGGACGTGAAAACCTCAATAAATTCGAGGAAGATTTTCCGACAAAGAAAAACTAATAAAAAACTCACGCCGATGTAACGCGCGCGTCTTAGGAAAGCCGTAAGTCTGTGGAATTATTGGGCCCAAAAGGTGAACACGAAACAAAGGCAGTTTTTTCGCTGACGTAAATTGCCTATTGCTTCGGCTTCAAATCCGAAAAGAATAATAGAGGCCGTAACGTTCGCGTTAACACTATAATAAAAAAGTTTCTACGGCCGTTATGGTTTTCCGGCAGTTTTAAAAAAGCGATAGAAAGCTAATCGACGATTTTTCTCATTTTTCTCAATTTAAACCATCTAAATTTATATATATATATATATATATATATATATATATATATATATATATATATATATATATATATATATATATATATATATATATATATATATATATATATATATATATATATATATTCTCACGTATTGATTCACGGATGGAAAAATGTGATGACACTATATTCCGGGATATCATCCGTTCGCTCGTTGAACTCCGATTGGAATCCTGCATCCGACTGGAATCCTGCAGACGTTTCGCCAAAATCTCACTTGGCATCTTCAATGCTCGCGCTCCGAAAACACTTCGAACACTGGGAGGTTATCGGCAGTGCGTGCGGTATTTATACTCTGCGCCGGAGATGGTACGAATAGCCCGAAACGTCTGCAGGATTCCAGTCGGATGCAGGATTTCAATCGGAGTTCAACGAGCGAACGGATGATATCCCGGAATAGAGTGTCATATATATATATATATATATATATATATATATATATATATATATATATATATATATATATATATATATATATATATATATATATATATATATATATATATATATATATATATATATATATATATATATATATATATATATATATATATATATATATATATATATATATATATATATATATATATATATATATATATATATATATATATATATATATATATATATATATATATATATATATATATATATATATATATATATATATATATATATATATATATATATATATATATATATATATATATATATATATATAATCTCACGTATTGATTCACGGATGGAAAAATGTGATGACACTATATTCCGGGATATCATCCGTTCGCTCGTTGAACTCCGACTGGAATCCTGCATCCGACTGGAATCCTGCAGACGACACTTCGAAGTGTTTTCGGAGCGCGAGCATTGGAGATGCCAAGTGAGATTTTGGCGAAACGTCTGCAGGATTCCCGTCGGATGCAGGATTTGCAGGATTCCAGTCGGATGCAGGATTCCAGTCGGAGTTCAACGAGCGAACGGATGATATCCCGGAATATAGTGTCATCACATTTTTCCATCCGTGAATCAATACGTGAGAATATATATATATATATATATATATATATATATATATATATATATATATATATATATATATATATATATATATATATATATATATATATATATATATATATATATATATATATATATATATATATATCCTGTGTGGCTTTTTGCTTAGTCGAAATTGCTGACGTTTCGCTAATCATCCTGTTGGCTCCTTCAGAGCTTGACTGTTGCAGTTTCAGCAACAACAAGAAGCAAAAACCGACGCAGGAGGAATCCAGAAGTTTTGTAAAAAGCATAACAGTAGCCTGTGGAAGTTTCTTTGAAAAATATGTGTATATGATATATTGGATTAGTTTAATGTCGAATTAATAACTGAATTGAGCAAGTACCCCGAAATTGCTTATAATACCCTCAAATATGAATTTTTTCTTTTAATTTATTGTCGATTTCTTACCGTCCAAATGAAATTCAATGCCGTTTTGTGAATGATAATAAGTTAAGTTTAGGTGCAGCTGTGAGTGGCTTTAGTGAAAAAATAAATTTTAACATCATGAATGACACGGAACAAAACATTGGCGAATTTTAAAATCCTACTCCAAGAAAAAAGGGCACTTTTCAGTCAAATTCTCGCAATTTTATATATGACGAGGGTTTTAAGAGTTTACTCGGGCAAATTGTTCATAATAAAAATTTACAAAATTATTCGGGGAGATAAGGATTTGCCAAGTTTTTCTCTAAGTTACTTAGGGTAGATTAATGAAAGCTATAGATTTTCAATTTATAAAGCGTGGTAGCAAAAGTATAATGTTATAAAAAACAAACAAAAAACAAATTTATCTAACCATGGACAAAAAAATGCTGTTGTTGTGTATATCATTGATGTAGAAATCCAGTGACCTCATGGAAAAAAATCATAAATTCAAGACTCCTACTTGAAATCAGAGCTGCTGGAAGTTGCCCACTCATACAGAAATGAGTAAAACAAATGTGAAATTGAAAAAATAGCTGCGCAATACGAGATAGATGTTTTACTTTTAATACGGTATAACTGCGAGCTTAACTCTATCGAGATGGTAGGCAATCAAGTAATGTGCTATGCGGCAACCCGAAAAGGTAATGTGGTCCGCTGTTAATCTTCAAGACAACGTGGAAGAACTTATTATTAGCGTGTATTCTGGTGAAAGTTCTGAGAGCTACACTGACATTTGTGATCTCGACCAAGAATAAACAATTTCATTGATGTACATCAAATTTTTTTTACCGAACCTGATTTTTGCTGGACAAGCCAGGTTTCATAAAGCAGACTCGTAAAATATTCCATTCTATTCCACAACGTTACATTTTAGCTTCGCTGGAAAATTTTCAGTGTAGGCAGCAAGAAGAAATCGTGGCTCACAAACATCAGAGACTGGACACAAACCAATACTACTTCATCAAGCCCACTGGTCTTCATTTAGTCTAAATACGCGTGCATTCGACTCCTTTGGACCATGAGATATAACGGATGTGTTAATAGTTTGAAATCTGACTTCTTCGTTGATCTGCTTGTTGTTTGGACATCGAGGTAGTTTAAATATGGCACTTCGTATCTTATCTTGTTCCCTGATTAAATGGAATCATCCTCTTAAGTTTTCCCTCTACTCTGATCCTTGCAAAATTCATAGTGTACATCTCCTCAGGATTTTTAGGATAAGCGGATGTTATCGAAATCATTTTCATTGTCAATTAAGTAGAACACAGTTTAATTATTCTCCAATACTTTGGTGCATAAAATGGTTGTGGGATTTTTTAGATGGGTATTGAGTAAGTTAATAACTCTGTTGTTTTGCGGGGTTCCCTTTTTACCACTTTTAAATATTGTGGTTAAATATGCTGGTTTCCCACTCCACTGGTATCTTACAAGAGGACAATATTTTTTTTACCAGTATGATGATGTTTTTTCACAGTTTAGGTCCACCCTATTTAACCATCTCATTTTGTTTTTGGAATTTAGATACGCAATAAAACTGTGAATACTGTTATGAATATAAAATCCGTTAATGTCAGCTTTAGTCGAACATTTTTAAATGTTCAAATCCAAGTGATTTGGTTGTAGAAACTAACCAATGATTACCTAGTTAGGATAGCTTTAAGTCGGCAACTCTTAAGGGCTCACTTTTCCAACTCTTCGCGTTTCGGTCTCGACAGATCGATGAAAGCAACGTGTGATGTCCCTTACAATACATTCCACTCGGGCTATTCTCTTTTTGCGTTTATTTCCTTGATTCGATCCTTCGTCGTCCTATCAGTTGCGACGTAATAAAACTTTTTGTTCCAGGGAACGCGCCAACTGTTTGAAAAGAATTACCTACCTCTTCCGTATACGTTCGTGTGCCTTTGCCTCGTTGTTTGTCTTTGACCGCAAAAATCCTTTGACATCATTTCTGTCGTGTTGTACGTCGATAACACATTAAGTAATCACGGATGGAATACAAATAATTTAAAGGAAAACACCACGGGTACCTATTGCGCCGGAGAAACATCATTTCGGTTATTGAAGATAGTGGAGCTTGGTTGATAGTGAGAACAACACTATCCTTACATTATTAGACTTTTTTAAACGTTTTGATATTCGGTGGCATGATAGCCACTGATAGTTAAAAGATGCATTTATTAAGTATGTTTCATACAAAATGGTAAAAAGTTGTAAGCTATAAAAGTAAAACAAGTATTGTAACATACATGAAAAGAAGCTACTTCAGAAATTGCACGATGGGAATTATCGTCAACTTCTAAAAAAAGGATTTAATCTTATATTCTAATTAATTTTTGGATGACCTGGCAGTAGACGATCTTTTATATGCATGGATAGTTCTGGATATTTTGCATTAAACAAAGATAAACCACAGAGCTGAGGGTGTACACCGTAATTGCTCTTTTATGTACAATTTCTCGGAATTTCACTGAATTATACTTAATTCCACGGAGTCAGGATTTCACTGAAATTCCTTTAAAAATCTTTGTTTTTTGAAAAAGCATACGGTCCTGGTTTAAAAATTTAAACCCATTTATTATTATATTAAACTAATAAGAAACAAAAATATTCATAATTTCAAAAATTACTATACTGGGTAGTCGATAAAGAATGCGGTAAAAAGTGATCCGTAGTGGTGTACACACAATTTAATTTGACCATATACGGGGTGCAATAATGTACAGATTTCGAACGCATATATTTTTCATCCTTCACTATGCCTCTAGTATATTAACGATTTGAAATTATTTTTTATATCAACGCTAATGTCAATGAGAATGTGTCCATTCATTTCTAATCCATAGTATACGTATTCTTTATGATCTTTTCTTGGTTCAACAATCTAAAAAATAAAAGATAAAAAATTACAATGCAAATATCTCGAAAACTGTATTCTCTATTGAAAGAAATATGGTATAACTTTCTTGCTTAGAAATGATCACTCTACTATAATTTTATAAAAAAAAAATGACCGAGAACTACTAACAAAAAAGTTATAGCATGAAATAAGGAGATTGTAGCCTCTACATATTATCTGAAAAAATAGAATGTCATCGTCTATTTACTTTATTTTATTATACAGATATTTTAAAATGGAATAAAAATTAGTTCAATTGATTAATATGCCATAGTCATAATTAATAATGACAAATAATAAAAGTATAATAAATCGTAGGATTGGAAGAGATTTAGCAGTTACTTGGCCGGCAAGGTCACCTAACCTTAATTCCTTAGATTACTTTTTAAGGGGAAAACTGAAAACTTTAGTTTATGCAGAAAGTACTGTTAGCTAGAATTATGGATGCCTCAGAAACTATTCGGGCTGATCCTGAGACTGCAGAGCTTCCACTTCAATTCTGCGAAGAGCTAGACTATGGACATTTTGAACAATTAATGCAATAAAATAAAATACAAATAAATAAAAAATTATAAAATAAAAATTAAAAAACTGTAAACGGTCTTTAAAATTTCAAATGATTGCAGCTTAGTTAGAATAGCGTTCCGGGTATATATTCATTTGATATGTTTTATTTGAAATCACCACAGCAACACACTCCCAAGCTACGGCAGTCATGTCGTGGGACACACGTTTAAGTACCCAAGTCAATTGACTTCTTCAACAATCAATTTGTTTTGATGTTATTGACTTTTGCAATTTGTGAATCATTAAATGTGGTGTGTGGTGGTGTGGTTAGTGTGACATTTCCTGAAATTCTTTGGAATTGCGAGGAATTTTAGCAAATTTCAGGAGATGTTCATACAATAAAATATTTATTTGTATTGATTAAACATACCCAGACAAATCTCAATAAAGCAGTCGAAGAATAAACACCAATACTAATAAAAATATTTCTAAACAAAAAATACATTTTGACTATTAAGTTCCATTGAATTCCACCGAATTCCTTGGAATATTTTCATAGTGTACACCATAGTTCCACTACATTTTATACTTCGACAAACTCCAAACTTCTTGAATACCAATAAAAATTAAAATTAAAATACTCGGGGATTCATTTAGATTCGCAATATTCACTTTCTTTGCTGACAGAAATGTAATTGGAGAAATTTAAGAACTCTGCTTGTATTATTTACTTATCTATTCATGTCACAATTAAATGAAATGTTTGTTGTTCTTTGGTCTTCCGTTTAAAAAAAAAAGCAACATGGAATCGACATCTACTTTTTGACCCACCATATATATTTTTGTTTGCTGCAAAAAATGCACAAGGAAAAATTACGATGGACGTGTGCAAGCATTTTTCTTGAGATCCTTAATCCGTGAGATTTTAAATGAATTTTTTGCATATTATAGCCGTTCACTGCATAGATCGTTATCAGGCAAGCATTTTGGCTTTCTCTATGAGATGCCATGTCTCTTGTAATCATTGGTATTATTTTTCTGATGTTTTCTATCAGCTCTTTAAATTTGTTGTCCAAATTGAAGAAAATGTATTTATTGTTCACTTCTTTCTTTGGATCCCCGTATTTGCTATAAGAAGTTTAAAGGTGCAAAGTTTTAAGTAAAGCTGAAATTTCTTGTGTATGTTAGAATTTTTTTAGTATTCTGTACTTTTCGCTTAACAAAGACAATTGATTATTATCAAACATCTGGCTATAGCAGATCGCATTACAAATACGCGACACGCGAAGTTTAGAATTTTGTAAGCGAAACTTTTTCCATAAAATTGAGACTTTACGACGTGTTAACGTTATTGTAGCGGTCGACCCGAACAGTTCTCTAATACATATTTATAACTATGTCGCAATAAACTTAACAAAATACGGTTAAGCGGTTCACTTCGCGTCATTTGCATATCAGGCGAAGGAGTGGCGGAATCTATGTGCCGTTTGCACGAAGGTCTAATTCACTTACGTTAATGGAAAAAGTTGAGGCTTTTGTTTAACGTATGGGGTAACTCTTTCCTATTTAAGTAAACAATACGCCTAATGTGCTTTCATGTAGCGGTAGTATTGTATGGACAATTTGGAATTGATTTGATACTAATACAGGTTAGATCCACAAAATCAACATCGACATTTTTTAAAAAAATTACTTCAATGTGGAACATTTATCTCTACCAAAACAATGGAATTGAAGAACACTTTCCTTTATCAATTACCAATTTATTTAAAAATTGACTACAAACGTGTGGGGAGAGAGTAACCGAGTTACCGGTAATCAACAGAACTGATCAGTCAACAATAAATATTTTTGAAAAGCACCAACTGCAATGGTGTCACCACGTGACCAACCTCTAAACTCACTAAAAAAAACTTTATATTATATGGAATCGTCAAGAATGTAAAATGGCACCAACTTTTTACAACCTCAGTTCACATAACAGTGGTGCAGATCATTCAATTCTTTTCAGATAGCTCTGTTGAAGTCAAACACGTTAAACAAATGAACAAAATACTATGAACTACAAAAACAGTCTAAATTCCAGAGGAGCAATATTTAGACTTGCTTACTACACCAAAGACTAACAAAAAAAAAAACAAATATTCCAATTTTTTATATTCCGCACCAGTGGTGACGTCAGAGAAGTACATGTTAGCTTTTTTATGTTTTGATTTCCTCCATCGACTTTAGACAGCGAATCCTTCTAGTTCTTGGCTCAACAGCTCTTATATAAGTTATAATTTGTAACAATAAACGTTTTTTCTGCTCATAGCTGCATCTGATTTAAAAAGGTCAGGAATTCGTCTCTATAGCCTTCCTGCCTTTCACGATAGTATTGCTATATCTCTCTAATTTTGTTGTTTAAGTTTTCAACAAATAAACTAACAATGTTTCTTTACACAAAATTTACTTTTTTTTTATATTTGTTGCCTTTCATTACCGAACAATGGTAACTGTTTTTTCAATGCTATGGTTACCACTGATATTAATGTAACATCATGGTAGTTAAAAAATAAGCGATACTAATTTTATAAAAACAGTATTAAGTATTTAGTTTTTCCATAAGACGTAAAATGCGGAATTAAACTTATTAGCGGAAAAGTCAAGGGACTGCATATAAGCTGCCAGTAAATCAGCAATTTTTCATATGTTCTAGCAATATTTTATTTTGAATCAATATAATTTATTCAGTAAATGACTTCGTAATGTTCGTAATTCTGCATTTGTTTGCATTTACGTTGATGTTTAAGTTTCAACAAATAAACTAACAATAACTCCTTTACACAAAATTTATATGCACGATCAAACCAAAACTAACCAAAACTAAAAGTAATTACTTAAAATATTAAGTACCTAACTTTTCGACCAGACGTGTAATGTGGAATTGAATTTATTAAAGGAAAAGTTAAGAACTTCACAAACTGTATTGCATTATGCCTTCTAACGAACATTAACTTGACCTTTAAGCCAGCAAGTGTTACTAAAATAGTAATTTAATTTTAACTAGTAATCTTATTTGGATCTGATTTTGAAAAAAAAGCGGACCTAGCATACTGCCCTGGGGCATCCTGAACTCACACACAATAAACTTATCACTTTTTGAGACAACAATCATTTACTTTTTTCTAACAGTACACTTCTCTTAAATGCCAGTTGGAGATCGACGGATACACTTGAATAATCGAATATACAAGGTACTAATTAAATGACATATTGAGGTACACAAATGGCACAAACTTCGGGTTCTTATTTTTGGTACAAGTTTCATTTTTAGTTGCTTAGTCTGAAGCGGAGTACATTTTTTACAATTACAATCGTTTTAGTACTTCATATCCACTTGAAACTAACGGAGTCACTTGTTACCACAAATAGATTTGCCAAATATTAATTATATCAGCACAACTTGTTTGACACTGAATAATGCGCAAAACTTAAGTGACCATTTTCAGATACGATAATATGCCAATTTTTAAAAACATTCATTTAGTTTAGCTTTTCTTATTTCATTTTCATAAATACTAAAAAAGTTTGACAATCATAACTAATTAAAAGTATAAGTCTATTATTTCACAATGTTGAAAATGTGTATTTTGATTTTAACTGACATTACACTTACATTATGGTATCGATGAATGAATTGTACTTAGGGTACAAAAATGTGCCATTGACAATTAAAAACGAACAATGAACCCGTAAATAAAAGGGAACCAAAGCAATATTTGAAGGTTTCCAGGCAACAGATCCTGCCTAAACATTCTTTTAGGATAATTAGGATAATCGAAGCATGAAAGATTAAAATTATACCAGCATTTTAATTGGTAGCGTTCATATTTCAGGAGTGTTGATTGAACCAAATGAAGATCAATTGATTTTTAAGAATCCATTCCTCTTTGATCCGAAATAATTTATACAAAATCAAAAACGCGCAAACCTATATAACAAATTAATTCGTTGGGTAAAAATCGTTTCGATCGAGTTAAAATCTGCAATATTAATTCATACTGTGCTCTCGGCTTACTGTCAGATTTCGTAATTCAAATATTGTTTTAACTTTTAATTTAATATCCGCACTTCCATTCGGCGATTTATATTTTTTAGTAATCCTGCACAAAATGATAAATACCTATGACGCTCGTTTACATTAATTTGTAAAAAAGGCCAATTTCCATATTTTTGGCTCGTTTGCGATCAATCTTAATAGTAATTCTTAAATTTTGCACTACTTTATGATATGCTATACATGCTTTAGGTCTATGGTGAAACACAAAAAAACATTTACCCCTTGCCGATTTTTTATTGATCATATTCCGATAAAGTATTTTTGACTCAAAAACGTACATTAAGGAGTATTGCACACTTTTTCAAGTTTACATACTGTGGGGGTTTATTTGTCCAGTACAGAAATCTCACACTGGCGAGTCTTTTCATTTTTGAAATGTCATTGCATGTATTGCACTGACGTGGCTTTTTTATTTTTTATTTTATATTTATCGAATATTAAGTTAGTTGGTGACGTAAATTCCAAGCATACAAGACAGAGCGGAATCTGCATGTTCCCTACTGTAGGCTGTTGACGACTTCATCTGATTCTTTATGTGTTTGTATTCTTAACAATCTGGAGTTAAGAGAGAAATCTTTAGAACCTTGTCTATTTATAAAACGATTCAAAATATTTTTGTTGTCCAATAAATTTTTTAGTCTAAAAGAATTTTGTCGAGTGAATATTTTTTTATATGTCCGTTGTACATATCATCTATTTTAACTCTTCCCATATAATTTTGTAGTTGTCTTTGGAAAAACAAATATTATTATGGTTATTATAAGTATAAATAATATGCACAATCGAAAAAAAAAGTTGATAATCTATGTAAAGTAAAATCTAAACCAACTTTGTTATATTATTTTCTCTATTCCCAACTACAAAATAGTCAATTTGGCACTGATCCGACATGCTCAGGGTGTAACAAACGTCAGTTTCATTAAACAGTATCGCGATTCGCTTATGAGTTTTCCCCCAGTTATGGGTAGATTTAAAAACTAATCATTATACTTAAAAGTTTAAGTATAATCATTGGAGGCACATAAAATATTTAACGCCAACGGAGAGAATGTACAAGTAATTCTTATTATTGGATAATTAAGCAAATTCAAAAAAGGTGCAAGCAAATAGAGATTTGACTTTTGCTTTAATTGATGGTTTTATTTTCTATAATCAAACATCAAATAAAACTAGAAAATTCCAACATTGCGGAGATACTAACCTACCATAATAATTTTACGTCATTCCAGGGGCCAATAACGTGAAACCAAAGGCGATAGTGAGAATGAAGTTGCACAATGTGTATAACTCTAATTAATCAAAAATTGTCTGAAGTTGGTTAAAACAAAATTAA
Organism: Cylas formicarius; assembly: GCF_029955315.1. Taxonomy (NCBI): domain Eukaryota; kingdom Metazoa; phylum Arthropoda; class Insecta; order Coleoptera; family Brentidae; genus Cylas; species Cylas formicarius. The sequence goes on along the minus strand of NW_026844319.1, from coordinate 12,000,715 downwards.
TTATAAAAAATACCTACAATGATAGCCATATGATAGGCACCTAGAGATGAAGAGATATTCCGGACGACCTTAACTTTTAACACATTGACTTTTTTTGCCAAATTTAACAATATTTTTCACACAATATTCATATTACAAGTTACCTAGATACAAACATTTGTCTAACCTTTTGCTCGTTTGCTTATAAACACACTGCTCTTTTCCAAAAGTAAAGGCTACAATTTTACAAAAAAATTGAAATCAGCAACTACCCTAAAAAATCTAATTCTGAAGAGAGACCAGAGACAGATGTGCACATAGCATCCGTCAATGATTAATACATCATAAAAGAAATTCAGTTCAAAAAAGTGTTTATAAATAATATTTTAATAGCAGGTTTTTGGTCTACAGAAATATGCAACACAAAACTCTTAATTTTTCAAAGAAACATGATTTAAATATGTGTAATTTCCGAGAACAGAATAAATTTTATCAAAAATATTTTGACATTTGCTGCTGATTATGCGTAACGAAAAACATGCAGACAATAACCAGCATTAATTTTTTCAATAAACTTTTACAGGCTGGTAATACTATTTACAAATCTTCTGCGAGCTTCCTCAGAGGCCAGCTAATACTGCCTCGCATTCAACTCTGTATCTGCTTATATACTGTTTGAGGGACGGAGCTAAAGGAGAGGCATGTCTCGGATAACTGAGTCTCATATTCTCGAATTTTTCTTTGGTAGAAAAATTGATTACCTGTAAGAACTTTAACTTTATCGAATGTTCATGCCCTTCATTTTCCTCCCTTGTATTTCAAACGGTATATAAGCAGATGCAGAGTGGAATGCGAACCAGCTTCAATTAAACTCTGAAGAAGCTAACAGGATGATTGGCGAAACGTAGACAAGTTCAATTTATCAGCAACTGACGCAGGAGGAATCCAGCATATTTGTAAATAGTATTGTTGTATATTCTACTGTAGTCGTCAGTAAAATGCAGGATTTGTGAAGTAGTCTAGAATATACTATTATAAGGTGGTTATTTTCACAAGCGTACTGCGAATAGGAAAAAAAATACGTTTCTTTCGTTAATTATTTTGAAGTCCATTTTATATAATGGGAGTTTTAACACTAACCGATTTCTCTCAAAAACGGCTTTAAAATGTTTCGACAGAAATGTATCTGGATTGAACCCCACTCTCTTGCGCCGAAATAAATTCTGTTTCGGAGAAAAATGATTAAGTCGGATGGGGCCTTTGAGAGAGATTTGTATGCCGACAACAATATCAAAGCAAATACGATACTCTACATTTTCAAAATATAGCAAGCAATTTCGCGCAAAGAACTTGATATTCGTAATATTTGTTTTATTCTGGGAGACGAATGTCGAAACATAACGCCAAATAAATTGGAGTCTGTGTATGTCTCAACAAAGAGATCGCCAGAAAGTCCATAACAAACACTACATTTAATCACTGATATTTTTCTTTAAGTTCAAGCGAATTGGGGTTTTGCAAAAAGTCCAGCCATGGATTGATCAAACATGAAAGAAGCGCCACTTTGCGATGTCAGCTTCTTTAAGCACCGTCGCGAGCCACAGGTTTAAAAGTTTCTATCGGATTTCAGCCATGGTGTATTAACGTTTATCCTATCACGATTTGATGCCATTTGGATGCCATTCGTGCCGTTTTGCAAAAATATATCCCAAAAAGCAGGCAAATTATAATATGCAACAAATTTATTAACTTCTCCGGTTACCCGTGACAAAAGTGACGTTTATGAAAATTATTGAATAGCATAGAGACTTCACTGAGTCAAGTTATTTTTGTCAGCGAATGAGTTTGGATATGCGAGTAATAAAAAAACAATTCAGTAGTTTCCTTAAAAAAAGCAGACTTAATATAACAATAACATAGGTAGATACAATTATAACTTCACCACATAAAAAAAAACGCGTTTAAAATACGCTGTAATTATAAATTGTAATTTCGTTATAACCAAAATACAGAACTATTCGAATTCTACTTTCAGAAAGTCCCTGTAGTTCATGTAAATATTTTGTTGAAGTTGAAAAAGGAAAAAAATATTGAATCAAAAAAGCAAAAGAAAAATGTTCACCGTCGACTTTTCATAAAAAAAAAATTGAGACTGTTGCTTCTATTTTTCTATAGCTCCTTGCCTTTAGCGAGAAGTTTGTTCGTATTGAAAAGGCCCTATTGGCCTATAGAAAATTCAACAAGACCTCTGTTATACTACTTCGGAAGTAGAATTTTTGTTAGCGTTGTAAGATTTATATTCATATTGCTAAAATAAATAGTTTGGTTGAAATCTCAGTATCCAAGAATGAAGGGAAAGATGACTGATTTCACACGCAACACCAACTGCACTGTTGATAGATGTCACACAATAGGCATTAAATAACAATAAACTCAATAACTTCGATATGAAAATGTTAATCTTTATACCTACTTAACATACTTTTAGCAATACTGCTCGACGATAATTAATTTTATAGATAGTGCTGTAAATTTTGCTAGTTTGAAGTATAAGTTATCAGTTTCTGTAGTAGGCCCAATTAAAATTACATATTTTTCATGTTATGATCCTCCACTTTCTGCACAACATCGGCTTCCACATTACAATTTAAAGAAGAATGCATTAAGAAATAATTCGACTTTCCGGAAAACGAAAGACTCCTTGGGGCGCAAGATGAATCCGAACAAGCGACATTCTTTATTAAACATCTCATCTACATGTTGATTCTGAAGGAATTTCAATAAGGGAGAGAGCGTAGTCTGAACGCAGGCACAACGCCGAAGAATCGACTATAGCCGAAATTGATAGGGCAACTCTACGTAGGGTGATTGAGTCCTTGATCCGGATCGACAGTTTTCTAAGGTCGTACATATAATAATTCCATTATCCCTATGTATTACCAGTACGTATCTATGTACTTTGATAAGTTGTGAACCCTCTATAATTTTTTTTTCATTAGTATAAATTGGTAGTGTTGGGGCTGGTCAATTGACCACTTCTTAATTGACTAGTCAAAAAATGTTCAATTGTAGAGTATTATCTATCATTATTTAATAATTATATTTATTTTATAATAAATTATGAATAATAATATGAACTCCATTTGGATATAAATAAATAAATACAAATTTCATGCTATTTTTAAAATCATTTCGATCAATTGACAGAAAAAAAAATGACTGGTCAATTTTACAACCCTACAGATTGGTATACTATAATAATTATTATGGAACATTATTAGAAATTGAACTAGAATGAAATTGAATAAAATTATTACAATATTATTCTCGATTAACGTTGTTTAACCTCTAAGTCATTTTAAAATATTTTCTTCAGTTTGTTCTGATTGTAGGGCAATAAATGCTGCATGGACCTTATTCAACAGATCTTGTACACTAATTTTTAATGTGACCCCATAGAAGAAAAAAGTCCAAAGGATTGATGGGCGTCACAGTGTAATCCAGATATCATCAAATATATTATTTAATTTGTCACAAATGCGATTGATGCAATGCGTTGGGGCGCCACCCAATTATATATTCGGTTGTGAATAACCCTTAGAAAAAGTTTTATTATGTGAGCAGCGTTTGGCATTAGCTTTTTTTGGTGACAAAAGTGAACTTCAACCAGTCCTGTGGTATGTGGATGGTATGAACAAATAGCGACCTTGTCCTCTGTTAGTTTGAGATAGATGTAGTCAGAGCCTGCAGCTTTACCGTTCCTTGACTGATGTATAACTTGCATGATTTTCTGTTTTTTAAGATATTTCGACTAGTACTTGCCTCTTCAAAACCAATTTGTTCAGGTCTGTCATCCTTAAATCGAGTCTGGATGTAACGTTTCAATGTTTGGAGTTTCTCCTTTAATCTGTTATGACGGTGTTATTCTCGTTGATTAAATTGCCTTATGGCCGTTTTCTATTCATTACCAATGTGTCATTTGTTTTTTTGTGTAGATTGAGTCACGCTTCCTTTGTATTTCCTCTCTGCACTAATTTCGAATATCATGGTGGATGCCACGGTATCGGTCGCGATTATGAATTTTATATTTTCTGTGTTGATCGATTAGCTTTAGAATATTATAAGTCCTGTTTTTTTTGCCTGTGTTGAGAATTGTAAAGTTGCTGATTTGTAATACGTATGACAGTCTGTTTAAGATTCAGCCATGCCTCATTTATGTCTACTGAGGTGTTAGTTTCTTCTTCTTATTTAAATTGTTCTAAAACCGTTCTTCTAACTGGGTCTTTAAGTGCTTTTACAACCGACCCCGTCATTAACTTTGACTACTGTTTATTACTCCAAAACCCTGGTAGAACACCCTGCTGAGCAGAACCTTACCCATAACCCTTACAGGCCCGTCCTAGGAATTTGTCTACCTACACTAACAAGCGGGTTATAAGTATGTTTTCAATCTTTTTCGCCGAACAATTCTTGTACCATGTACATAAAAAAAATAGTACAAAGTAACAATTTATTACGTTCTATGTCACTTGTTTTTATTGCAGCTCCTACTTTCCGTTCTGAATTTCTTATAAAATTGTAAACATTCAAAACAATTTGTTTAGCATCCGAAGACAAATGGATCTGATTTTTATTTGCTGAGGTAGTTCGTTTTCTAAATTGTCATTTGGTTAGACTACGATTTCTTCTTAGTCTTCAAATTCTGTGATGTTTTCCATGTCTTCTTCTCACAGGGGAACATCGGCTTCGTTCCAAGGTCTTCACATTATAAAGTGTAAAAAAACAGGAAGCTTCAAAAAATGTTCAATTGTAAGATTCTAATAAATATTTATCTGTATTCTTATGACATATCTGTATCTACCGCGAATATAATCTATAGTCTTATAAAGACTGTTGTAGTTTACAAATCAAAGAATTATGTAGAAAAAACAAAAATACAAGGGGAAGAATATTGTTAATAGACAGGCACACAAAACAAAAGTTATTATTTTCAAACTTACGCGTAAGATAAATAGAGTACAGGTACTTACCCTTACCCTTTAAACTATCCAGTGAAAACAGCCTCGTAGGGTCAAAGCTCGAAAATCAGGTACATAAATACGTACTTACTGGAAGGATAACATTCAAATACTTTCGTAATATATACGAACATATTGGATGCCGGTGGAGTATTTAAGTAGGACATGGATTCCATTTCAAATTGTTATTCACCTCCGATTGAAATAATTAATTTTCACCTATAGCTACTCGTCTTAGGACACTTCTACCTCCAAATAAAATAATAATAAATACATGTTTGGTTGGCAAGCAACTACCATCTTAATAAATAGGTAAAAATGGTCAAACTAACCAAAAATTGAACTGAGGTGGCTGTTACTTGATGAAAATCCCTTTATCAAAATAAATAACAACTAAAAGTTCAGATTTTCACGAAATTATATATTATGACATGACAATTGTTTCGACAACATCGTGTCCTTATCAAATGTAATATTTACAAACTACATGCTACTATATATACCGAAAAATGACCATAAAACCTTAATTAATGTTGTTGCGAAAATTTAAGTTCAATAAAGGAGAGGTATTTAAATCTAATTGATCGTTAAGCAATACATTTGAATGTCTCATTTTGTTAATCTCCATGGCTTCTAATAAATTTAATTTCCTTACTTTTTGTGGCTGTGTGTAATATATCAAAATTGTCGTCAAAAATGTGTTTTTCTGTGTTTAAGTGCGTAACATAATTATAATCTAGACTATTGTTTTTAAACGCTCTTATATGTTCGTTAATGCGTTTCTTGAAGGATCTACCTAATTGTCCAATATAAATTTTAGGACAAGGTATATATAGTAGCAGATAGTTTGTAAATATTACATTTGATAAAGACACGGTGTTGTCGAAACAATTGTCATGTCATAATATATAATTTCGTGAAAATCTGAACTTTTAGTTCTAATTTATATTGAAACTAACCAAAACTTTATTGGAATGGTAACCTTTTCCACATATCATTACAAACAGATCTTTGAAACTTAGGCTTGTGTTCTTTAACATAGGTATGATAATATTAATTTTTAGGAAACATTTTGAAATCGAATTATTGCTACGTTAAATCTAATCGACGATATTGGGTACGCCAAACTGCGGGAACAGCAAAACAACACAATTCAAATTACCAAATGTGCAGCAACGTATCCGAGCAATTGACACCGGAGCAAATTGCATTCAATAGGCCGACCAGACGCAGCGATATGGTGTTAGTTACATGCAACCGCATTTGTATGTCTCTGCGGTAATTCTGTGTTGTTTATGGCCGGAGGGAATAAGAAGAATTGGGTTTACACACACCAGATGGATGCGCTGGCAGTTGAGTGTTTGTTCAAAACCGTCGGGAACATATCGTCATTCATCCAACGTACACATTTGGCGCGAACCAGAATGTAATTTTTTCTTCGTTTTTTGGAATATCTAATGTAAAATGTAGAAATTTATTTAACTACGCTTCGCAACTAACAAATTATTTCATAAAATAAAATATAAAGTGTGTCCAATATAAAGGAGATACGAAGATGGTTAAATTAGAAAAAAAGTTGCAAAGTTTTAAGACTCTTAAGATTGCTTTTGTGGAAAGATATACCTAAAAAAAATTTTCATATTTCTATTTTATTTCTTTCTGTTGTTATTTAAGGAAATATAAAAAAATAAAATTTTTAAGTAAAACATTTCGTTTCGGCGAAATTATAATCAACCTTATTTTTTCATATGGCACGTGGAAAAACTACACCATTTAATAGCATTTTTATAACGAATACTATGGTTTTTTCACGGACCATATGATAAAATGATGTTGGCGAATTTTCAGTTTTTATGGCGTACCTTCGGAAGTAATGGGAATTTTTTAGATCTCTCAACATTTCATTAACTTTTAAATTTTGCAACTTTTTTCTAATTGCCATCCATCTTCCTACCTGTTGTGGTTTCCAATATTCCCATAATAGATATCCTTATCTTGGACATTGGTTCTTTCAGCTTTCCCTATACTTAATCTCCATGGGCCTTTTAACCATTTCGAATTCGCGATATGGTAAACATTGGTATTGAAAATTGATTTATGGTTTGCAGGATGTATAAAATTCAAAAATGTAAAGCTTCGTTCTTTAAAATATTACACAGAATGTATGTGTTATTGTATGGTGTAATGCACAATCTAATTATGCGTTCCATTTCTGCATCTTTCATTGATTATTGCCTTCCCTTTGCTAAAAGCGTGAAATACTTTAAATCAGGTTTACTAAGCGGAAAAAAAATAAGAATTATAAATTTTATGACAAGTTTAGACAAAATGAAAATAATCAAGTTTCTAATTTTTGATGTTAATCAAAAGTTTGCACTCTTATTTTTTAATGATTAAGCTTTCTCCCAGTGCAAAAATTGCCTAAAAATTGCAGAAAAACTTTCTTTTATAAAGAATATGTTACCGTATAGAGAGAATACCACTTAAATTTAGACAGGTGTTGCCATTTAAAAAGGGCAACACGTAGGTTCGTTGCCCAAATTATAAGTTCAACCAATCAAAATTAACCGTTTGAAAATAACTTGCAATATAAAATTGAGTATTTCTCATTGAAGTATTTGATATTCGTTCCCAGTAATAATATTTCCCATTACAACTTCAATTTTTTCATTTGTGAAATTCCTAATATTCTGCGATGCACCTAGAGCTCCAAAGTTTTTATTTTCTATTTTCAGTTTCAAGTTAAGATCTCTACTGCAAAATCCTTATCTCATCTCCAGGCTTTTTCGATCCGGGTTCTTATTTCCTGAGAGCTGTCAGCACTTTCATTAAAGGGAGTAAAGTAAGTGTTCGGTATTACGATGCAACATAGTAGGCGGGTGACCTGGCTTCGCGAGTACATCGTAGGCCACCGGCCACTGGAATGTTTTGATCTAATGCCGATCCAGACCGGTCGACACAGTTAGATTCGTCTCTGCCAAAAAATCGCCGGGTGATTTTATTTAAAAATGTTACTCTTCAAGATTTATAAAGTGCAACTAGTGCACGGGTCACTTATCGGAATACCAAACAGTAATTGTAATTTCTACCATTTTTGTTATGAGCATAAATCTCCAAAGTCTAGACTTTTTAATAAAATATAATTTATAATAAAATTTATAAGGTGGTCATGGAGAACTTTATCAAATGCATAATTATAGTCAACAAAGCGCAAATAAATGTCCCCTAGTTCATGTCCAGACATCTGTAGGACATAACATTTAATGCGCCCGACGAGTATATATATATTGCCTTTAGTATATGTCCCATCAAGCTTGTAGTGCGATAGTCTGGGCATTGTTTCGCATTTGTTTCGTAGTATTATAAAGGTTGATATCAGCCATCCTTGTGCTATTATCACTCACTACTTGTAACACTTGTGAACAAATCCACCAAGACTTTAAGAATTTGTGCCGGTAGAGTATCTGGGCCTGGGCTTTTGTATATTCAGTGCATGTAACATATAATTTTACAAAATAAATAAGAACTAAAAGTTCAGATTTTCACGAAATTATATATTATGACATGACAATTGTTTCGACAACACCGCGTCTTTATAAGACGTGATAAAGAAACAATTGTCATGTCATAATATATAATTTCGTGAAAATCTGAACTTTTAGTTCATATTTATTTTGATAAATGGATTTTCATCAAGTAAAAGCCACCTAGTTCAATATAATTTTTCCAAGTTCTTAGTTTTTGTTCTGTATCTATTATTATTTTGTCGTTTGGTCGTGTAATGTATTGGGTCGATTCTGTTTTTGTAGTCCCGGTAGTTCTTTAACTTTTTTATGTATATTGAAGCAGTCATGTTTTTATTTTAATTCTATAATTTCATCAAATTTCATTATATATAAAAAATTTCTTTTTCGACTCTGATTTTATGTCGCACTTGCTTCGTTTTGTTCTTAAATTTTTCTAATGATCATTGCTTTTGTGTATTGTTTTACAAATTGCCTTCGCAGGTTCCCTCAGCGCTGTTTGTTCTGATCTTCTGCTTTCAGCTCAAGTGTCCGTAAATCATTGTTTTTTTTTCTTTTAGGTCCTTGCGTATCTCCTCTTTCTGTAATTATCCCACATCAATTTGATTTGTTTTAGCTAATTTCACTGTCCTTTAGTTTGACTTAAACTCTAAAATCTGGATATGCTTTTACTGATTTAATACAGAATCTCTCTTTTCTAATTAATCGCTATCGATAGTACCCTCTTATTTGGGTAACAAAATTGTAAGTGTGGTCTAGGCATGATTTTCCTTGCTATATATTTTTATTTGCACTTTTTCGTTGCATTAAAAAATATGGAAATTTAGTAGCTACAGTTTTTACTTAGAGGAAGGAGAAAATTGGAAAATCGGTACATAAGGGATCATGACAATTTTTTACAATACCAAATGAAAATTTTGATAAGTTATTCTCACTTAACAAACAGGGCAGCATTTATGCAAGCTCCACAAACTTCCTATTCATTAGTCAAGAAAAATCAGATATTTTTAAAACTGTATTATACCGCTATATCTGATGTCTCAATTTTTATGGCTATGGCGGGCTAACAGATCAGGTTAACACTTTATGGTTAACAGTTGACACAGAAAGTTAGAAGTACTTAACCTGCAATATGTAGAATTGCAACAGATGTAAGCAACTGTTTGTTCCTTGGTTATAGGTTTTCCTCCACATTTCTTTGGTTCAGCTATTTTAATATTGAAACTAAATTAAAGCAGTTTAAAAACTATTTAAGCAGACACATACGGTCAGGTCACGTACACGTGAAACACACACGAAGTTAAACAAAAAGAATTCATCCTTTTTTTTTAGTTTAGCTTAGGTTACAATCGAAATAGGTCGTACGCCCAATTCGCATCTCTAATAGCAACGTTGGTCAAGTCTTATTTCATAACTATTATCGGAAATCTGAAGGAATTCCATTTGATGTATCCATATTGCCATCGTTTAAGGTTTTAACGTTCATTTTCTTCAATACGCCGATACCTAACACGATTGCAAAAAGCGTTTCATTTCCACCGTTGAATTAGTCAGAAGTTAATTTTCAATCAGGAGAGTCGCCGGTGCGTGCGAATAACCGGGGGCATTCAATTATTTACCCATTTCCTCCCGTTTTCCGGGTCTGTTACAACCACAAACACGAACGGCTATCGTTTTCGAAGTGGCGAGAAGGGTTAAACGGGAAGAGAGGACCTGGCAGACGTTGGTTGATGATTTCTAATCAGAAACAAGTTTTGTTTCAAATATACCGGGATATTATCGCACGGATCTGGGATCAATCGGATATTTTCGGAGATTTTACTTCAGGTTGTTTCGCAAAAGTCTAGCCAAAAACTAAAGGTCGTAGAAAAAGTATAGTATGCAACACGTTTGGCAAACTTTTTAAGTCACTCCTTTATTAAACGTTTGCTCCGCTCGTGCCAAATGAACTCGTGACCCAAATGCCGTTTACCACACTTGTTGCATAATATACTATTCTTGCAATGGTTCGTGCGTGTGGTTCTCATTGAAATTCGATGTAACACCACAGCATGATTCCCCGCGAACACTGAATGAATGAACATGACTAACTGCAAAAATCCACTTTAATTTGCACATGAAATCTAAACAACAAACAACAATACGGGTTTTAAAGGGGTAGTGATGCGCAATATATGATCCTATTGCAAGTTAGGGTCACTTAGCCTCTCCTACTCAATTCCGACTCTCACCTCCAAGTTGGCAAAACCCGGGAACCTGAGCAACTCTGGGGAAGATTGAGTAACCAACCTCAGTGGAAACCAGAGTCAGGGCTGACGAGAGCGGGAGAATTGGTCCTTCGAAGAATAGAGGGTTAGATCATAAGGCCAGCACCCTTATATCTAGAAAAAAAACATTAAAAATGCTAAACAACCCAGTAGTAGACCTCGGAAAACCGATAGATTTAACGGAAAACGAACACGGCAACGAAAATGGACAATGAGAATTGCAGAATGGAATATACATATCCAGGAGTTACACTTAACAAGCAGGGCAGCAGTGACGATGAAATAAAGGAAAGAACCAATAAAGGTAAAAAGGTTATAAGAGAGTTGAACTCGATCTTATGGGATAAAACAATTACAAAAGAAACTAAAAAACGGATATACACTAGCATCGTCCAGAGTATAATCACATACGGATCCGAAACGTGGGATATGACAAAAAAGAACAGAAACAAATTGATGACGACGGAAATGGACTTCTTACGACGTAGCTGCAGAAAATCAAAAATGGAAAGAGTAAGAAATGACACCATAAGGGAAAGCATGAACATGAACACAAATATAATAGAACAAATAGAGAAAAAACAGCTGATATGGTTTGGACATACGAAAAGAATGGACGATACAAGATGGCCCAAACGCCTACTCGAGTGGGTACCAGTAGAGAAAAGAAAACGTGGAAGACCTCGAAGAAGCTGAAGGAATGAGGTAGATGAAGCTATGACATCCAGAGGGCTAGAGGAAGACATGAGTCTGGATAGAAAGAAATGGAAACTGGGGACGGAGAGGCGGCACGTACCGTAGAAATCCGTTATATATATATATATATATATATATATATATATATATATATATATATATATATATATATATATATATATATATATATATATATATATATATATATATATATATATATATATATATATATATATATATATATATATATATATATATATATATATATATATATATATATATATATATATATATATATATATATATATATATATATATATATCTAAACAATACAATTGTACAAACATTGCAAATTATTGGTAAAGGAATTCCTTACAATAATAACACTGAATAAACTCTACTATCCTTCGTGTGATAGGGCATAATTAACACACTTAAATAATTTACAATACACTTTTATACAGCCTCTGCCAATCGGATGATCTGGATCACCAGTTAAAGAGTTTCCTAACTTATTTGAAGTAAATAAAATAAAACACATGTCAAATATAGTCAGACAATTTACTAGAAATAACTTTTGGCTCTGATTGACGTTTAATAAAAAATACAAAATAGCAAGAAACCCGTTGAAACTAGATATAGCGAAAGGCATAGCCGTTATTTGTGGTATTAAATTAAGCATGACATCATACAATAATATACATGTACATTAGTAGGTAAATTTTGAACACCCTGTAAGCGATATATCAATTCTCGAAACCAATTTTAAAAGGACATTTCTTCTGTTGCCTTTACCATACAGCCGATTACCACAAGCCAAAAATGGTCAAGTTTCCAAAATAAATGAAATATTAACTTTTTTTTTAATTAATCAAGAAGAATCTAAGAAGTCAATAGAATCAGTTATAGGAAAATCTGAATAAATATGTGATGTAATGATGTGTCTGTTCAAAAATCCAAAAACGAAATAATATATTGCTTGTTCAAATTAAAGGAAGGAAATTATGTGCTGTGCGATACTTACGAGATACCCTGCATAATAGCAACTACTTTCATTACATGCACCACATTGAAGCAAACAACTTTGGCATTAAATATTGTTCGATAAAATAAATTGTTATTTAAATTCTTAAAATTAACCCGAAAATATGCCACTAAATGTTCACTTTTTATATTTATTTAGACATGGTCTACAATTTTGTTTTTTTGCCGCTTTCTCGAGAAATAGAGCACGTTTTTCTTCGCAGTATTAAAGTGGAAATAATCTAGCTAAAAATACAAAAACCCAATTTACCATTCCAAGTCTAATTTTGTTTTGCTGTCAGTAACGTCGTTAATAAATTACCGTTACAGTTGACGGGGTGTAAATACAGTTTCTCACCCCAGACCCGTCTAGAGGCATTAGCTTGGAGATACTTCGGAAAACGCTAGACGTGACTTACTGTTCTAATAGTTTCCCTAACGTGAAAATAGTTAGACGCAGCAGGTAGTGTTGTTCCATATTCATGACTACGGTCTTTACGACAGACACGGCGGAATATCATTTTGTGCGAAGGATTTATCGGCAAATGGTTGCGCGATCCGACATCGTGTGTCAGCAATAAGGCGCAACTCGCCTCAAAATGTATCGAAAACGTGTTTCGTTAATAGGTGACAGTATGTTAGCACCTCAACGGGCTAACAACAAAATAATAAAGAGTAGGAGGTACTATACACCAAAATATTACGGATGTTCCCAATATGCCTTATAAAAATCTCCCTGGTTCCGGAGATACAGGGAGTTCAATTATACATTTATTCTATTTTTTTTTTAATTTTATTTTATTCATTGAGAAAGTTATTATAGTATACCGGCCGATCAAAGTCGATTAAATTAGCAAACTAGTAGTATTTTTTACACTGATTTACTCTTTTTAAAGCATATCGTGATAATTCTATTCAAGATATAGTCAAAGACCTAGCCTTTAAAACTGTTTAATGGATTTAAAAAAAAAAACACAAATTTTGCCCTTATAAATTCCTAGCAGGTCAAGTGCTTTTGGCATGGGATGCAGAGAGACTTTTTTGTCATCGGTATGTTAACTTTTGCCGCCAAAAATTTGCTGTATATTTTGTGGATTGACGAATAAAATTTTTCAAACATTTTAATTAGCAATCTATTGCTAGTACATCCCCGAAGTCCACATGTTGGGTTCATTTTTAACGTTCGGTGCGGTATGATTCGTTCTTGCATGAAGTTTTATCGCGCAACCACTCATAGCTAGTCTAAAAGAGAAATGTACTTATAATTCGGTTATTTTCAGTTTTGTGTGTTGGTGATATACTAACGTTACAGTAAAAAATATACAGGGTAGTAGTAAAAATTGATATACTTAAGATTTGTGCCCTGGCAATTAAGAATTTGAAAGTTATTAGGACGTTGCTCGTAGAAGGGCTTAGCTTGACCATATTATTTAGATAACTCGCATCATTTTTCTGTTGCGTTTTGATTGTAATAACGAATAATTTTCAATTTTTCATTCTATTGTTTAGATGGTCTAACTATGTGCTGGGAGCAATAAAAAAGCAATACTTAAAAATAACAATTTTGGTAATAATAATAAAAAAACTTCAAATCAAATGTTGGACATGCTGACTTAATTTTCAGAAATTGTGACCTAAGTCGAAAATCCTAACTTAAAAATTTATCTAATTAAAACCTATATTTCATTTTTGTAGGAATATATTATTGGATGTGGAGGTTTAGTTAACAGTGCATTTTTTAAATTAAAATAAAATTGGTTTTTTCTACTCCGATTAACGCATGCTATTAATATGCTGTTGCAGATTGTAGTAATCCCCAACTCAACCCAAAATTATAGAAACTTACCCTAGATACGTTATTTGAAAACACTCATATTTCGAAAAGCTATGCAAATCTTTGAATCAGTTGTTTTGGTCATGCGATCAGTATCACGTGATTGGGACAACGAATAGGACATCACGGTCATCAAATGAGGTAGGTAAATATTGCGTAAGTTTTCCTGCTCTAATCTAAGAATTGTTCATTATTTCCGTTGTGATAACTAAATGTGTGCGGCCGGATGTTGCTTGTTATTGGTTTTACACAAAAAATTCCCTAGTTCTGATTTGACACGAGCAAGACAGATCCGGCGGGCTCTTATATCGAATCGAAAAATCCCCTTAAAAGAAAAAATACACGTTCCTTTCAGCAATCTTAAGTTTCTAAACGGTTTTCGCCGAAGCAATTTCGAATCCCAATAAATAGTCGGTCAATTGAAACCCCGGAGTTTTTCCGCGTTGCCGCTCAAAAATAACATTTCGAGTTTATTTCCGTTTCGGTACGGCGGCGGGTTCGATAAAGGCGAACGAAAAATTCCTTTTGCTGGAAGCATTCTTAATTGGAGTCTACCTCGGTCTCGTAATAAAATTAGTGGCAAAAATTGTGTCACTCCGGCGAACAGGTAGCTTCGCCTGACGCGGGTTTAATAAAATTGCGACGCGGCATTTTGATTGTGTTGAATTTTACGATAATATAATTGCAGTATACAGAGAGATTCAGGTTGAGTGTTCGGTCGTCACGTCTATACTAGGAAATGGCGGCATACGCAACTTTCAGGCGAGACGTTCACTTTAAGACGCTTGAAACTTACTTATACAATCGAGTCAGAGATGATACAAGAGGAAGTCAAAGAGGTTTAACGAGATCTAGATAAATGCTGAGAAAATTCATCCAAGCTTATTTATGATCTGTCAGCGGCCATGTGTGTTGTCGAATGCCCCAAGATCATTCGTTGAAAACGAAATTTATAATCTCGCGCATGCGCCTGTTGAATGGACCTCCTCAAAATTTGTTTTCATAATTGCCTCATTATCAGCATAGGCAGGACCCATACATCTCTAATAGCTATATGGTATTACTATGTACTAGCCTAACTAGCTAACATTACGCTAATCACCATATTGGCTTCTTCATAGCTTAACTAAAAATGTTTCAGGATTTAATTGAATCTGAAACTCGGTTAGACTTTAAAGAACTTAACAGGATGATTGGCGAAACCTCAGCAGGTTCAGTTCATCAGCAACCGACGCAAGGAGAAATCGAGAAAATTTGTAAATAGTAAATTAACATTTTCCGTTTACCTGCGGGCCCTAGGAAGTACCACGGTAAAAATGTTCTGTCAAATTTACCTACGAGGGGGTGCCCAAAATAAACTGGAATCATTTTTTATAAACTATATATTGTTTTGAAAATCACAGAACGACCTTATCCCCTTCAAAATACTCTCTATTACAACTAATACATTTGTCCCAACGGTGCTTCCACTGTTCGAAACATTGTTTATATTCATCTTTGGCTATAGCCGACAGCTCATCCCTCGTTTTTTTCTTGACCTCTTCAATGTTGTCAAATCGTTGTCCTTTCATGTCCCTTTTCATACGTGGAAATAAGAAGAAGTCACACGGAGCGAGATCAGGCGAGGAACGTGCATGGGGCAGAGCAACCATGCCATTTTTAGCCAAAAACTGCTTAACAGAAATGGCTGTGTGTGCAGGTGCATTATCGTGGTGAAAGAACCAGTCCCCTGTCCGCCACAAATCGGGTCTTTTTTGTCGAATACTGTTGCGCAATCTTCTTAAAACTTCCAGATAAAAAGCTTGATTAACGGTCTCACCTGGTGGAATGGACTCTGCATGAACTACACCGTTGATGTCGAAAAAACAAATCAGCATCGTTTTGATGTTTGATTTGATCTGACGACATTTTTTTGGACGGGGAGACAGTGACGTCTTCCATTGGCTGGACTGACGCTTCGTTTCTGGATCGTAACTATAGCACCATGACTCGTCATCTTTGAAAGAAAATCTGGATCCGTTTCAAGCTGTTGATTCAAAGCACGACATGTTTCAACTCGATGTTCTTTTTGAATCTCAGTCAGAACACGAGGAACAAACTTGGCAGCAACTCTTTTCATTCCCAAATCTTCGGTTAAAATTCGCTGAACCGTGCTCCAAGACAACCCACTAATCGTTGATAATTGTTCAATTGTTTGTCGACGGTCTGTGAGCACAAACTCTCGAATCTTTTCAATATTTTCGTCGATTCGAGCAGTTGATGGACGTCCAGAACGAGGTCGGTCATCTATTGACTCGTCGCCATTTTTGAAGCGAACAAACCACTGGTACACTTGAGTTTTTCCCATCGCATCGTCTTTATAAGCTGTTTTTAACATTGAAACAGTTTCAGCAGAATTTTTACCGAGCAGAAAACAAAATTTCACAGCTGCACGTTGTTCTTTTAAACTTGCCATCGAAAAAAACGAAATAACAAAAAAACAGCGTAAACAAAAAATGGCACTGCAAGTGAACAAAACAAGTGAAATTTAAAACG
The DNA here is from genome assembly GCF_029955315.1 of Cylas formicarius. Classification (NCBI taxonomy): domain Eukaryota; kingdom Metazoa; phylum Arthropoda; class Insecta; order Coleoptera; family Brentidae; genus Cylas; species Cylas formicarius. Next base: position 11,983,839 of record NW_026844319.1, on the reverse strand, counting down.
AAGGCGGCGTTGAACTCGCAGTAAGTTGTACTATCCACAACCTAGAGGCAGAAAGGTGTACTATACAAGCTCTGCGCGCGGCAATTCAATTCCGGTTTTTTATGGGTATCCCCTCGTATAGTATTTTATACATTGCCAATTGTCGAATGGATATTCTCTATAATGCTTAGGCAATGTATTTCATAAAACACCTGATAGTCTCATTTAACCGTGATTTTTTATGTCTTGTATAGTTTCTCACACAACAACAAACTATACAAGACATAAAAAATGGTCTACACCTGACCAATCTAATTCCAAGTGAAAATATGAAAATCGCGGGGTAGATACATCACAGCTTATAGCTATACCTATATGGGATATGAGATTAAAATGGGTAGATAATAAAATTTACGAGACTGAGCCGTACAGGTTTGGGATAGTCGGCATTTGGTAAATTGCAACATATTCTTATAGGGACCTTGCCGATATGCTTAAACAAAAAGGTCTACAACCAATGCATTTTGCCAGTGAACGCAGCAACGCTCAAGCAGACGTACATGAAATACTAAGTTTCGGAAACGTACACGAACTTAAAAGAAAGCAATTCTCCCTATTGTTCCCGTTAAAATAGGTTTCCATAGAAATAGGACGCACTTCCAACGAGCAATTAGCGACGCCAGTAACAATGTTATGATAGTATTACTTCATACCCATTATTGGAAATACGAAGGAACACAAAATACTTTACATTGCTATGGTTTAAGGTTTTAACTATATTGTTATAATTTTTTTTTTCAAATTCCAACCAAGCACACAACTAATTGTTTTTCAGTACGTTCATATCGTTCAAATACATAACTTTTATTTGTCAACTACGTATTGCTCAATACCTTTTGTTGATGACTTTGCGGTAATAATAAGTCTACGTGATATAAAGAAATACCTTGATATGGTTTGTTCCGAATATAATATTAAAAAAGGTTGGTCGGCAATTAAGAGTTTTAACATTGCAAACTGCAGAAAAATCAGACTTTCTGAAATTAATAATTCAAATGATTATTTTGTTAAAAATAACTTTTTATGACAACAAACTTTACAATAATAATTTGCGATTTTCTTTTAAGTATTTGACAATAACAGATGTAGATAAGACTCCTAATGGAGCTAAAACAAATGCAAAGTACTGTAGTCCATATATTGATAAATATATTACTGCTGTATCGAAATAAGCTACTTTCTGGATGAATGCAAGATATCAATTGGGAAGCCATTACCCAAAGTTTCCAATTCAATTACGTGTAATGATATCCGTTTGATAATAATTAACTGCTGCATCGAAATAAGCTACTACGGATGAATGGAAGATATCAACAGGGAAACCATTACCCCAAGTTTCTAATCCATTAACGTAAGCAAAAATTATATTATTATATAGAATATTATTATAATCAAATCAAATCAAATGTACGATTTTTTAATTGCTAACAATATTGTTTCACTTACGCAATGTGATTTTAAAAAGAAGTCTGGCGCACAAGGTGCATTGCTTAAAGTATGGGATGATATTTTCGAGCGTATCGTAAGAAAATTAGTACCGTTCTTGGTCTGTAAGATTTCTCATCAACATTTAACATTAAAGCAAAAATATAATATATGAATAATAGAAAGCAAATAATATCCTCAAGTGCCACAAGGGCGCCATTTAGGTCCTGCGTTATTTCTTCGTACATTCTGTGACATTTAAGCGTTTGCCGACGATACACAAATTTGTTATTGTTTTGATGATAACGATCTTTTGGAGGTAGAACAAAGCATAAATCACGATTTAAAAACTCTCCAACAGTCACAATCTTATGTTAACACCTACAAAATCTTCATTATTACTATCTGGGAATAAAAATAAGGTGAATAGGATCAAAAATTACTTAAATATTCTATGGCAAAGTGCTTAACATTTGATTAGATAGCGGACTAAAATTGAAAGAATATTTAAAAAGTACATTTCAACGGGAATATAGGGAATTTAAAAATATTATGCAGTAATAGATAAATTTTAGGTCGAATATTAAGGAAAAATTTGTACGAGTCCCCTGTGTTATAAAATTTTAAATATTGTAATTTTGTACATGATTTTTGTTTACATAATGAAACTAAGTGTACAATTAAAAAATTCAAAACCAATGTGTGCGCTTTGTGCACGATCCCAATACTCCGTCCTCGATTCGGGAACGAATAGCTTTTAAGCCCGAAATTCATAGTGCCGTAAAATATTATAATTCAAAATGAATGCTTAATACTTTGGTAAATTCAAATTCTAATACATTTAAAACTAAACATAAGAAACAATTATTCCTCCTAAAGAATTTACTGTAGAATTTTTTGTTTTTTTGTATATTTTTTCAATTTTTCTTATGCAGTTATTATAACCATGTTTTAAATATTTGTTCGTCATCATCAATTTCTTCTTTCAATTTTGTTGTGTAGTATTCATAAAATAGCTAATTCAAAGCTACACTGCGCCAGTCGACGACATAACTAATCAGTGTGTGTATTGTATGTTTGTTATACTACTATCTGAAATAAAAGTTGTATATTATTATTATTATTCAAATATATTATTCTACACCCTATTTTTATAAATGGCATTGTTTGCAGTTTTTTCTTCTCTAAATGCAGGTGTTCACGAATATTTCTTCTCTCTCCTTTTGTTATTATTTAAGTAATGTATCGTCGAAGCGCGTTGCTATGAGTGTACTGAATATATAACTTTGGAAGTAATAAATCTACTGTCTATGGTCTATTATATCAAATGACCGTAGTAACAATGTAGAATCGGTCTGAATATCTACGATAAAAAAACGCCTAATTTATATGCCGCGTCAAAGATCAGAAGTTCAAATCTTATAAACTAGAAAAGTGGAAAACGAGAACAGGATGTTTGCATCGTACTGCTGATTTTACAAAGCCGAATAAATAGAGAGGCAGGAATATACGAGAGCGCACAAATGAACTAAAAGACCTTTTGTCCTGCGACAAATAAAGATCCACCGCGCCTCGGGCTAACGTCGCGTTGAGGCAAAGGCAGGCGGCACCGCGAAAAAAAGGCGAATAAAAATCAGGAAGCCATTTAAAATATTGTTCTGAGGTCGACTGAAATAGAGACGCACAAATGACTCTTCTACGTATACAAATATTTGCGACCCTTTGAAGTTTGAAGTAGCTTTCGGATATTTCTCGATGTTTATGCGTCACGTATTATTTTGCACCGTTCGATACTGTCAAATTGTCAATTTTTTATTGCTCTTATTGCGCTCCCTGATGACGAATACGTTGTAACATTTTTCAGAAAGATGAATGCTGCAACAGTATTGACACTTATTTTCACGAAGTGATTGGAAGAAGAAGCTAGGAAAATAGTCAAAAGACCTTAGGTACACTGATCATATCTTTATCATCTGCAACCACGATGAGGAAAATTTTCCTGTCGCATATAAATAATATTAGAATGACAGTCAAGTTCACTATGGAGCAAGAAGCCAATAAATAACTGTCATTGTCAATACCACCAAAACATTCCCAAATGCCCAAACCAGGACACTCTTAGAAAGGGCCCACAGATGATGGAGCAAAATAATCTGTCAACGAAGACATTGTAAATTTGAATGCTATGTTGTTTTGTACTTTGTCGTGAAAATACTGATAATAATAACGTATGTTTTTCTTTTATGTAACTTTTACAACTGTATTATGTTGGTATCCAGAACGAAGACAACTGAATAAAAGAATATTTGGTAGGCTTAAGATCAACGTAATTAATTTTGGGTTTTTTCGCAAAGGTCAGCCAAAAACGTAGAACAAACCAAATCGGGAAATTCGTGGAATTAATGTTTTGGCGACAGTTAGAGCAACTACGAATTCTTCTAGAAAAATTGATGATAGTGTTACTGTCCCAAATTCCATGGTTCAAGAAATCTTGAAAAAAGCACAAGCTACAATCTTATAAATTTAAGTCAGCCGAAGACTTCAATTTTTTCATTGCTATTTACAAGATATCACCAGATTGTAGTTGTAACTGGAGCTAGCAAAACGAACATGTCGTATTATTCTCGGGAAAAACAATGCAGATTCGGCTTTAGTATTGCGTGTTTTATTTTATGCAGTAATATAAAATTTTTTATATACGAAAGCAGCCTCAGAGCAAATAGATAACTGATAATAGTGGAAAATATCTTACCAGAAATATGTGAAGAATGTCCGTTAGCTCAGCTAAACAGTATATTTTTTCATCAAGACGGCGCTCCTGTTCATAATTCTTAAATCGTACGTCCATATTTAGACAATAACTTTCCTAATCATAAGATTGTGCAACCTCCCAAATCTCAAGGTCGACATTAAAAAAAATGTTTCACAGGAGAATTGCCTTGCCCGGCTAGCAACCCGTGCTCCCAAAGGGAATTCGAACCAATTAATATAGAAAGAATAATATAAAAAAAAGCATAAAAATTTAGACGCTATCCACGCATCTTCGGTCTGCGCACTGCGCTACGAGATAGAGAGGGGATGGCAAAAAGAAAAAAAAGTAACGTACGGGGACCTTTGGTTTATTGAAGTCGAAAAAGAAAACGACTAGTTTTATCACAGCTGAGTACACGTAGCTGGAGATATTAACATTTAAAAATAATAATAATAATAATAAACAACAAATTTGATTCAAAGGGAAATCCAAATGATGTTTGGGTAGGCGCTTACCAACGAAGGAAACAAACAGGAAACTTTTGATCAATTTAAGATAGCATATTTACAAATAAAAAAAAAGTTATTCAAAAGTTGTGGGGTTGAGAAGATTTTTCGGTATTCACTTGTATTCTCTAAAGGGTGTGAAACTTTGAACATAACTTCCTGTATTTCTGTGCATTTATGGATTCGACCTAAAAGACTAAGTTAATTTCATAATTAGTAAGTACTTCGTGTCGGATTGTTACTTATCCTTGAGAAAAAAACCTCTGAAAATCGGAATTTTCTCAACTTTGCGATAAAATCTTACGAAAGGCTCGAGATTGGAGCAAACGGTTTGCACTTCCAATCTTAGCGTTTTATGGTATATTAAAAGACATAAAAAGTTGCTGCCTGTTTAAGAAACTTTCGTTTTGTATTTCATAGTTACGTTTCCTTCAGATCATTTGCTCATCACATCAATTAGACATGAAAGACTGATAATAAAATTGGCTTAATTTTTTATAAATAATATAAAAATCCACAAAAATACAGGTAGTAGTTGTTAAAAACTTAAAAACTGAATTAAAAGTTCTAGGAAAGAAATACTGAAATCAAGGAATTTTGTTTCCAAAAATATTTCTGAGTCCACCTCTACTAATTTAAACACCCACAAATCTTACTCAAATCAAAGTTATGACCTCCCCTTTCTCTTTCGGTGGTAGCGAATATAGAGGTAAATACTCCCTCTCTCTCTCTCCCACTCTCCCCCTCTCCCTCTCTCCCTCACGCCCCTTTTTCTCTTCCTCTCTCCCGCCCTCTCTTACCCTCCCGCCCTCTAACTCACCCTCCCACCCTCCCTTCCTCTACCTCTCTCCCTCACTCTCTCCCCCCCATCACTTCTCTCTCTTTCTCTCTCCCTCTACAAAGTTAAAACTCTATTCAAGACTGGGACGACATTAAGGTGCATATTTACAAAAACAAAGCCAGAAACATCGACTCAAATACCCTGTGCATCTTAAGAGAAACAGTAACACCTTTGGAGTTATTGTGAAGAACAACAAGAAGGCAAGATACAATGAGGAGTGAAACTCAAAGCATAGGAATCACGGAACAAGTAAAGACCAAACAGCACCACATCAAATGTTACGGTCCACCTCTGCTAATTTAATTTAATAATGGTCTAAAAGTTACCTATACAACCGCGTTTAAAAGAGACCACCCTGTTTACTCGATAACATGATTGTTACGAAAAAACTGCTTTAAATTGGATGAAATAATGGGAGCCCATTAAGCCAGCGGATCTAAACGCCCAATTTAAAAATTAACCTACAAAATCTCGGAGGAAAACAAATTTGCCGCCGAAAACGTGCGGAGATAACAAGATTTTCTGGAAAAAAAAACGTTAAAAGCGCAGTATCGAAATCCCCCTAAATATATAAAACATTAAGCCGAAAGCGTAAAGTACTTTCCCTCTTCTTCGTCAATCTGTCTTTCAGGACTTAGCCCGGCCATTTCGTCGTAAAAAGTGGAAAGGATCGGATGAAATTGGCAGACTTTGATGGCCCTCAATCACGGCCAACTATTGCGTGACGGTGTTATCTGTGAGGCAGCCGGCTGGCTTTAAGCGCCGGAGAGGAGCACTATAAAACGTTATAGGCGGATGCGTTTGTTAGGTCGGAGTCGAAATATATGCGTCATCTATGATTTTTGCAAATAAAAATATGGACGTGTTAATTACATCTTACTTAAGTTTTTTGGTTCTGTAAACTTACCTAATTCATTATAGGTATCGGGGTTCCTTGGACAGGAGAAAGCGAAACGGTTTCTGTGCAGCAATCAAATGAAAATTCATCATGTTCCATTTTAATATCCAGTCAATAAATATAAAAACACGAAAAACAAATTTTGGTGTATTATGTTTGAGTGAACATTGGATTCTTTATGAACTTCGAATGGTGCAAACGTAATGGCAATGTTTTGACAAGAAAGATATTAAATATCAATTAATTTCCGTTTCAGAATTTATGAAGAAATGGCAAGCGATTTTATCGCATAAAAAAAATCCATCTTATTAACATTGTAGTTTCAATCTATAGAAACTTAATGACATATTAAACTTTATTAACTTACAAAATAATAAGATTCATTTGCTGGATGAATTTGACATTCACTGTCAAGAAAAGGTTAAAAAATATAAAGGCAAAATTAACAAAGCTCATTTTTTGCATCGCATTCTCATATGGCTTTGAAGGATTAAATAAAGTCCCAACAAGACAACTTAACTGTTTGGATTAAACATTTATAAATTTTAATTGTCGGTAAGGTGGGTAAAACAGATTTTACGAAGGTGTAAGCAAAACAAAATTGGCATTTTGTCTCCAATTCACACATATTGTAAAACATAAATTAGTATGTTCCTTGGCATACTTACTGATGAGGTAAACACTGCTTTTGAATTAAAAATTAAAAAACGTTAAAAATGGACTAAATATAGATTGGTATACGACGAATTGCGAATTTCAACTCTCGTTTCTATTGGATATCAAAAAGCAAAATCCTATTTTCTGGAATATAGGAAGTATTATTGGATCTTATAGGGCCAATAATGCTAAAGCTGCGTGAGATATTATTAATAAAAAACGTGATGCTGGATCGCTTTCTGGTTATTACCACCCCTGACACTGAATAAATATTTCTCTAGTATTACCACGAAATTAATTACTAATATAACAACAGAACAAAGCCAGTCGAATTTGTAAGGGTGACATAAATATGAATATTATTTATTATTATTTAGTACAGAAAATCAATTAATCAGTGCATATCTAAAAGACTGGAAATAGATAACCTAGCATGGAAGGTTGTGGTTTGGAGAAGAGAAGAAAAAGGAGGACGAATGCGACCAAATAGTAACAAGCAGTCATCAAAAACTTACAAAAAGACGTGAACACCAACATTCTCCCAGACGACAAGGGAAACGCCACAAAATCGAGGAATCACTTGCTAATTGCAAACACAGACTACTTTCTAGTGACCCTACTAGGACGATTGAAGGAAAAATCTATCCGGCACTGCATAAATACTGACGCTATATTCCGGATAATATTAGAACTTCGTTACTTACAAAACCACCACATTTATATAGATAATTTCCAAAAATCCACATAGATAATGTACCACTCAGACCTACCATCAATCCGCGGTATTCCGCATCCACCAGCTTAAGCAGATTTCTCTTTCAAATGATCCAGCAACTCGCGAGAAAAACTCCTTCATTTCTAAAAAACGTAAGATTATGTCCTTCAGACAAGTTTGTTAGCTTTGACATGGAAAGTTTATACACCAGTTGAATGGAGGAAAGGCTAGACATTGTCGAGGTCAGATTGAGGAATGATACAACACACCAGGCAGACAGAACTTCGCTACCGCTGGAGATACTGATGGAGTTCCTTAGGTGCTGCTGCATAACTCTTATTTTCAAATGAAAAACAAATTTTATGCACAAGAAGATGGCCTACCGATGGGCTTCCCCCTCTCACCGGTGGTAACAAATATATAAATGGAATGGTTGAAACTCACGCTATAGATATGCCAATTGTTAAAGAAAAGATCAGTTGAATAACAAAACAATAAAAAATGTAAAACTCTATTCTGCGCCGGGTCGACATTAAGGAGCATACTTACAAGAACAAATCCAGAGAAAGAGTGTATCTATCAAGTACCCTGTGATTGTGGAGGGTCATACATTGGAGAAACAAAATGATCTTTTAACGTTAAAATTGAAGAACATAGGAAACATATAATAAGGGGCGAAATACAAAGATCAGGACCGTGGAAAATGTTTGGACCAAATAACACCACATCAAATCGTCCGAAGCTCGAGTCATCTACAGCGAACCGCATTATAAAAAGCGCAAGTTTACGCAAGTTGCATCCATCCAAGCAATAGAGTGCAGAATTTGCGAGAAAAGTTTTGTGCGATCTTTCCAAAACATTCAGTAGTGTCTAGCATTTCTTTCCTTTTAAGGAAATTACAGAGATACCGAATTGATGCCCCGTCGATCAAGCTTATGCAGAGTTACTTTTCCGGGAGGCCGCAGACTGTCGTTTTGGAAGGCGTGTCCTGAAAAGTTCAGCCGGTAGAACATGGAGTGCTCGAAGGCTGGGCCGTCTGTTATTTTCAGCGTATACAAATGTTCTGCCAGAACACGTCACTGGTGTAGTTTTTTCGTTGTTCACCTTTTTGACCAAATGCTCAGTCTGAACCGAATTTGTTATTTCAAATGGAGAGGGCACATCTTTAAACAATCCATCAAGTGTTAGCTGGCTCGGGGTTTGACCCTAAACTGACCTTCGAATCACATACTGTTTGTCTTTGTAGAAAACTTTCGGAAACAGTATATTTGTTGAGCGACCTGGTCGTCGAGCTATATTTAAATAATCTCAAAGAAAATATTGGTCACTTTCTCAGGGTTTTTCTGTTACGCAATTTTAATCTTTGAGTCCTTTCTGTCCAAAGACGAGCTATAAAGGCAATGTCGTAATTAAAAAACATGGATGATGCAAAACAAAAGTTTAATGGTATCTTTACATTATATTTATTCAGCAAAACCAGAAATGAGTATCCTCTTCATGCGGACTAGAAATAGGAACGATGTTGTGATCGATTACTCAAGAATCGGGATAAATAGACACTTCTAATACTGAAGTTTTTTAATTTGTTACATTATATCATTAAAGCGGAAAGCAATTTCGCAATGAAGTGACAGGCTCTTTCGCTGAATGCAAAGAATGAAAATTGTTTTGCGCAACATAAGATACGATAACATATCAGCAGGTCTTGGATATTAATACTATTGAACAATACAGTACTCTTAGTTTTCTTATGGGTAAGTTGTCTATTCGTTTATATATACTGTAAAATAATCAATTATGCATTGATCACGAGTATGCAGGGAGAAGTAAGACGCAAACTTCGTTAACCAATTTAGTTTGGAAACATTTCGATTTTTCTACCTACCTACCTACTACCTTTAGCCACTATATTTTGATATTCGTTATCTTTTGGAAAATATATATCTAAAAGATAATGAAATTCCGTAATTAAAGTATCTAATAAAGCACACGACGAGAGAATGATCGCTACCTTGGGTATTTTAGAGCAGGGAGTAGAAAATAATATATTACTCAGAAACTTTGGTAAATGTCAATTTAGTCACAAGTCTGTCTCAATTAATCCATCAATCAATTAATAGACCATGATGTCTTTGGATGATCTTTGGGACAATATTTAAAAACTAAAGAATAGAGTTTTGTTTTGATTAATAAATTTAATTTAAAAAATTAAAAATTAAATTTAATTAATTTTTAGTATTGGCGTAATTATGAGCAGTTTCTCTCTGATTTGTTCGTTGTTCCTTGGAATTTTATTTATAGTACGATTGATGTTGCTGATATGCTTTCTTCCTTTAACGAAAACCTAGATAATTTATTCAATATTCATGCTCCCCTGAAAACATCAAAGATAACAAATAAAAGACTGAGACAGCAAAAAATCAATATAAATCCTTGCGCAACCTATTTACTATGGCTCTCAGGAAATTAAAAAAAAAGGTTATATAAATTATAAATTTCTCTCAGATCCCAAAGGCTTGGAGAGAATGTTATCCAGAATTAAATCAAACCCAAAACGTGAGGACGGCATCTGACACCATTGGTGACGTTTATTATTAACCAATGTATTATTACCAGTAAATCTCCCTTATTGTGGACGGAGGCTAATATAATACCTGTCCTTAAGATAACTTCACCATCTGAAATCTCAATTCTCGCCATATTAGCTTACTCTGTGTAATGTCTAAAACATTGGAGAGGGTTATATATTATCAACTTAATAATCACGTTCCTAATTCGAATATTTTGAATGCCTCCCAATCTGGGTTTAGGCTCGGTCACAGTATGACCACAACACTGCTTAATGTTACTGATGACCTTTTAAGGGCCCAGGATGTATCAAGAAATACTTGTTTCATTTTGTTGGATTATCCCTTAATCGATACCTTAAATCATAATCTAGTTCCTTGGGAGGTCGAAGACAGATGGTTACGTTGGGATTAGTGGTGTCTAACTTTCTGTCGATTTTAAGGGTAGTTCCGCAAGGCAGCGTTTTGGGGAATTTATTTTTCTCTATTTACACTTCTGATTTCTCTAGGCCCCTAAATAAATGTTATTCTCATCAGTATGCTATTGATATGCAAATATACTTATCATTCTCTGTCAAAGATGTAGCTTTATCTTTCAATGCCATAAATGAAGATCTTGAAGTAATTTCTAGAATCTCCAAAGCCCATGGTCTGAAATTAAGTGATTCCAAGACCCAGGTTGTTCGCTTGAAATCGTCGACAAATGTAAAAACTTAGGGTTCTTTCTTGATAGTAGCTGCTTTTTGATTCTCACTTGTCTTATTTACTGCAGAAGTCGTACGGGAAACTGAAAGTACTTTACATGTATAAAGACTAGTTATCTACAGAGATTAGACTTAAATTGTGTGACTCTCTTATACTCTCTCTATTGTCCGACCCTAAGACGGAAAGATCAATACAGCTTACAAAAATTGCAACATGCGTACCTGAGATACAGCTATGGTTCTAAATTTCTCATATAACGCCGACACTCAAGGATTCTGAGTGGTTAAATCTCTCTTGAAGGTATTTTGTACATCTGTCTACGATAGTGTATAAAATTACTAGGTAAAGGGCGACTAGTCACAGTAACTACTTCTAACATTTAAACAGAAATTAAAAGAGCTGGTGAGATTAAGGAGAAGCTAAACCACTTATTTATTTATTTATTTTTTTGATTGTTGTTTTTCTTTTATTTTCCGTTAGTCGTTCTTGAATATTGCCTTTGCTTTTTCCAGTATCTATTTTTATTTCTTTCTTTCTTTTTTACATTTATCCCCTTTTGATTTGTTAAAAATTTTGGAATTGTGAATTTAGTTGGATTTTTTTTCTTCTTACATTCTGAATATTCTATTACATTGTATTGGTGGTTAGGTGGAGTAGCGCTGCTAGATCTGGCCACCTGTTCAACTCTATTGTGGCATTTTTTGAGAATCACCCGTATGCAGTTTCTACAAATAAAAATTCAATTGGTATACCGAAAACCAGGACACAATAAGATTTATTACTTATTCTCACGGCATCGCCATCAAGTTTAATTAATTAAAGTTTCATTAATTGACTTTCCTTTCTCGCGGAGACAAGCGCCGCGCTGACGGAATAATATTGATAGTTGGGAATAAGTTTAATGGAGGCAGGTTACAGTTTAAACCGAAGTATCGGGAAACGGACCTACTTCGGTGTCAGATGGAACGACCGCAGTGCTACGGAGAAAGTTAGGAGAGGCAACAAATGGCGACCTGTCGGACGTTCGAATTTGCTGGTTAAAATGGAGCGCGGAAGGGCGTAATTAGTATCGATTTCGGAGTTTTGCGGTTTGACTAAGATGGATTTAATTTCCATCGTAGGAAAGTCCTGGGAAAAAAGTTTTTGCAAAACTCATGAGAGTATTTTCGCAAACGTCGTTATTACTGTGAAAAATCCTTCAAGGTTTGTGGATCCTTAGATCAAATGCCGAATTTTCAAAAATTATTTTTTTTATTTACGTCACATTTTTAATTAATTGTAATAGAACGTTCTGAACATAATTATCGTTTATTATACAGCGTGTTCATTTTAGTGCACAAAATATGGTATTTTTTCTATTTGTAAAATTAACTAGGATTTTTAATTTTTTAGCGAATCACAAATTTAAATGTTTGTTGCAACGATATTTAATAATACTTAAAATTTTTATAAAAATTCTTTTTAAGTAGTCAAAGTATTGCTAATTATAATTGGCATATTATGAAATCGTTGTTTATTTTATTTTCTTTCATTTTATTTATTTAACATGCTGGATTAACAAGTGCAGATAGTTCAAGGAGTTTTACTTACACTTAATTTTTAGTTGAAACGAGATTTCTAAGAACCCGTATGCGATTTCTTAAAAATAAAGATATTAATGATGCTAACACTTTATACTACCCTTTTATATAATTTAACTGAAGTTAACATAACGTAATGCAGTGCAATCCCGGCCCTACTAATCCAAAAATAAAATAAACTATAATTCAAAGCAATAAATAAATTTGAATATTCAATACCTTAGCTTTTTTGCTAACTTTTGCCACTTCAAATTTGTATCAATTTGTATAAATTTCCAACTTACTTTCACCATAAAGAAAAGTAAATAACCATACTTAAATAAATAATAGTATGTTTAACAATTTGGAAACAATTCTAGAAGAATGCATAGGACATGTACCATATACAAACTATAGTTTATGACGGTTTTCCAAACAAACAAAACACCAAACAAATTGTCCAAAAATTTCATTAATTCGTGGTACAAAAAATGGACGTACATATAACCAGTTAGTAATACAGCACCGCACATTTGCTTTTTAGTAATATTGGTTTTTATTAAAAAAGAAATTCGGAATTTGATCGGGCCATCACCTACAATGTCAGGAATAACATTTTGTTAATTTTAGCGAATTAAGGGTTACTTCACCCTTGTAAAAATTGTTGTCCTAATCTGTTTTATTCGTGTAGTTAGTTAAAAAATGTTGCACCCTAAAACGACCACACTGCATAGAGAATAATCCCGTTTAATTAGCCCTTTTATAATATGCTGTTTGGTTTCTGGTATATATTATTTTCTATGGTGTAAAGCCGATGATTCTCTTGTACCATTTTCTAACATAGGCGCCTCCACCAATGACTGCTGTCACTCGTTCTGTGATAAGTTCGTTATTCGGCATAATCTGTGTAATAACAATTTAAATAATAGTTGTCTTTTACCTGGGATTAATATGATCCATTTAATTTTAATTAAGTTAGATAATATCGACGTTTAACAATAACATATTTTGTAAGGTTCCTTAATATGATTTACGTAATGTCAGATAAGATGATGATAATTTTTCGTTGAATTTACTATTCCCTGCGTCTCAAGTGTTCCTCAAATTTGGAGATTTTATGCCGTTGCCAGATTACAAGTACCAGGTACAAGTACAAGTACAACAATTTTTTCTCTATTGTCCTGATTTGATGGAATATTTTGCAGTTGTCCGAGTAGTTATGATGTTTTCGAATCGTTACCAGTAGAACGTTACTGCCATTTGACTTCCATAATATAATATATATAATGGTAGGATATTTCAATCTAAGATGCTGATCGCTAAGATTGTGAATCCTTAGATAATTTTAGAAAAATAATTTCAAACCAACCTATGCCTAAACCTTTCTAGCTTCAGTTAATGACTTGACTAAATATAAAAACTTACAAGGGATAAACCGCAAAAGAACGAATTTGCACTATACACTGTCCTTTCAATTACTTATAATTCCTTGGAATTAATCCGGAAACTAATTAGTTAATCGAGACTAAATTGACCTAAAACTGGGCCTATTTATAGCTTCCACGTTTTCTGACGATGATGTTGATCGTGTCGAAGACATTCTATTTTTTGGCTTAGATGTTGGCAAAAATGGGGGAGTCCTGTGAAGTCCCAGAACGTCCTCTCTATTTTTTGATATATTGCGCTGCTGTGGAAATGTAGCGCCTTTACGAATTTTATTTTATTTTATAATCAAGACTAAACCATAACAGATATAGATGCCAGTTTACATCGAGAAATGTTTAAATTTTGTGCTATTATTAAAGCTAGGGTAAAAACTGAGTTTGAGTTAGTTTATTAAAATGTTCTGTTTTTTATTGAATATCAAAATCGAACTTATTAGAGAGAAAATAAACTGATTACAGTTGTAATATGTTTCAAACAGTAATTATTAAGAATAATATCTTTTTTCTCCACATTACCTTACATTACCTTAGCGATAACAACATATAAAAAAATGGCAAACACGTCGAGAGATATTGAGTGATTCACTCATCATGAATTTTCACCAAATTATTTGTAATGGAAAATTGTCGTTGTCTTGCATTCAATCCCTGTATAATTAGAAGGGATTTTTAAAAAATCCAATCCAACTGACGAGATCTGGGATGACGCTTAGCATCATTAGCTGAAAATCAACATCGGGAAAAAAATAGCGGTTATATCTGGTGAAAAACTTCTTAGGTATTCGACTTCCATCTGCCGTTCATTATTTTTTGAAGTCGAAGCAATTCATGGGAGAATTTAATAAAAGAGAAAATTAAATTGCATCTTATTAAAAAAAATCCTTGGAGCATTACTTTCAAGTTTTTCATGTATCCAACCCATCAGGTATACTAAAAAAAATATATTCTAAAATGAACATGCGGTCCCAGAAATAAACCAAAATTCGTAGGCACTGTTTATTATCGATTTTTCTTTAATGTATATTATGAGTGGTAAATGACAAAAACCCATATCAGGGGTCGTTATACGGTTTGTACTTAATGCGCCATCCGCTAACTTTATCAACACTACTCAAAGATGCTTCGTTCGTTTTAAGCTACGCGGCCGATTTCAAAGCAGAGATTACGAAGTCGCGCAGTCCGTCATCCGATTAGCAAAGTCTCGGCGAACTTTATATAAATAGCTCTGTATCGGCCCTAGTCGATTAACCATAGGCAAATACAACACGAGAAATTCCTGCAGTATATCATCGAGAAACAGTGCTGATCAACTTTCACAAAGTAAACAATCTTATAAATTGGAATCGGATAGACCCCAGTGTTTATCTATTTGAATGCACCAATACAAGAGGATCGTCCGCACTATTGGGAACTTAATAAATATAAATTATACGAGATATGAGCACGGTGCTCAATAACAACCGTTTAGACTTTAGTTCCAGATATATCCAAAATTTAAAGTGTAGGTTTCTGTTTTATTTTCTGGCAAAGTAGTCTTTTCCATTATTGATGAGTCACACCACCATAAACTTTATTTTTATTCTTGTAGACTCCAATTTTAAACTTAAAAGGAGCGAGTTATGTTTTGGTCTCTTTGTTGCATAATTTTTCGTATTCTGAGTTGTTGAAACCACAAAGTTTTTTTTTTTAAACTTTATCCAACCAAATGTCGAGCACAGTTTTAATGTATCTCGTGATTCTTAATTTTCAAAGCTTTGTGCACGCTAATCTGATTTGGCAAGAAGTGTAACACAATTTTTACGCGACAAAAATTTATAGTGATTTTCATGAAAGGTTCGTATTTTTACTAGCACTAAGTGCAGCTGTGTAGTTCTAGATCGGTCCGTCACGTGTTCATCGTAATGCGTAACATGTTAAGTCTAATTAGGAAATAATTATGACGTAGAAACGTAGAAAAAACAGAATTAACTAAAAACTAAATTACACCGCCATAATGATGGTAGCCATAAGCCAAACAGTTTTTTGCTTCCTTACCAATGCTATGAAAATTTATAATAAATAAAAACAAATAAAAATAATAATCAAGTTTTGCGTTTACTCCTGAACTACTTAAAAATTTTCTCCTAATTTATTTTGATGTAGACGGTTTATTTAAACTGAGATTAAAGAACATTGGAAAAATGCGTTATTTAAAAAATGAAAAACAAATTTCACACTTCGGCACGTAGCACAGCTTTTTTCTTAGTTGAGCTTGGAAAATATGCAATTCATCTCCACACCCAATGCAAAATTATTATCTAATTATCAAATGCGTCTTATATATCATTCATGGCTACAATATAGTTCAAATTAAATAGCTAAAGCCTGAGTTGAATTTTTTTACATATGAGAAAGAGTGCTCAAAACAGCCTTTTTGTGATGTGCTATACTAATTTCATTATTGTGGCTACTCCATACATCATCTCTGATTTCAAGATGTGTGAACATTAATACATAGGCCATAGGCAATGTTAGCAATACAATAAAGATTCACATAGCTGTTTATTGATTGGTGAGTATATTCCAGTTTTCATATAAATTTCTGAGCGGCATAAATGATCTTTGGACTATTTTTGAGGTTTGACTTTTAATTCTAAGTTTAGGAACTAACAGAAATTATTGATTAATTAGTTTCTTAGTTTTTGTATTCTGAGACAACTAAGATAGAAGGAATGGCCAACGTAAACTGAATATTTTCCCTAGCTCATACCCGATCCGGTCCCAACAAGCATAGTTTCCACTGACGCTATTCCTACCAATTTCATTAATATTTATTAATTAATATTAAATATCTCAAAAACTACAGTTATCATCAAAAATTACACAAAAGGGAAATAAATAAACAGAAAGTTTGGGAGTTAATAGGGTAGTAGGACACTTTTTTCTGTTAATATGCCTTTTTATTGTCGCAATATATAAGAAAAGGGAAAAAAGACTGGCAGGATTTATAAATAAAAATATTATGCTATATTTCAGAAGCTGCGCGTGAAAATAAAAAATGGCATGATGAAAGTACCCAATATTTTCATACAAAGAATATGTCGTGAGTTTTTTTCACTCATCCATCACATCAACTAGTATTTTGTACATAAGCGTTTTAAGTTATAAAATTTCTATAGCAAGCAAACGCATTTTGGCTTAACCTTATATAACTACATATTTCCAAATTTTATTTCAGAATTATCGCGATACGACAAAATGGAGAAGATGCATGCAATCCGTAGTCTCATTATCACGTATCGTTTTAATTGTCGAACTATTTTCTTTCCCCTTTAATGGCAGCAATACTTGGAAATTTCGTGTTTTAACTCAAATATAGCCACTGGATAGGAACGCTCCCTCGTTTGTTTGATATGCTATTGACGCGGAATCTTCCAGTAAAAATAATTCAATCAACCAACGCGTTCGAGCGAGTGAAAAACCCTTATAGTTTTAACGAAGAAGAATAACACACGATAAGAGAACGTAAACAACCGCATTTGCTCTTGTTCGCGCGGGCATTGAAGCATCATTTGAACTTACTATAAAAACATTAAAATTTTAAATGCTGTATTTTTCAATTATCAACTAAAGCAAGTGTTGTGGAAAATTTCCACAAACAAAAGCAGCAAACATTTTGTAACCCATTTCAATTACGTTCATAATTGAACTTGTTCAAATAGTTTTGTAATTGGCATGGCGGAGCTGGTTATTTTTTGATTGTTTGAATATCTTTCAAATTTGTGAACGAACTGCTGGATATAAGAGTACCGAAAGTCTCCATTAATTAAACTGAAGAGATCAAGGAGTCTTTTGACACATTAATTCTTTATTTATTAAACAGCAAAAGATTAAAACATGAAACTAACCAAAACTACATTTTTTATAGCCTTATCCGGCCCAACAGAACAACTATGGTTGAAACCTGACCTCTCAATCACGGATTCTACTCAACAGGATATTGTCAGCGCTGGAATATACAGTTTTGTGTATCAGAACTTTAACGGCTTAAAGAAGAGCTTCTTTTTCGACCCAGCAGCACGTCAAAGTTCCAAGATTTTCTCTACCATTCAAGTTTCGCCTTACAATTTCCAAATCATAAATTGAAATTTTGTAAACCCAATCAAGTTTAAACTGTCATATATTTTTTAGTGAGAGCGCTTTTGGGGTTTTACTCGACATTGAAATAACCAACAAGTTTTAAATCAAACAGATAATTACTATAAACGTTACTATTTACTAGAAACTGGAGGCTTCAGGCAAAAAAGTTTAAATTTTAATAAGAAACTTGAAAAACATACAGAAATAATCCTAAAACTTCATCATCTCGAAAACGAAGTTCCGAGTAATATATGGTATATATTTTTATTAAATTCTTATTATTCATTACATTATATTATATTATTATAATATATATACTATTTTAAAATTGCGGCTTTAAGCTACAAAAACGGACTTATCCTGTATAGAAAACAGACCATTTCGTTAATTAACAAAAGTGCAACAAATATTTAGGTCAAGTTTTGATGAAAGTTATTAATAGATAAATTCGGGAATAAACTCAACAAACAAGAACTACCGTATCTGTGTCTCGGGAACTATCACCAAAATAAGTGTATTACCCATGTTTCCCGATTTTTGATACTAAGACTGGATTGCATCATAGTTTCTGAAGACTCTGACTTCCTTGATTGTGACCATGAGCAGTTTTTTGCTTTATTTCCCTTAGAAACAAGTTTTAAAACAAATGTGACTCATAGCTTCCGCAACCCACATCAATCAATTATATGCCGACTTGCAATCTATAACGTGGCGAAATATGTTAGATATTGAAAATGTTAGTGATGAGGAAGAATTTTTTAAGGAAAATTTGCTACAAATTAAAAAATGTCTTTAAAAAGAGAGACAATTAAAAGCCAAAATAGTTTCAAGCAGAATAAAGCATTGCGGAATTTCTTGGAATGTACTAAAAAAGCTAGGGTTATAGAGCAATCAGACAAGTCACAATTATATGCTGTTGCAATTAATTATGATTACTTTAGTTCCTCCGTTTATAGTCAGTCATTCAAGAGCAACTCTGTCTTTTAAGGAAGTTGATGAGGTGGAGATTGGCAGATATTTGTTTGCGAAATTCATCTAATGTGCGGTCCATCCTTGTTAAGATAAATTTGTCGTATAATAACACTGGGAATATCTTGTGCAATGGAAAACTGCTTATGTCATACGTGTACCTAAGACTACTAATGTAGCAGATTTTAAAGATTTAAGACCCATTAGACTCGTGCCAGTACTATCCAAGGTATTAGGATTAAGAACAAGGCAATTAATGGAACATTTTGAAAGGAATGTCGTTCATCACATCTCATGATTCAGGAATGATAGTGATTTTAGTCCTTTTAGAGTATTCTAAGGCTTTTGATGCACTTAACTATGAAACGTGTTTACATATTCTCCGATTTGGGGGATTTAGTAATGCAGCAGGCCGATTTTAATTAGGCAGGGTCACACATCTTCGCACCGAACTTCTCGTTATGGAGTTCTACGTGGCTCTATATTAGGACACATATTGTATACAATTTACACAGTCAGTCGACAAGTTGGTATCTTTCAACTTATGAGTAGAGAGCTAAACGCTATTTTTTAAATTTCTAAGGAATTGAATTACTATTTTCCAGCAAAAAGAAAATCATAAATATATCATAAATCATAAATAGCTTAGTCTTTACATAAATAGTATTCAATTTTCTCTGAGGATTTTAAGAAATCAATTTTCTACTTAAAACTATTGGATAACTCCTGTAATGTCTTAAGTATTGATCTTAGGAGGATGTAGTGTGCTTCGCTTATTCTCTTCAGTTTCAATTTTGTACAAATTACTACTGTGTAAATTGTACTGTGTATTAACATTTCACAAAATAATTTCAATTAAATATCCACCATACCTATATAGAAAGATATAGCTTCGTACAAATCGAATATGATATATAAAGGAGATGTAACACCTGCATCACACAGAACAACAATTTTTGAAAGAAGCTTGTTGTATAATGTCTGCATACCAAACAAACTTAAGTTTCACAAATATTCTTTTTTCTCGTCTGATAGATCTTTTTTATGTTTATTTCTCCAGATTGCCCCAAGGTAAGCAGAAGATCATCTAAATTGTTACATTGATGTGATCGAATGCATGCTACTTTTTGTCTGAGTAAAGGATTTAATTTTATCAGTGCCACTGTACTCTGACGCATTGCAAACGCTAATCTCCATAATTTAGACTAAATATTGAAATTGATTTTTGTTTCGATTTTTGAAAATAATGAGTCAACGATTTTAGGAGGTGCAAGAATCTGTCGTAGTGCTGAGCGAGATAGTATTAACACTAATAGTGTGTTTCATTATTTAAATCGATTAAAGTAATGGTGATCTAATCTTTTTGGTAATTGCAAATTATTGCGAATTTTTCACAGATTGCCGTTAAGTCTTAGCCTTAGAATTCATTTTAATAAACCTCTAAGTGGTTTGGCTATTTTAGGGTTAGAAAATCCACTATAAATTATAAAAGCCTTACGCATAAGCTCCTCCATATCTTAAGGGCACAGCCTTTATTGAGTCCTCAGCGGTCTTATAGTAAAATTGAAGATTATGTCATCTAGTGCAAGAATGAGTTATTTATTTTAAATTCTTCCTCCCTCGTTAATAACTTACAATTAACAAAATTTATTGGACGTTGAAAATTTCGCTATCAAAACTGAAAATAACAACTAAATAATATACAAAAGAAATTATTCGAATGTCGAAAATACGATTTGCGTTGCAACCTGTATAAATAAATTACTAGACAGCCTTCGCTTTTGCGCCACAAAAATAAAAAATAAATGATTTTCCACTCACATCCAGCCAACGAAAAAGTGAACTCCATAAAGGCCATCGATCATTGGATACGTATTGACAGCTTAAGTGTCTGGTATATGGACACATATTTTCACTTCGGTTTTGATTTTCTAAAAATGGAAAATGCGAGACGTTCACACATGCACGTCGACATTTTCCATATAATGTATGGATCGGTTAACATATGATAAATAAAACAAACTCACCACACGATTTTGGTTCGAATTTTGCATGCTCACCTGAAAAAAAAAACAGAAATCGTATTTTAATGATGTTGCAAAAAGATGTATAACTAAGGGACGGACATTAGGGATTCGAATCCGACTCGTTAGATAATTTTTTCGTATCTCATTCCGGAACCATTTTCAAGTTAGAAAATACATTAAGGGGTAACCTTTGATTTAGTATAATCTATTACGCAGCAAATATAAAAAGCATGCGTTGGCATGCAAAAAATGATAACTGTGGGTGCCGTTTTCCAAGATTTATTACGGCCGTTGCTTTCTATTAAGTCCCGAATTTTTTAGGCACCTAGGTGAAAAGCATGTTCTCAATGGGCATGAAATTAGGGTGCCGGAAATAACGTCGAAATATTTTGGTGGACGATTTTTGAATAAGAACAAAGCATGTTATGAACATGTCAGAAAGTATCTTGGCCGTATATATTCGTTATTTATGGGTGGAGGTTGTTCGATGATAGGAAAACTCTTTAAATTTTTACTTTTTGTTCAAACTCACAACGTGGATATTTACCAAGAAACTAAAATAAGACTACATGGGACTTTATGTCAAACAAATTTTAATTGAAAATTATTTTCCTGAAAATAACATGAACAAATAATACAACCCGCTATAAATAATTTAAATATATAAATAATTTATCTAAAAAACAACATGTTCTCTCTAAATGCGATATCACAGTTTGTCATAATTCTTAAAAATAATAAAATCAATTTGTACTAATTCATTAGAAAGTAACATTTCAGTTTAAAAGAAATAAAATATATGTATATTCAATACCTTTTTTAAATTGCCCAAAAAATTATATTGGATTGACCAGCGAACTTTTAGAAAATCGTATGAATGGGCATGAATATGCAAAAAACTGCTACTGTTATAAACATGAAAATTTAACAAATCATAATCTGATTTTTAAATTATTAATTATAAAAATTGGCAATAAAAGTTCATATTAAAAAATGTCCGAAAAGATATTCGTTATTTAAGTCAGTTACTGTTCAGTTTTCGAAGTTATTCTTCTTCCTTTCCTCGCGGTATTAAATTCTTGAACTTAACTGGCCATCTATACCCGCCAGCGCCCTTAGGCGCATGCTCCACTAAAAATCACGGTGAAGCGCTAAATCGGTCGCTCTCATCGTGTGGTTCAAAAGGTGCCGTTGAACGCATCAGGTCATACGCGTGGTGATCAACAAATTTCCTCACCACTCGAGGCACAGAGGACGCAGCACGGGCCGGCCCCTCCGGAAGGAAGACCAAAAGCGAGGTAGGGTCAGTTAAGTAATCAAAAATCTTTTGATCCTGTCTTGAGTAATTTTTGCGACTTCTTGCTGTGCCAGCTGCGGCCAAAGTCCGTTTCCGCGCGGACAAAACAGTTACATTAATATAATCTAAATTAAAAATCAAATCCACTATTTGTACTTTCATAATTCATTCAAAATATCACTAAGGTATATAAATACATATCTTTATCTAATATATTTAATGTATGTAACATTTATATCTATTTTATATTCCTAATAAAGATTTACAGTGTTATCGAAATGTTGAATAAAACATAAAAATTTGAAGAATTTTGCTGTTATTGAACAATCTCAAGGCACGAACAAGTCAAGTATTATATATATTTCGAAGATAAAGAATAAAAAGAAATTATTAAAATTCACTATGTACATTAAAGCTCCTTTAGACCAGTGGGGCTCTTTAATTGTACAAGTGCGGTGAACGGCATTTGACTGACGAGTTTATTTGACACGAGCGGAGCGAGTTTTTAATAAACCAGTGAGTTAAAAAGTTTACCGAATGAGTTGCATAGTATACTTTTTCTACGACCGTTAGTTTTTGGGTACATTTTCGCAAAACAACACAACGAACGTCAAAATTCAAACCGTGCCGTAAAATCTCCGAAAACATCCGATTGCTCCCAAATCCGTGTGGTAAAATCCCGGAAATGTCCGAAGTGGCTCGGATTCATGGGAAACGAAAATGACGTGGTAAAGTGACGCTTCCCACATGCTAGATCGGTGTGTAATTAGGTATTTTACAGACAGGAGTAGAAAAAAGAATAAAAAGAAATTATTCAAATTTACTATGTACGTTAAAGCTCCTTTAGACCAGTGGGGCATTTTAAATGTGAACAGCCGAAAATACCTTTGTGCATCGTTAATTACAGTCTCTGGGCCCAAAATAATTGCTTCACATTGGTCTTTACGTAAACGTAACATTCCAGAGATGAAATGGCTTAAAATTGGAAAAAATTTTGAGCTACACTGCTTAGGACTTTCGAATAAAATTATTCATACGTCAGCTCCTCCATATCTTAAGGATCAATGTGCTCATAGGTATGAATTGAATGATCCTACAGTTCGTACATACGACAGGCTTAGTACCGTGGGGAATCACACTGCCTTTTTTTAGAAGTGGTTTTCGCTCGCTCTATGAAATTGTACTAGCAAAGCTCTGCCCCAAACCTTTAAGTACTTGAATTATTAGCAATTTAATAGTAAAAGTAATTAAATAGTATTATCTCTGCCGCTGGAATGAGTTACTAATTTTAAGGTTTTAAGGTGCCATCTAATAATTATTAGTTACTTGTCGAGGATAAATACAGATATAACAAATTTCGCTTCGTGTAACACTTTACTACGACGATTTATTATTATTTTTATGCTTTAAAAATGACTATTAAAGGGAGCCTAAAGATGGTTACTCCCTCTGCTAGTTCAAAAGACAGTTATCTAAATCGCAACAATACTTTTGCACTC
Organism: Cylas formicarius; assembly: GCF_029955315.1. Classification (NCBI taxonomy): domain Eukaryota; kingdom Metazoa; phylum Arthropoda; class Insecta; order Coleoptera; family Brentidae; genus Cylas; species Cylas formicarius. The sequence goes on along the minus strand of NW_026844319.1, from coordinate 11,959,819 downwards.
TTTGGTTTATGGAACAAGCTGATACGATCATCTCAAGTTTCACAGGTCATAAATTCGATTGCGTGAGTTAGAAATAGTGACTTCTCCAAAAATGTAACGCGGTTACTTAGTTAATTTTATTCCCGTAGTAACTAATTAACCCAACTCGAAATTCAAAATGGCCTTGTTATTGTGAAGTCAGGCAAACTATAATTTCATAACTGTCAGCTTTTGTGCTAAGGTAAAATATGATAACTTGATTCAACTCTAGCGCATTGTGAATAATAATAAACGAAATATGTTTTTATGGGTTCTAGGATCTTGCCGGCAATAGAACCCAGATTTTAATTTGCCGTTATTTCGGTATAATATGTTATTTCTTCTTTGAGGCTCTATAACAAAATTAAAAAAATTGGGAAAAGAAAAACTGAACACAAAAAATTGAAATTTATGCTTAAATGTTCACATAAAATGTCAGTATCATCCTTCTTATCTTGATTAGAAAAGAAAAACAATGACCAAAAATATAAACCACCGACATCAAAATATAAATAAATAAAAAAAATAGATAACCTAGAAACTACGAATGTTACTATTACACCTTCCGGATTCTTCCTGCGGCTGTTATTGATGAATTGAACTTGCTGATTTGTCGGCAATCATCCTATTGATTTCTTCAGAGTTTGATTGAAACTGTCTCCTATTCGACTCTGTACCTGTTTATGTAATGTTTGAGGAAGGCGGAGCTAAAGAAAGATTGTCTCAGATCACTGATTCCCATATTGGCGAAAGGTGAGTCGTACTTAAGATTGTTTGGTTGTTTAGAGATGTATAAGAACTTTATTTGTAGTAGTCTCAAGGCTCTTTCATGTCCTTTTGGCATAGTTATATTTTTGGTCATGATTCTCCAATGTATGTTAGGATGAATAGTGTTTCCATAATTTTGGATTTTGATGACTCGAGGACTTTTGTTGATAGATTTTACCGTTATTAAAACAAATTAAAATGAGAAGGATTGATTTCAGTTTTTGGTATTTTATTAGCAGGAACAGAGTAAAATGCGAGTCAGGAAGAGCTCAGAAGATCTGTAAATAATAGTACAGTAGCCTGCGGAAGTTTCTTTAAAAAATAGGAGTAAATGTATATATAATATGGAGATGCAGCAGAAAGTAGCGGGTTTATGAAGTGAAAACACCTGGCTAGTTAAAGTAGTTGCAGTCTTGAAAGAAAATAAAATCTTAGACAACACTTTTGAAACTGTTAATTGAAGGAGTCATTGTTTCAAGCTTTCAAACATGAACGGAATCGCCCGGGGGGCGTAAAAAAGCGCCAAGATCGAACTTGTCGAGTGGTCAGAAATTGGCCCGAAGTCGTGTCGCCGAGGTGTTTACCCGGGAGGAGCCGCCCCCTATGGGTCCGATTTTGATTTCGTTTTGGCCAGAACATTCCAGAGAGTCCAGTTAATACGTCCAAAAAGTTTAAAGGCCCTGCCCCACCGATAAATGGACGATAATCTATTTTAAAGACGTTTTCCAATTTTCGACCAAAAACGGCTCCCGCAAGTTTGACCTCGATTATTCGCTACGCCCCTGGCAGAATCTCGGCGCAAAGTGGGGCGCTAGAAGCGCCCATCTCTTCTCTATTTTAAAAAAAATCAGCGGCCCCCTTGTCCGTTTCTCCGAATTTTGGCGAATTTTCAAACGCGACGATGACGAAAATCGTCAAAAAAAGGGTCCCAAATTTACCCCCCTAAATATTATAAAATCGCGTTTTCGCCAAGATAGGTCTCCTATGCCGCTCCAAAATTTTCCCCCACCACCATTAGTTGCCCGACTTTTTCCATAGATTTTGAAAAAAACCATTTTTTCTTTTTAGAGCAAGTTTCGGGAAAATTTAAACGGGAGGCCCGGTCCCACCGTACCACTTGGCCGGATTCGGATCGTGCACGCGGATAGCCCCGACCCCCCTAAATTTTAAAAAAATTAATCCCCCCTTCCCCGACCCGACACCGAAAAACAGGACCGCCGCAAGGAAAAAAAGGTAACCAATTTCGAGCCATTTTTGCCGACCTCGCCGTTCGATCGGCGATATCTCAGCCAAGTTGGGTGCTTTTTTCGATCCGATTGTGCCAGCGGGAGCCCCCGTACCCCCTTCGTTTAAAAAAAATTCGGCGCCCCTCCCGCTCGTATTTCCAATTTTTAAGAACGTTTCAAATCCGGGGGGGCGCGATCTCGAAAAGTTTTTTTTGGGGGGGAGTGGTGAGCGGGGGGCTGCCCCCCTGGCCCCCGGGGTCCCCAACCTCCCACCCGAGTTTCGTCCCGATCGGTCCTCCGGGCCCCGAGATATTTAGCTTTAACCACTTTGACCTCCTCAAAACCTCAAAAGATGACCTCGGGAATTTTTTCTTTCGCCACCGTTTTCGTGTTCACGGCGGCGGCTTCCTTATAGGGTAGGGCGCTCGAGGGGGTCGATTCAAATAACTGAGATAACAAAGCCGGCCTCAATTTTGAGGTCACTTTTGAGGAAAACCTCAAATAGGTTCGGGCTAGCCCTCGACTCTCGGAACACGAATCCGAGGTCGAAATTGCAAACTTTCGTTCGCGAGACCACCCTAATGTCAAATCAATTTTTTGAGTGGGAGGTACTCCCTCCCTATGGGCAAGGCGGCGCTCGACGCCCCTCCGCGACCTCACTCACGCCCCAAAATCGGAAATCGAAAAATGCGGTTCTTTTTTTTGATCCCCCCTTGACCCCTCCCGTTTGGGAGGGGATCAAGGAGGAGGGTATCGTAAGAAAGGCCGTTCCTTCGACTACCTCCCGTATCGATCCGAACCCGGCCGGACCTAACGCGACCTTAATCGACGCGTTCAAAAATAATACTACAAAAAGTCATATTTTTGAGTTTTTGAGGTAGGCGATTTTTGAGGGTGGATTCGGCGTTTCCGGCCCGAAAAACCCCCCTACGCCGATTTCGAGCCGATTCGGCCGGCAAACCTCCGAGATAGCAAACTTTTTCAACTTTGAGGAGGCGCCCTAAAAAAAAAGCATAGACGGGGTATAGGACATGGGCCTTCAGAATGATGCCCGAGTATAGGCGCGTCGACGTAGGTACCCAGTTTTTCGACCTCCTCAAAAGTGATTTTTTGAGGTCGCCCCCTCCTCGAGATTTTTTTCTGAATCCGACGAAGCGAACCCCGACCCCCCAACTCTTACCGTTTTCGAGATAGCCCCCCCGACTTCCCCACCTTGCCCCCCAAGGAAAAAAAATTACCGGTTCTTTCATGTGCATGACGCAGTCCGGCCCCCAAATATCGTCCTCCTAGCCTCAAAAAAACGCCCAGCTCATGTTCCGTATGTTAAATGTTAAAAAAATAGATGTAATATTTAGGGTGTTAATTGACGTAGAAAAAAGAGTTCTAGTTAATAAATTTTGTGAATCTGGGACTTCTTGTGGAAGATATGTTGTTCAAACATTTATTAAATAGGCAATTTATGATTGAAATAAGTACACCGGTAAAAATTTTTCATTCTACGAAAACAATGAGGGTTCTCCTTTTGCGTTGTGTTAATTGCGATTGTGAAGTGCCAGGTGTAAATGTGTTATGATTGTTGATTTCAAAAATGTTGTCGTCGTTGGAGTCACTGCCGTCTAATGTTTGTGTTATTAATATTCCGGCACCACAATTCTGTTTCCCCCCAATTCATTGCTCAGTTCGCAATACGCTAGCCAAGAATTAAAAGAGTCGAGAGAGGTCGAGAATATGAACCCATCTATTTTAAAACAACTTCAGTCAAGCCAATAAAGTTTACTCTTATGGCTTAACTGGAATATCTCCTTCAGAGATTCTACTACTTCTACTTTGATATTTAAAACGACCGATGAGAGAGCAAAGAAGCAAATGAAATTCCAGTAAGAGGTAAAAAATTACTACAACAGTTTCAATCAGAAGAACAACCAGATAGTGACAAAATTAGCTAATCAGATATAAATCCAACTCTAACTGAATCAGCCATTTTCAACCACCATCCATCACCTTCAGCATAGCCACAGCCACAGAAAACTAGTTTTCTGCCTAACCTGAACAAAATTACAGTGTACCTTTATTTTAAGATCATGTACGATTAAAATGACATTTTGACGTTTTTAAATGCAGGGTTTAATAAGCAGAGAGCCAATATAAACAGCAAAGGAGTTTATAATGCTTATCGCTTTCCTTATTCGGGACTCCAGTTATTACTAGGGGTATCTAAAGGAGACAAATGCATAATACATGTGGACGCATAAATATTAAACAAGGTGTTCTTGCGCTACACACATACGGGGGATGGATATAGACGAGATCGATGCCACCTGACACATACGTCGTACGATGGAAATTTGCGATTTTGTATTAACATATCCGGGAACGTGTGTCAATATGCAAAGCATCAGCCCGATGGTCGTAGGCAAAAAAACACGCGATAGCACCTCCAAATATCAACGGAAAATTACCGCTAACACGGATGTTCATGTGCCAAAGCAAATTATTCAATTCAAAATACACTGATATGAATTTTCGTTATTATATTAGAATTGGTTATTCCAAAAAAACACTTTCTTCTACACATTAAATTATTAATTTGTTTTGTTCTCCAATGTATTTTCGTCAACTGGTGATTTTATTGACTTGAGATACACAATTTTAAAATTGCTGTAAAAATATTATATCTAAGTACGTTTCTGAAATTGCATTAATCAATTTTAATTGTCATCGTGCCCTAACCAGTTCGGTTGAACTGTTAATTTAATAATTTAAGTACACTCCGCCCCTCGTCACAAATTCTTTATCACCTAGTATTGGAAAACTTTGACAATATCTAGATTCCCTGTCTCATTCTTTGGTTTCAAGGCTGGTCGTATTTTAGCCACACTCTCGTTATTCATGAATAATATTGATAATACACAAGATCGTAAAGCAATATAAGAGATATATCTCGCGAAAACTTTCTCAACTATATGAACTTCCAAATACCCATAAGGAAGATAGGAACGATAACAAGTTCCCCTACATACGAACTGGCTAGATACTTTCAGCATCTTCTCAAAATGCTCAAACGTGGTAAATTTCATCTAAGCACAAAGCCGCAATGGACTTGTTGAATGATGATTAAAGAAACTCACACTTGCAAGAAAAAGATCAATTCCTTTCCTTCCTTTTAAAGATATGGTCCTAAGAAACGCGAAGACGAAGCTATAATCAAGATACCTTGATGACATGTCCCTAATCATAATGAAGACCTGCAAGAGTTTGTTCTTGTTCCATATCGACAATCTACATAGCATTACATATATTATGAAGGAAGAAGCAAATAGCCCCTTCCTGGATAATTTAGCATTCACACAAGCATTCTGACAACTAACCAAAACATGTTATAGCTAGAAATCATGTTATCTTTGTTAAATTAAAAATAAATTTTTTTCAATCCGTATTTGGTAGACTAAACAAAGTGCCGGCGGATGGTTTGTATAGATTCTTCCCGTCACGTTTTACATTACAAAAAATGAGTATGAGTATTTGATAAACGTTATAAAACCAAACAGTTGAACTCATTTTTCAGACCATTCTTAACAGAAATTCATATATTGCAGCGACGTTCTCAAACCAGGCGCTGTTGCCACATAGTTTTTTTTAAATTTAGCTCGAAAAGATACAATGAAAGGTGTAAATTTAAAAATGCGTATTGTATTTGAAACGAAATCCAAAATGATACGAAGTACACTTCTCTTAAAATTGTCGGAGAGAATAGATTGTGAATAACATATTGCGTATTTTTTTTATATTTAGTTATAAAGATTGATAGGGGTACTGTAAGTCAATCTCTATCAAAACGTGGTACTTTATAATGCCTTCGTAATATTTTATTGTTCTATTTATTTCTTTTCCGACATATTTGTAGCGCGATACATCCTTAATAGTTGTTTTTTGACCTAACGTTTATATAGCATACTACCTTTTATTTTAAGCAAGGAATATATTTAAAACAAATGATATTAGACATATTAATGACATTTTAATAAAATTGATTTTCTTCAAGTACTACTGAAATGACACATCGGGTTCTGACAGACATTAAATTATTAAAAATAACGAAAATTTCCACGGTCATTATTATTTCTCTACTTCCTTCTCTAAAATAACTAATTATACGGCAATTTCGCTTGCGGAAAGTGTCAACTTACAGCGTCAGTTTCTTGTCCCACAAATCCGAGCAATCGGATGTTTCGGAGATTTTACCGAACGGCTTGAATTTTTGACGTTTATAAATTATGAGGGTCATGTCAGTGAATGTATTCGTGTTTTTTTTGCAAAAATGTACCCAAAATCTAACGGTCGTAGCAAAAGTATAGTATGCAACACGTTTGATAAAATTTCATTTGTTTATTATTAATTATTAAGCGATCGCTCCGCTCGTGACAGATAAACTCGTGAGTCAAATACTGTTTATCGCACTCGGTGCATAATATATTTTACACATTTTTTGAATTTGTGTCTGAAATAATTTTTGGCTCTACTAAATTCAGAAATCTTACCCATTTAAAAGTATCTAATAATTTTTTTGCGCATCTTTAACCATAGAAAGCTGTGGAGATTACTTATTAATTAATTATTCAATTATATTTTATTATTTTTTTATGTAGAACTCTTTGAGAACGACAAATTGAAGAGAGTTAATTTATACATGTTAATAATTAATTATAAATTTTAATACCGAATTTTCGATAATCAAACAGGAATACACTCTAGGAATTACTATACCGGGTGATGCATTGCCGAACGGAAATCCCATGTAAATTTTTAGGTGGCCAAATATTCGTGTGTACATTTTATAGCAAAGTTGTAATATAGCTTTTTGAGTGGCCTGTATTATTAACTTATGTGTCGACTTTGAATAAATGTTAATAAGCCACTCTTCAGTTATTGAATTAAATATGTTGGCAAAATTAGACATTTTTAATAGTTTAGGTAATAAATCACCAGTAAAATACATTTTACCAATGACAACAAGAAAATTCATGACAGTAACAATATTTATATTTGCAATTATTATACTTCATTCGATTTAATTATATGTGATTTAATTAAAGCCGACATGCGTTATTCAAATGAAGAAGAAGTATTAGAGCATGGTCTGAAATGTTTTCCGTATATTTTCCTGCTAAAACTATATATTTGATTTGAATAATTAAACGTATTATTACCCAATTGGAGTTCAAAGGCACCGTAATAAACAACTGCAAATGTTAGACGGGAAGAAAGGGACAATAGAGATTTGAACAAAATGATTAGTACCAGGATTCTTGGACAAGTGGTAAATAAACATCAAATCACAATGTTGCGCACATTAAAAAACCACAAATATTTTTCATACAAAACAAATAGCACGGAAAGTTCCGGAAGGCTATATTGTTTTGAAATGATGGAAAAACCAAATACTGATAGGGACTTTTTTAAAAATATTTGTTTCATTGTTGAACGTTCACACTGAACTCAACAACAATGTTCAAAACTGTTAAATGTTATGCTGGGAATTTATGGACTTGAAGATTTCTTGTTGCTTAAACAGTCCTTTAAATTAAACTCACAACTTTGCGATATAATATATATAAATAAAATAAAAATGTACATGAGATTTCCTATATTCCATTCGTCAATGCATCACTAGGTATATTATTCTTGGTGTCTATGAAATTACTAATCAAACTCTATTTCACTTTTTTGAAAAACACTTCAAACCAAAATATTACGAACACGGAAAATATAGGACATTTTCCAGGTAAACATGAGTGAGGAATAATTTTTTTTAACAAAAATATAATACATAATAATAAAAGTCGAAATTGAGAAAATCATAAATTAAATTTTAGACCATGTGTTTGCAACTTTCTGTTTGTAACTTTTCATCTTAAATAGCTTAGCAAAATAACCCTGTGAAATATCAAGTACTTATTGAACAACCGTTATCCTAATCTTTATTTCTGTAGTCACAATATAACTGCGATGCGCGCAGAGAAAACTTCCAAAATTCGCAGTAGTCAGTTTTTCAAAAGCAAATAAATTTTTAAATAATAGCAAAATCTTTTTTTTTAATATTATTTAATACAACAACTGACATTTAAATTTGAAGTAACAAAAAAATCATGTTTCAATAATATATCTGTCTAATTATAATAATATATTGTGTCATGGAAGCCAAGCCAAGAATATGTAAGAAAAAATGAATAAATTTGAAATTTAGAGATGTTCTATAAATAAGGGATGGCTAAATTTTCCGGTTTTATTGGAATTAATCTGTATGCTTTCCTATTTTTTATTCTATGGGTATATAAATGTTGGAAATGTTTTTTGATTTAACTTTTGTGGCTTTACGAAGTTCAACATGTACTTTCTTACATCTATTACATGGTTTTGTATAAAAAGTCTATCCGTCAATTTTTTGGTTAAAATATATTTCTTGTTATGTAGATTGACTGGAAAAAATGTCATATTTTAATTTTTGAACAACATTGTCTCGTAAATTATTAGAGCTATCGAAAAAAGATAAACATGACATTAATTTTTTCCGTAGAATACAACAATGGAAAAATATATACAAAAAGTGAAAGCAAGAAATTTGATGTCACTTCCGGATTTGCCGAAGAACATGTCCGACTTGAATTTACCCAAAGAATATAAAAATAGAAACACAAAGAGTAATTCCAGTAAAACCGAAGATATTTTTCAATTATTTTACCTGCCAAAATGTACCCATCCTTTAAATGTCATTTGTTCTATTGAAAAATATGAAAAAAAAATTGCTATTATTTAAAATTTTCTTTGCTTCTTCGCTTTGCTGAAAAGTTACAAACAAAAAGATGCTGAAGCTTGGTCTAAAATTGCAAGATACAGGAAGTCACAATTTTATTTGTAGATATTTTTGTTCCTTCTGCATAAATTGATGATTTCTTCACGATGCTTGGTACTTGCGGTTTCCTTAAAATTTGCTTTAATTTAGCTCTTACTTATTGACTGCTACATGTCTTTTCCTCAATTTCAAAGGCTTTCGTACCAGTGTATGTTACATTTTTGGAAAAAAAAATCCTCAATCATGGAAAATGTCCTTTTTTTTAAACATAAATTATTTTTTAACAAAATTCAACTGACCAACAGTAAATATTAAATAAAAGATCAAAATCACAACAAATATTAATAAGCTGCAAAAAAAAACTTTATCTGGAAAACGAAGCATTTTAGACCACGCGTTTACCATAACTTCAATTTTCAAAATTAAAAAACGCGCCAAAAATCAACTGCTTATCAGAAAAAGCAAAAGATGTTAAATTATTAAATTCCGTCGACACTCGAAAAATGGAATCCAAAGTTGCCAAATCACAACGATACACAATCACAACGTCGGTCTCATTTATCTGTACCCTGAAATTTTAGAGTGAACATGCCACAGCCAAAAAGGAACTTTTTAAATTGATTAGCTCACTGAATTTGTCTCTTTCCAGCGACACGTATTCAACCGTGAAATAAAATAATTTTACTTTACACCCACACTCTAATTAACTCCGACTGCAATCCTGCAGATGTTTCCCCAAGATCTGAGCACGTGAGCACGAGTGTTCGAAGTGTGTTCGGAGCGCGAGCATTGAAGATGGCAAGTGAGATCTTTGCGAAACGTCTGCAGTCTTCCAGTCGGAGTTCAAAAAGTGAACGGCTGATGTCCCGGAACATTTTTTCAATATATTTTTCCATCCGTTAATCAATACTTGAAATATATATATATATATATATATATATATATATATATATATATATATATATATATATATATATATATATATATATATATATATATAGTATATATATATATATATATATATATATATATATATATATATATATATATATATATATATATATATATATATATATATATATATATATATATATATATATATATATATATATATATATATATTTTTTTTTTTTTTTTTTTTTTTTCTTCAATTTCTCTTGGGTATTCGGTCTCTCGAAAACAATTATTATGATTCTTCTAAATAATTATTAACGTTTCGATCGTAATTTCGATCTTTTTCAAAATATTCTTATTTTGTATAGGTGACATATATAACAATTAATAATAATAAACAATTAATTAATTGTTATATATGTCACCTATACAAAATAAGAATATTTTGAAAAAGATCTAAAGTACGATCGAAACGTTAATAAATATTTAGAAGAATCACTTTAATTAAATCATTAATTGTTTTCGAGAGACCGAATACCCAAGAGAAATTGAAGAAAATATACACGCGACGGTCCAAGAAACTTTATATATATATATATATATATATATATATATATATATATATATATATATATATATATATATATATATATATATATATATATATGATCTATGTTGTGGTACTTTTTCACAAACAGCGCTAATAATAGACATTAAAAAAAAAATAATAAATTTGTGAGTATGACTAATATATGTAATTTGTTTTTGCGGTATTTGTAATTTTTAAATTCGTAAATTTAACTGTTTAAGATATTCTGTGTTAGACATTTTATTTTTTGATAGCGAACTATTTTTTTGTAGGATCTCGCTTTTTTTTGTCCTTTGTTTTGCAGTTTTTGAAGATGCACTTCTACCAAACAATAAGAGCAAACTACGGACAGAAAGCAGTTAACCTGATGAAGAGATATGCAAACCTAAGTCAAAAGATAGCAAAGCACAAGAACCGAAGAGTTTTCCTGTTAAGATGCAAGCATGACAAGTTAACACTGGTATTTTTAAACATTAACCTAAAGCATGTAAAATTTGTTTGCGCGAATAACCTGCGTACTTTTAAAGACAAAGTTATGAACAAGTTTGTAAGTAGTACCCTCAAATTATTGATCACTGATACAGCGAGTGCTCTGAGATTTTTGGAAAGGGAAAAAAAACTTTGTTTACAACCACTTAGTTGGCAGAATACCTCAAATATATTTGAATGATTTTTAAAAATAGTGTTTGGCAAAACTGAAGATGGTTTTAATAAAATTAAGCTAAATAATTGTAAAAAAATTCAATCTCTAAAACAGTATCAAAATAATATCGATACCATAGTACAAAAAAAGAACTGCGTAGAAAATTTAAGTAATTTATATTCCGCGTAACGTGTTTGAGATCTTTAGTCTTGGTCCAGATTTTGCCGTACCTATCAGCCAACCAAAAGAGATACCCATTCCTAACATCATCAGCAGTATTGAGTCAGCTCTTAGAAACTGTTCAACCGACGCACGGAATGACTATAGATCAAAATGCTGTAATATTATTAGAAACTACAAAAATAACCAAAACTGGACTGCTAACCAAACCCAAAATATGTTAGTTAAAAAATTTAAAGAAACCCAACATTTTCTAAAACAAAACCTTGACATTATAACGTTAAAACCTGATAAGACTAACAAAACAGTCATAATATACACTACCGACTATGACAATAAAATAAATGAACTTCTATCAGATAGGGCCACATATAGAGAATTAAAAAACGATCCCACAAACATATTTAAAAAAAATAACAACGATATAATAAATCGATGGGAAAAAGCTGTCCTAATCTCGCCGCAAACTGCAAAACACTTAAAAAATTAATAATGCTATCTCCCCAAGAATCTACGGCTTACCAAAACTGCATAAACAAAATATCTCGTCACTCGCACTCAGTCCTCTTTCGAAAAATTATCAAAATTCTTAAAAAACATCTTAAAAAACATAGTGAATGATAATGAACACTATATTAAAGATTCGTGGCAGTTTAAATAAAAAATTAACAGAATCACTCTACCACATGACCACATTTTAGCATCTCTAGATGTAGTGTCCCTCTAGACAAACATTCCTATCGATTTAGCTATAGACATAATAAATAAAAAATGGGACATGATCGAACTTCACACAGACACTCCACTAGACGAATTCGTGGAAGCCATAAAATTAACTCTAAATTCGACCTATTTCATATATAATAATAGATATTACAAGTAGATTGACGGTTATGCCATGGGTGCTTCTATTTCGAGTGTAATTGCGCAACTTGTTCTCGAAGACCTAGAAAAAACAGTTATTGACAAAATGACTATTAAATTACCCTGTTTCTATCGACGACTATTTTCTAGCAATACCTAAAGAAAAGGGCGACCTCATTCTGAATATTTTTAACTCATATCACACAAAAATAAAATTTGCCATAGAATATGAAAAAGATGACAAAATTAACTTCTTAGACATGACACTAATACGCAAGGAAAACAAAATCAGAACGATGTGGTACACAAAAGATACATGGTCTGGACGATACCTTAATTTTCACTCGCAACACCCAGTATCACAAAAAAAGACTGTTATTATCGGGTTGGCTGACAGAGCTATAAATCTATCGGATGCAGAGTACAGAAAAGAAGCTATATATAAGGCTACACACTAAAACTAAACAATTACCCAAGTGCCTTAATTAACTCTATTTTTAAAAGAAGGATACATAAATTCTACAACAAGATTTCTGTTAAGGAAAACACACAACCATCAAAACGAGAATATTGTTCGTTGCCATACATACCAAATTTATCGGAAAAAATCTCGAATGTGTTTAAGGGAAGCTCTGTAACAATCTGCCACAAGGGTCAAAATTTGTTAAATAGCAATTTCAGTAAACTAAAAACACCAATACCCAAAGATAAAAAAGTCACATTGTATATCAAATACCGTGCAGCGACTGTGACCAAGTGTATATTGGACAGACTAGCCAACTGTTGAAGAACCGCATCAATGGCCATAAGTACGACAAAAAAAAACAAAACAGCCATCAGCAGCCATATAACGGAGAAAACACATACTTTTAACTTCGATGACACAAAAATACTTGTTACCGAACCAAACACACAAAAAAGGGAAATAATTGAGATGATACATATACAAAGGAATAAAAACTCCATAAACGCGAAAACCGACATAAAACACCTGAGTGAAATCTATTTCGAATTGTTAAAGTAAAACCATTTTAATGCTCAGATGCTCCACCGCGTATCAGTAGATCTTAAACTTAACACAAACGTACACTCCAAAAAAATAAATAAATAAAAACTAAGAGGGAAAAAAAAAGACATCAGATAAGTTAAGGTTTTCTAACGAAGGATCTCGTTTTTAAAAAACACTTTTTATTTTACAAATAGAACTACGAGGTTTTCTTTAACCCGTTACAAGGAGAACTGGACGCAAAGCACAAAGTTGTTATATATATAAAGTTTTTATGCAAGCGTCGCGTCGCAGATACTGGGAATACTGAAGCTAGCATTTCATCAGCATATTCTATCACATAATTCCTCCCTCCGAAGTGGAAAACAACAGGGACGAAGGGTTGTTTTCGGAAGACTGGTCGTTCTTGGTTTTCTTGGAATCTTGCAGCAAATGGCTCTTGTAGATTTTCCATGCCATAACTATTAACAAGATTAAAATAAACATCATTCCTGTTGAAGTGGCGAGACTCCAAGTGACTGGATGAATTTCATAACCAATGTCGGGGATCGATGATTTCTCAGCTTCTCGTAGTTTTTTGATCGTATTGAGATCAATCGATTGTAGTTGGAGTGGCTGGTACTTCACATCGTGATGTTCCATATTTTCAATTTTAATGGGTGGCAGTGAGAATGGGTTTGCTTTAAAAATTTCTTCTTTATTCCAAAGCTCGGTATTTTGGGTACTTATACCACAATTATATGGAACATTGATTAGGCAGGCTTCTTCAATAAAAGCTATTTCTTTGTTTTGACAATTCATTTGTAATTTAAGTTTCTGTTCCGATGGTATTATCAAAACAAATCTACTAGTGATTGGTCGTATTATATGCGTTGAAACATTTACATTGACTACGTGGCAATTTTTGTTTTCGGCATATTTAATGAGGGTTGTCACACAATCACCGATGGGCTGGGTAAGTTGATTTTCGCAAACGTAGGCGTCTTCAATGATTGGGCAGATTGATTCTTGATATTGTTGCATGTCAGTGCCCAATATTAGGTAGGGTGAATTAGGTATAATTAAGGAGTGATTCACAGGTACTGGGAACAGGTGGAATATTTCAAAAATATCTTTAAGAAAAATCGGAATATGGACGGCAAAAATTATTTTATCTTTTGTAAATTTAACTTGTAAGTTTGCTAACTGATAATAATTATTTTGATTTTCAAAAATTAGAATTTGATCATCACCATAGAGAACAGTCAATTTAAAAATTATTTGTTCTAATTCAGCCGCCGATATTACTACAGGATGTAATGTGTTTAATTTCGCAAATGTAATGGCATTTTCTAAATTATCCAAAAAAGTTATAAAACTTTGGCAATTTAGAATTATTTGCATTAGTGTATTTTGAGCTTTAATGAAAGTAAGAAAGAAAGAATTATATTCAAAAATGTCTATATGTTTTTTAATAGCTTCTTGATTTTTCTGTAGAAGTGTTATAGTATCATTATAGTTGTCAATCAGCTGTTGAATCAACGAGGTTTGCTTTTTTAGTTGGATGTCAGATGAATGTTTACTACGCACAAGTTCTGTGATAATTTTATCGTATTTTTGTCCATCCTCTGAATCGAGAGTGCCAAAAAGCCATTTCGATAATTTACCTACAACATTTATTAAACCTCTTTTTGTACGGTTATTAGGTTTTATGTTACCAAGTTTAAATTTTACTTGAGTAATTAAATATCCAACATTATTAAGTAAATTATTTCCATTAATATAGTGTACATTCTGATAATTATGTTTATTTGTATAGTTTAATGATTTTGAGATTACAGCCTAAGCGTATTCTAAATTACGTAATTGATTAAAAAGTTGAGATGTTTCTACAAAATGCAAAAATGTATGTTGATGTTGAATTATTCGAGCATTTCCTAAGCGGAAGGGGAGAAGTGGTGTTTTAATTGGGATAACTTCAATATCATTATTCGCTATCACTAATAACAGCGTAGCTGCAAGAAGGAACAGCGTTGTCCGGTTCATTAACCTGCGAAGAAGAAAAAGCTTTAGGTTTTTGGATCTGAGATTTATGAATTATTTTTTTATTTTTTGTAATAATTTTATTCCCAATATCTTGATCTATAATAACAGGTTTTCTTCGGGGTTTGTCCTTACTACGTTTTGCTGTTTTGTCAGTAACGTAAACCTTTGTATTTTGTTTCATTTCAGGTGGATTTTCTCGTTTTTCGTTTTGTTTTTCATTTAAACGTATTTTTGTTTCTAACGATGTTTCGTAAATTTGTTGATAGATAGTTTTTAGTCTTTCACGTCTATCTGCGATATAATTATTTACAATGATTTCATCCGTTAAATCAAAGGGATCTAAACCGTTTACTTTTCCATTAATAACGTCAAAAGGTTTTTGTTTTGTTACGCTATGCATTGATGAATTGTAACCTATAATTGCGTATTTTATTAAATTTTTAGGGGCTTCTTTAGGTTCTTTAAATTTTAGTACCCTATATAATTCAACAAGAGTAGAGTGAAATCTCTCTATTGGACTATTACTATTAGAATTGCCGGGAGTTGTAAAATGAATTGCAATTTTATGCAATTTACAGAAATCTAAAAGCAAAGACGTTTTAAATTCCGTACCATTATCACACGTTATTTGTTGAGGTAGGCCGTGATGACTTATAAAGGTCGCTAAACCGTCTAAGATAGCAATTGCTGTGCAAGCGGGTTCTAACGGATAAGCTTGGGCGTACCGTGAAAATACGTCTATAATTGTAAGAAATTTTACGTTACATATTTGAAAAGTATCCATATGGATGGATTCTAATGGTTCAGAAGGGGTCGGTGTCAACATAAACTTTAATTTTGGTGGATGTCGATCATATTTTGTTTGTTGGCACGTGTCACAATTATTAATATATTCAGTTAGATCAGTTTTCATATTTGGCCAATAATAGAGCCTTTTTAATGCTATTAGGCTTTCATTAATTCCTCGATGACAGGTTTTTTCATGATGATATGCAATTAGGTCTTTTTGTTTTGTCCTGTCAGTGACGTCAGTTAAAAGAGTTTTCGATATTACCAATTTGTAAGCACGGTTTTTAAATGTATTTGGTAACAAAACAGATAGTTCTCGATTTAAATCTATTTCGGTGTTTTGTACATAAAGGCAGTACATTTTTGTTGGATCCAAATAATCTAAAAAGAATTTAATTATTTCATTTTGATAGTTTTGACTTAAATAAACAGAAAATCTAGATTTATTTTGGAATGGGTAACTCCTAATCACGTGATAACGACCGTTTGTTTTTTGGTTAAATATTATTTGATTAGAGTAAGTATTTAAAATATTTTCGGTAATTGGTATATTTAATATTGGATCTTCTGCTGCTGAGTGTACTGTCTCACCAGTATTAGGAATATTTGGCGGTTTAAGTTGAATGTCCGAGATGATATTAATTTTTGGCGTGTTTACATTTTCTAGAGGGTTAAATACGTCTTCAATTTGTTCCAATTGTTCAAGGCTTATATTTTGATCTTCTTCATGTATGTATTTATCGATATCTTCATTAATATCTCCAGGATTTCCAAAAAGTGACTCTTTATCGATCATATTTAGTTCGATGCGTGATAGGGCATCAGCGTTAGTGTTCAGTTTGCCCTTCTTATAATGAACTGTGTAATCAAACTCTTCCAGTTTTAGTCGCCATCTTAGCAATCTGGAATTTGGTTCTTTCATATTAAACAGGTATTGTAGAGGTTTGTGATCGGTAACTATCACAAATTTTCGGCCAAATAAATATGGTCGGAAATATTTTGTTGACCACACGATTGCTAATAATTCTTTCTCTATGGTTGAGTAATTGCTTTCAGCCGGGTTCAATGTCCTAGAGGCAAAGGCTATGGGAAGATCACTTCCAATTTTTCCTTGGCTGAGAACCGCTCCTATAGAAACATTAGAGGCGTCCGTTGTCAATATAAAAGGTTTTTCGAAATCTGGATATTGTAGTATTGGATCATTGCACAAGATATTTTTACAAAGATCGAATGCTTCTAGAAATTCTGGCGTGTGTTTGATGGTCGCTCCTTTCTTTAGGCAATTTGTGAATGGCTTGGTGAGTTTTGCAAATCCGTTAATAAATCTTCTATAGTATCCTAGAACGCTTAGAAAGGATTTTATGTCTTTTGCTGTTTTCGGTACAGGAAATTTCTGGATTGCAATAATTTTCTTGGGATTCGGTTTAATTCCGTTTTTTGTTATTATGTGACCCAAAAATTCTACTTCGGTTCGTAGGAATTCCGTTTTATCTAGTTGAATTTTTAGTCTAGCCTGTCGCAGTTTTTGGAAAACAAGTTTAAGATGTTTGATGTGTTCTTCTAGGGATGACGAAAATACTATGATATCGTCCATGTATACTAGACAAACCTTTCCCTGTACATCACGCAAAACATTATCCATGACGCGCTGGAATGTCGCGGGGGCGTTTTTCAATCCGAAAGGCATTCTAACAAACTCAAAATGACCATTCTCGACACTAAAAGCTGTTTTTTCAATTGATTCCGGATCCATTTCGATCTGATGAAAACCAGATGAAAGATCGATAGTTGAAAAATAATTACACCTTCCCAATTTATCGAGTATATCATTTATATTAGGCAATGGATAGCGGTCGTCTATCGTTTTCTCATTTACCTTACGAAAGTCACAAACAATCCTCCATTTTTGCTTGCCGCTGGCGTCAGGTTTCTTCGAGACTACCCAAATGGGGCTGCTCCAAGGGCTTTGGCTATGTCTAATGATGCCGTCGTCTAACATTTTGTTAATTTGCCGTTGAACTTCCTCTTTATGGATAAAGGGGTATCTATATGATTTAGTGTATACAGGCAATTCATCCGTTGTTCTTATACAATGTTTGATTTTATTAGTGAATGTTAACTTTTTGTTTACATGATGGAAAATATCGTTATATTCTTTACAAAGCCTTATTATAGCAGATTTTTCTTCTAAATTTAAATGTTCGCAACGAATTATTTTGGAAATGTCGCATTTACTAAATTGTTCTTTATGTTTTGGTAAGATGTGTTCTAAATTAAAAAGTTCAAAATTTTCTTTATGAAAGTCCGGAAAAGATAAAACTTTTAGAGGTTGTGGGAAATTTAACGTTATATTTTTCTCAGTGTAATTAAAAACTTCTGTTTGCGCAAAACCGTTTTTTGCAGTAGTAAGTGTTTCTGGAAAATAGAGACCTTCAATGACTTGCTCGGGAATAATAACATCATTGTTTTGTGTTACTGGAATTCTTACGTTAACAATTTCGTGTGCATTCACAGTAATACAATATATTTCGTTTTGTGGTTGTCTAAATAAAATTGGTATATTAGTTGTATTATTCCTTAATTGTTTATTGACAAGATCGATAGAAAAATTAAAACGTTTTAGGTCGTTTAATCCTATTATACCGTCAAAAAATTTATGAAAGTCAAAAAGAATAAAAGATAGGTTGGTATTAGCCTTTAATTCTGGGAAAGCCGGAATATCTGCTTTAAATAGAGTTTCCTTTTCACCAGTTCCTGTTTTAATAATAGTTGGGGAATGATATATTTTTCCATAATAAATTTTTTCTGCAATGGAAGGTCGAAGAATCGAGTGAAAACAACCAGTATCAATTAAAAGTTTAATTGCGGGTTCTTTAATCTGGATGTACGGTAAACTATTATTAATTTCGGTATACATTTCTAATGTCATTTCGTTGAGTCGCATTGGCTCGTTGTTGTAAAATTTTGAGAGATTTGATTTTCAATTTCAGGGTGTTCGTCAAAATTTTGAGTGTCATTAAAGTATTCAGTTTGATTTGAAAATTCAATTTCAGATTATTCGTCTTGGTGAATATTTTCATTTTGAAATACCGCAGATGTTTCATCTGTTTGTACCGCGTTACTTTCGTCGATTTGGTATAATTCTTGCGAAATAAAATTTCTAGGGCCAGTAGGTTTGAAATGGTTAATTTGATTATTTTGACGTGGTATAGTATAGTTTGTTCTTGTTGACATAGGTTCGGGTTTATTGTTAGGTATCTGACCTGTCGGTTTAAATACGTTTTTAGGTGGGCCAAAAACTTGCCTATTTGTAGGAAAATTTCTTGGAACTTCGCGTGGTTGAGGCATATTAATTGGACCTCTGGGAAAACTATTAGTCTGGGGAGTAAACTGATTTTGATCATGCCTAATTCTAAAATTTTGATTATGGTGATTATTGTTTTGAAAATAATTTGTAGGGCGAATCGGTTGTACATAATTAAAATTTTGGTTACTAAAATAATTTGGATTTTTTGAAAATTGTTTAACGGGTTCGATAGGAGTATTAGGCAAAACTTTTGATTGAATTGGAGTTCTGAAGATATTTTGTGTATATTGAAAATTTTCCTCTTCAATAATTTGGGTCAGAGCTAATTCTATACAGCTCGGATTTTTAAGTCTTATATTACTTTGTAATTGTCCTGGTAATCCTCTAATAAACGTCCTTAAACAAATTTGATCGTATTGACGTAAATGAATTACTTTGCTTGCATTATCCATAGTATCGGCAGGAAATGCATTAATTTTTTGAGCAAGGATACTTCTTAAAACTTGTAATCTTTTCCCAAAATCTAAAGGATGTTCATTTTTAAAGGGGGTGGCCATAAACAAATCCTGTTCTAAACATTCTAAGTTTCGTCTATCGCCAAAACAATTTAACAAAGTTACTTTAATATTGTCCCACGTTACTAACTCCATTCTACAGCCTACTAGAATTTGTGCGCGATCAACAAGTTTCATTCTTATAGTTCTTAACAAATATTGTTTTAAAATTTCGTCGTTTCCTTGACCATATGTATCAAAAAGGAAATCTCCAGCAGATAGAAAACTATTTAAAGTGTTGGAATCACCATTATATGGCAGAATACTATCTATAAACATTTTTAACAAAGTGTAATTTACACCTGAATTCGACGATTGATTAGAATTCATTTTCAAATTGATTTGACTATTCTCTACTTTCTTTTCCACTAAATTTAACGAAGTAAAAAACGCACTTAAATTGTCGACGTCTTTATCTTCGTTCATAAATTTAATTGATTTTGAAATTTCTTAAAATTGAACTTAAAACTAAGAATCCTTAAAATTATTTCCACCGTCCTAACCAGGGAAGATGAAAGGGGAACAATAGGAATTTTGGGCACTAACCTTGATTTCTCTTAGTCGTCAGCCTATTCTTCCTATTGGAATTTTCCTTGCGTAGCACTGCTTGCGGGGGTGATTTCTTGCCTTCCTTGCCCTCAGTCGAACTCAATCACGTTGGGTTTGTCAGACAGTCTATCACAGGTTCGTTTTGGAGTTTAAGGGTTGAAACCCACGTTTCGCAATCAAATCGTCCCGATGACGTGGCTTTGACCGAAAACTACCCCAAATCCGTCACGACTGCGCCAGTTAAGGTTTTCTAACGAAGGATCTCGTTTTTAAAAAACACTTTTTATTTTACAAATAGAACTACGAGGTTTTCTTTAACCCGTTACAAGGAGAACTGGACGCAAAGCACAAAGTTGTTATATATATAAAGTTTTTATGCAAGCGTCGCGTCGCAGATACTGGGAATACTGAAGCTAGCATTTCATTAGCATATTCTATCACATAATTGATACAATGAATGTTTATTTTCCACATCTATTTTTGATTCGTACGCCAAAGCAAGAACGTTATTGTTTTTGGCAATGATACATGTTGTGGTACTTTTTCACAAACAGCGCTAATAATAGACATTTAAAAAAAAAATAAATTTGTGAGTATGACTAATAAAGGTAATTTGTTTTTGCAATATTTGTAATTTTTAAATTCGTAAATTTAACTGTTTAAGATATTCTGTGTTAGACGTTTTATTTTTTGATAGCGAACTAATTCTTTGTATGATCTCGCATTTTTTTGTCCTTGGTTTTGCAGTTTTTGAGAAAGACCAGGGTTGCCGGTCGAAACGTCAATGACAATTACAGTGTTTTAAAATTATTTGTGAGTTTTGTTCACTGTGGACCAAACCCTAAGAATCAACCTATAAAAAATATACAAGGATCCAATATATATATATATATATATATATATATATATATATATATATATATATATATATATATATATATATATATATATATATATATATATATATATATATATATATATATATATATATATATATATATATATATATATATATGATGACACTATATTCCGGGACATCATCCGTTCGCTCGTTGAACTCCGACTGGAATCCTGCATCCGACTGGAATCCTGCAAATCTTGCATCCGACTGGAATTCTGCAGACGTTTCGCCAAAATCTCACTTGGCATCTTCAATGCTCGCGCTCCGAAAACACTTCGAACACACTCGAAAGTGTTCGAAGTGTTTTCGGAACGCGAGCATTGAAGATGCCAAGTGAGATTTTGGCGAAACGTCTGCAGGATTCCAGTCGGATGCAAGATTTGCAGGATTCCAGTCGGATGCAGGATTCCAGTCGGAGTTCAACGAGCGAACGGATGATATCCCGGAATATAGTGTCATCATATATATATATATATATATATATATATATATATATATATATATATATATATATATATATATATATATATATATATATATATATATATATATATATATATATATATATATATATATATATATCCTGCAGACGTTTCGCCAAAATCCCACTTGGCATCTTCAATGCTCGCGCTCCGAAAACACTTCGAACACTGTTCGTGTGTGTTCGAAGTGTTTTCGGAGCGCGAGCATTGAAGATGCCAAGTGAGATTTTGGCGAAACTTCTGCAGGATTCCAGTCGGAGTTCAACGAGCGAACGGATGATATCCCGGAATATAGTGTCATCATATATATATATATATATATATATATATATATATATATATATATATATATATATATATATATATATATATATATATATATATATATATATATATATATATATATATATATATATATATATATATATATATGGACACTATATTCCGGGATATCGTCCGTTCGCTTGTTGAACTCCGACTGGAATCCTGCATCCGACTGGAATCCTGCAAATCTTGCACTTCGGACCGCGAGCATTGAAGATGCCAAGTGAGATTTTGGCGAAACGTCTGCAGGATACCAGTCGGATGCAAGATTTGCAGGATTCCAGTCGGATGCAGGATTCCAGTCGGAGTTCAACGAGCGAACGGATGATATCCCGGAATATAGTGTCATCATATATATATATATATATATATATATATATATATATATATATATATATATATATATATATATATATATATATATATATATATATATATATATATATATATATATATATATATATATATATATGATGACACTATATTCCGGGATATCATCCGTTCGCTCGTTGAACTCCGACTGGAATCCTGCATCCGACTGGAATCCTGCAAATCTTGCATCCGACTGGAATCCTGCAGACGTTTCGCCAAAATCTCACTTGGCATCTTCAATGCTCGCGTTCCGAAAACACTTCGAACACACTCGAAAGTGTTCGAAGTGTTTTCGGAGCGCGAGCATTGAAGATGCCAAGTGAGATTTTGGCGAAACGTCTGCAGAATTCCAGTCGGATGCAAGATTTGCAGGATTCCAGTCGGATGCAGGATTCCAGTCGGAGTTCAACGAGCGAACGGATGATATCCCGGAATATAGTGTCATCACATTTTTCCATCCGTGAATCAATACGTGAGAATATATATATATATATATATATATATATATATATATATATATATATATATATATATATATATATATATATATATATATATATATATATATATATAACTAATATAAATAAAGTCTGCAGGATTCCAGTCGGAGTTCAACAAGCGAAGGGCTGATATCCCGGAATATAGTGTCATCATCTGATTTGTTCCAACAACTAGTATTATTGGACAAAATGAAATTTTAAAATTGATTTGCTCATATTTTCGGTTCAACGGGCAAGTAAAATGAAAGTTCATCGATACCGATATAATTTTGTTTTATATTTATCGAGAGCGCGTCGTGTTTATTGTTCAATAAACATTTTATATAAATGTAATGTAAATGTAAATGCGATGCGAAAAGTACATTTCCCATAATGGGGCGCCTGCTGTTTGTGTTTGTAATAACGAAAAAGAAATACTTGCGCATGTACGAGGTTATTCTGTGCGCTGTACGGCACGGAAAATTTTGGCCAAAATACGATGTTTTCAAGGAGTTTTCCTTTTGTGATATTTTGGAGTCTATCACGGTTGATTTTTCAAATTATTTCAGTATTAATGCAGGTTTTTAATATGCTATTGCTACATTAGATTAATTTAAAAATCAGTTAATGGATTACAAGAAAAATGCTAGCACGCGTCCATTATAATATTTTCTTTTGCAATTTTTTCCAGTAAACAGCAAATATACGGAGTGGATCGAAAAGTAAATGTCGATACAAGTTTCTTTTTTTTAATGAAATCCAATTTTTTTTAAATCCATTTTTTAATTTATATGAATATGGCGCTTCTAAATGCAAATTTATTTTTTCTTTAATAATTTACTGACAAAAATGTAATTGTGACAGTTTCAGAACTTTACTAGTACTAGCTACTTGTCTGTTCATTTGATTTTTTTTTATTGCTGGTAAAAAATAGGACATATGTATAGCGTATAACTTGTTATCGACATATACCCTCTCTACTTCTTTTTCCTGCAAAAAACGAAGAAGAAAAAATTGTGATGGTAACTTCAATACCTGATTTTTAAATTAATTTGTTACATATTTTACCCGTTTATTGTATATGACAACATTTTTGGATATTGCTTTCAACAGAAATGTCAGTTTCCGATACCTATCCCTTAGCATAATAACCCAATTTCATCTTCTCGAATAACATAGAACCAAGTAGTGTAAGTAAAATTTGCTGAAAAGTGTAGCATTAAACCTATACCTATCCCCATGGTGTAAAAAAATGTACTCTAGTCGAATAAAACCATTAAAGCGCAATAATTTCATTATTTTTAACAGAAAATCGTATTTATTAAATTAACAGGGAATTTACGTGAAGGATGACATTATGATCTTTCTTGTTGTATCTAGTTGCTTATGCCTGACATGAGTAAGTATACATTCCCCGCTAAGGCGTTCTGTTCAAGTTAATCAGTGGACACTTAAAATAATAAAAGTTTGGAGGTTAAAGTTTTATATCATTGAAATATTAACCATAGTTAATGGGTACAGTTGGTTACACTTCCCTGTAAATTTTGCTTACAGAACTTTTTAAGGATTGGAGGAAATTAAGCTAGATTATATTTGGATAAAATTCTAATTATTTAAGAATCCTTAGATCGCGGTGATTCCTATGTCCTGTTATTTCCAAGAGCCGTCTTATTGTGATGAAATAAGAAGTAATTTATAAAATATTTTCAGTTTGGAGCTAATCAATGGAGTTTATTTTTTGGGACACTCTGTCATATTTTCAATACCTAAAAATAAACCTACAATAAGCATTTTGAAGCTTTTGTAACCGATTCTTAGTACAGAAATCAGCAGCGGCATAATCTAATAATAAGGATTCGCATACTTTTTTACTAAATTTATAAACTCATAATTTATAAAGACAGTAGAGCGAAGTATGCCCTTTGCAATAGCAATGAAAAATGGTCTCTGAAGCAAAAATCCGTTTATAAATAAGGCAAGGTTATTTTCTAGGAAAGCTATTCTACTTTTTGGGTGACAAGTTAGTTTTGACATTTCCGGTATTAGAATCATGGGTTTGAGAGTGACAGAATATTTTCGAAAGATTTTGGCCATAACCACGCCAATGTGTTCGTCATTTTTAGCAAAAAAATAGCCAGCGAGGAATAAGTATAGTATGTAACACGTGTTCAGTCACTTGTTTGTTAAACATAATTCCGTAGCGCTCCGCTGGTGACTAAAGTGTCGCTTATAAACTTATTGCATAATATACCATTTGCTGCACATAACCAACATGCTTATTTTCGATAGAACTTTATTATTTTCTTTTTCAAAAAAATCATTTTATATTCGTCGAGTACTTGTTTCTAGAATATTACTTATGAGCCTTTCGCTACATATTTTAAAATTAATGAATGAATGCTCCCCTACAATACACCAGAATAACCCATACCTTAAAATGTTGTAAACATATTGGAATTCAACTGTAATTGTTCCTTTGCAGGGTGAGTCAACGAATCATTACCTCATTGGTTTCAAAAGTTATGAGTAAATGGTAATTAATTTATTAAGTAATTGTTTTAAAGTATACAAGGTGGTTCATAAAATGGCGACGAATAAAACATATTTTTTTTTAAATAGAACGCCCCATTTTCAAAATTTGTTTTGAATTCTTTAAAAAGTACTTATGCTTTTTTATAAACAATAATACATACCTTTACCTAATGGTGTTTTCAATATTTTATTTTTTCTAGCAAATAATAGTTTCAACATTTGCAAAGCAAATACGATACAACCATTAAAGTTCAAGATAATACGCAGGTCAGTATCCGTTAAGTAGGTAGCTTATGTGATACATCCCAATCCACTGTTAATCGCACTACTAGAAAACACAAATATCATCCCTGCCATGTGGAACTACATCAAGAACTTCTAGACTGTGACGTTGAACAAAGGTTAAATTTCTGTGTCATTCTAATTAAGTCAATAGAGGTTGATCCAAATTGATTGTCTAAAATAATATTTTCAGATGAAGTTATTAATCGTCTTAACGTGAATTATTATTCAACAGCTAATTTATTTTGGGTCCGGAAGGTACAAAACCAACACCATTAGCCACTTAATGTGCAGTGTGGAATAAAACACTTTAACGGTCTTGGATATTTGAACTTTGTGGAGAATGATTAACCTCAACTTCTTCAAGAAGTTGGTAACATTGAGATCCAAGATAGAACTGGTCGGCATTACCATCGAGAAATTGAAAAATTTGAAATGATTACCCACAGAAATGGATCGGTAGAAGTGGATTCATTTCTTTTGGTTTTTATGTGAATCGTCCTACAACACCAGAAGATATGGAAAAAAGAATTCGGGACGCGTACACGAAAATAACAGCTTTTATGCTAAGGGATGTCCAAGAAAATATAGCAAAAATACTGAACATCTGCATATAAGTACAAGGGCATATTTTTGACTATTTATTGCGCCACAATAATTAATAAAAAATAAGATAAGTTCATTTGTACTAATAGGTATTTAATATTATTTCCTTCTTTTGTGAATTTAAAACTGTGCCGTTATGTTCACCAAAATTGTTAATAACTGTCTGTGGCTTTATTTACGGCTTTAACAAAGTTCTCTCTACTATTCATTTTTTATTCTTAACGGGGCCAGGTTAGCTAATAGCTTTGACAGAAAGGAAGGTAAAAATAGGTTCATGACATACTTAATAAAATTTGTAGGTTTTTTGTAAGTGTAAGATCTTTCAGAAAAAAAATATACATATATCGTATATCATTTAAGAAAATCGAGGTTTTCAATTTAAAATGAACACCCCGTGGAATCTAATTCAAATACCGTTGCATATACAAAATACTCCAGGGATTACCACCAAAAAATTTAATAAAATGAAGCACGTAAATATTTAACATTTCAGTTTGGATGGCATTTGTGAAATGTACATGGATTTAGTCAGTAATATGTCTTATTGGAACAATTCTAAACTCGTTATTTATGGGATCCAATCTTCGATTAAATATGCATAAACTCCAAACTTCGCTAAAGTAGTCGCAAAGTCAATTAAAACTGTTCCATATATTCGAAGTTCTTGAACTTAAAGTTTCAAGCAAGTTAATTCGCTTGCGAATATTAGCGATAAAGTCATGCAAGATTCATAATCCAAATGCTACCTAAATAGCGGACTGAAATACAATTGGTAATTGCGAAAAGTTGCAGTCGTCTAAATTTTACGCATCAATAAAATTATCTCCATTGGAGTGACATATGAGAAAAAAAAACAAATCAAAATTTTCCCTTTCTCTCTGGAAAGCACAAAGTGCAAAAGTGCTGAGCGAGCAATAATGGAGCCCCATAAATTCACTGTCTGCATAAAGATTAAAAAAGTATTTTGAAAAATCTGCACGGGAAAGTTTGAAATCATATGTCACGTTACGTTTTCTCTGGTCGATTTATTGACTCCAAAGTTTCTGCGACACCCCCATAATTCACATAACAAGACTGGAAATATTTTTAAACGTTCGATGTTTCCACATTGACGTATATTTTTAAATTGTCAACGCGATTACGCCAAACGAAACCATAAAAATGGAAATCAAAATTCGATTTTAATCCGGATAGAGTAAGGTACAATTTATTTGAGCGCTTTTAAATTGGATGATGTACGTGATACTTTACAGCTTTAGCGTATCAACGGACAAGCGTAAACCTCAATTTAAAAATAAATTGAGTTTAGAGCGACCGACGACTCTATGCCGAGATGGCGAAGAGATAAACAAGGTGGTCAATGCCGAGAAATGCGCCCGGAATTGCAGTTTTGGACGTTTTGGCAACAATTCAAAACATCCGACATAAAATTTCTAATAAAATAGCGTCTATAATTTAAAGCAGCTGGGTTTAGTGCACCATATTGTTGGTAAATTTTTGGTTTGAATTTCCTTCAAAAATAGATACTACAGAACCGTGAACTAGTTCATGCCTCTCAAGGGCCAAAGATCTCCAATTTTATTAATATAAGCCACTGAGCCTCGTTCAGGACAAATAGAAAAAATGCAACCATCAATAGAGTGAGAGATTATCAAACTTATTTCTTTTACCTAAAACTTAAAGACCCCAACTTCGTTACTTCAATTAATTTAGTTATAGTGTGCATTCTAAACTAGGATTTTTTACTAATGAGAGCAACTAAAACGCAATATTGGTAATACATTTTTATCAAATTAAAAGGAACAATATTGATAGGTAGTCAATTTTTCAAACCAGTCTAACGAGATGGATGGATGAATTTGATTAATTTTCAACAAGTTTATTGATATCACATTCTATTTTACTCAAAAATAGTCGTTCGTCGCTGCCTTTAGTAACTTCCTTCTATTTTTAGTAAACAGCGTCGTCATAGCGTCAAATCCACGTTCACACAAATATGATGATGGGAATGATATCAAAAATCGTTGAACGAACGACCACAATCCAGGGTACAACTGTGGAATTGACTTTTGTAGCCCAAATTTCTGGTAGTCATTTTTAAATTTGCTTTTTATTTCCTCGTTTCTTGTCCGTTCTATGAGTTCTTCTCTTAGCTTGTGTGATATGACTATGTGAACATTTGAAAAAGGATCTAACACCCAGTCTGATAATTACAATTTCGAAATGTCCTGAAATCTGTCAATGAAATCACTGTGTAGATTTTCCAAATGTTGGCAGTAGACGAGCAAGTCATCGTTGTAGCAGGATGCCGATATTCTTCCTGTGTAAGAGCAGCTTGGCTATAAGCTCAAGTCATCGCCTTGAAGTTGGAGAATCATATCATTAAGCAATGTATGATCATTAAGCAATGTATAAATGTGATATCATTCTTTGGTGTGATGAGGTTTTCGCGCAATTCTGTGTACTTTGTTTTCCAAGGACTTTATGAGAGAGTCAAACAGATTGTAAAAATGAGTCAGCCATTTTTTCCTGTGTGAAAGATCAATCTGTTGAAACCTTCGTCATTGACATTAAATAATGTGTCAGTAATTTTTATAGACGGATTTTATTGACTGCTCTGATGACATGTTGCAGTGATTGAACGAGTCGTTCACTTAAATTTGTAGTAACTAAATGCTATTGATGGATAGCGCAATGACTACCAAGCACATCAGAAATGTTATTTAAGTAAGCTGTGAAGCTTTTTTGACGCGCTGTCATAAGTCTTTATCACAAAATTTTTCCAGTGTTTTAAACGCGGTTTCTTCTTTTGTGTATATCTTTAAATTTCTAGCAAATAAAAGTTCTTGACATATTTTTTCATCTTTAATAAACCTCGCGTAAGAAAACACTCATTAGTTGGTGAAGTGGGATCTTCCAAATTAATCGAAAATTGACTAGTCTTCAGATGATTGCACAATGATCCTTCAATGTTTTCAGCCAATTCATCAATTCGTCTTTGCACAGAACTACTGCTCAAGAGAATTTTCGAATTATATCTGTCGACGGTTTATTGAGCATACATAGTAAGCCATCGAAAAAAGTTTCGATACACTTAGCTGAGCAATGCTTCTTGAAAATAGGCAACATTTTTGTCCTTGGTATCTGGATGCACTGGATATTCAAATGATCTTGAAGTCTTGAAGGCTCCTTCGCTTCGTTTGACAATGTTTTTGAACAAAGAAGACACCAATATGGGTTTGTCGAATTTTCAATGAATCCATGCGCACTGTATGGATTCCTTTTTACTCTCAACATCCCTTTGGTTTCAGAAATAAGTTAATAAAGTGTTGAACTTAAATAAGACAAACACACGCAAAATCTCCTATCACCCCTCTAACCCATGTGAACGCCCTCATTTTCTTCTGGACTCCTTAATGCCCTCTTCTAGATCTCAAACGCCCACAAGGGGGCGCTATCGCTCACTTTGACAAACACTCCTCTAATGGAATATCTTTAACTCTCTCTCACTTTGAATATCCATAACCTCGTCAAGTGTTACAACTATGTAATAATGTCTGTTATTATCGAAAAAATAATAGTTTTACTTTTCAAATGCAGCGTCAGAGCAATAAACGTAAACGCTTGGCTATCAGCTTGCAGGAAAAACTTAAAGCGGTTCAAAGATTAAGATAATGGTGAATTGCTTGAAAATATAGCAAAAGTGTAGGTGAGTACGGTTGCAGAATGGACAAAAAATAGTGAAAAACTTGAAAATGCTGTAGTGTTTTGTCATCGCCGGCCCCGGCATGAAGAAGTAGGAGAAGGTGGCTGATTCTTTATTTTTATGGTTTACACACAATAGAGAATGAAGAATACCAATTTTGGAGATCATTTAAAAATAAAAAGCAGTGAGTTTAAGCGAAGATTTGCGGGCCTTCGAAGCGCCTAAAAGTTTTTCTGCATGTGATAGATTGCTAAACCGACGGAAAAAAGAGATAGTGACTTAAATGTTCAAACTTCGGGTGAACGTTTTTAAAAATATGTATTACACAATAAAGTTTTATTCGAACTGGCCGTTACAAAGGTTGGAATAATTAAGAGCGTATTTTACAATATTAGAATCGAATAAATAGGGCTTTTGATGCGGAGTCAGCGATGCGTTATCTTCGCTTAGCTTTGGGCTTCGTCTGCAGTTTGGGACATATAACTAGTGTAAGTCAACTCAAGCTCTTTGCTTATAATTTTTTTAGAACCAGACCAGATCTAAAATTGTGACGAAACCGGCTTGAACTAAAAAATGTTGCCCTCAAGTACCTTAGCTTCAAAAACGGAAGTTGGAGCACCTGGTTGCGAAAATAGCAAAAAACTTTCTTGTTAATGCTTCTGGGAGACACAAACGTCCATTATTATGTATCGGTAAGTCAGCAAAACCACCAGCCTTCAAGGACATTTTTACGAATGCTTTTCCATTTTGTATAAAAAAAGCGAATCTATGTAAAAATTGTGTATTTCAAAATTTCGTACCAAAAGTAGATTTGTTTTTTTAAAGAACGCGGATGCCACAGAAAATGTGTTTTGTTACTAGACAACTTGAATGTGCTGCTGCTGTAACCCATAAATTAGGCTCTGCTGCAATAGTATATTATGCAACAAGTGCGGTAAACGGCATTTGACTCACGAGTTTATTTGACACGAAAGTGTTGCATACTACACTTTTTCTACGACCATTAGTTTTTGGGTACATTTTCGCAAAACAACACGAGTACATTCACTGACATGACCGTCAGAATTGACAAACGTCAAAATTCATCCGATTGCTCCCAAACCCGTGGGGCAAAATCTCGGAAATATCAGAAGTTGGCTCCAATCCGTGGGAAACGAAACTGAAGTAGTAAAGTGATGCTTCCCGCATGCTAGATTGGTGTTTAGTTAGGCAGTTTACAGACGGAAGTAGAAAAAATTTTAAACGTACAGGCATTTGTTAATGCAGCACATTTTGTTAGAAGTAGATGAGGGTGCCGATGTAATTAAATGTCTAAAGAAAATAAACTTGAAAAGTGTGGTATATTGGATAGCTTGCGCTTAGAATCAAGTAAATCTTGGTCAGAGTTGATCCACAGATTAAGAGTCCGACCATGATGAAAGTTCACAGCAAGTTTTCACCAAAATACAAGGATCTGAAAATGTTACCGAAAGAGAAGATTATGAATGGTCAAACAGTGCTGGTGTAATTTTTAGATTTGTATAAATATACATGTATATATATGTACATTCATGTATGTACGCAATACCACGCAGAAAAAACAATTGAGTAATAAAAATTAAATAAATTATATGTTCTACTTTTTTTTTTAATACATAAATTCAAGTAAAATATTTTATAAATATCTTCAAGTCGATCTAGTGATATTTTCCAAAAAAAAATCGGATTTACCGAAAATTCGCTTGTTCGAAATCATTTTGATACCCATTATTTCGGATAATCGGTACTGTAATGTATTATGCAACAATTTTGATAAAGGCTATTTTAATCGGGAGTTTTATAACAAACATGATAAACGAGTTACTGAAGAAGTTTATCAACATTGCATACTCTACTTTTTCTACGACCATTATTTTTGGGGTACATTTTTGCAAAACAGCACAAACGGCATTCACTGAGTGACGTATGATGTGACCAAACCCATGATTAAAATATCAGAAACTTCCGCCGAAGTTCGTTACAACTATGAGTATGGAAGCTGAGGTTTTAGAAGCAGGTGTTGAAGTAGAAGTAATCGGTAATCAGATATTTTGGAATAGGAAGTAGAAAAGAACTATTTAGGACATCTTTTTAGTTAAATATTTTCAAAATGTTCAGCTCTTTTTTATACGCAAACGAATGGTAACAAGCGATACATTTAACAGTACTAACTTCGCCAAAAAAATATGGTCCAATAACTATAAAATGTTTGAGTGACCAGTGTTGTGTCAATTAACTACACCATCACTGCGAAAAGTAGCTTCATCGGAAAACATTATTTTAGAGAAAAATTTATAACCGTGCCCAAGTTTACTGTTCGTCCCACATCACAGTCTATAAATTCTTGGTGTAGTTCCATATAGAAGGGATAATATTTGTGTTTTCTAGTGATGTGATTAACGGTAGATTGAGATGTAATACATAAGCTAGGGTCTACTGACTTAGGGATTTTTCACATTCCGGTTTACCAATTTCCGTTTTTCACATTCGACCACCACTAGCATCCAACCGTTCCATTAAACACTGAAGATGTCTAGTTGGTATAGGTCTATTAAGGTAATTCGTCTTGAAAAGTCTTACAGCCAACAAAGTAATTTTTTGAGCCATCAATTAATTCAGCTTTAGGAAAATCCATACTTTATTTTTTTTTAATTTACTGACAGCACTATGCATTTTATGAACTGATTTACTCAGCTGTCAGGTAAACATTTGACAATGTCATTTTGTCATTGCCAATTAATGTTAATAGTCTTTGAAATAAAGAAAGATAAATACTGGAAAAATTAAAAAAAATTGCAAAGTGTTAAAAATGGGTATATGACATAAAGATGTACGTTTTAATAAGATCTTTCAAAAATATATATATATGTATATAATGCGCCGTTTAATGAAATGGATACTTTTCAATTTAAAACGTTCCAAATATATTCGATAATTTTGAACACCCTGTAGCGTCCAATTCAAATTCCGTTTCTTGTATTTTTTACGTGAACTTTGAATAACGCTAATAACAAATATGAGTGATCTACCTTCAAAAATAATGGAGCTATCGAATTTTTTTTGAAAACGTGAAAAACCATTTAATCAGCATAAACAATTCTTTGTCTTATCAACCTTAAAACTGTTTCGAAAGAACATTAAAGGAGTATTATTAGATAAATAAAGTGGCTTTTTCTTCTAACCTTCAATTAACCACAGAACGATATCTATAATTACTTACTTTATTTTTTTTTATATAATTTATTTTTCTTTACTACGGGTTCACTTAATATAAATTGTACTGCACAAAGGTGTAAAACATATAGATGAATTGTGTTGGGTTAATGTTGAGTAATTTCGTCAGCTAGACTTCGCACTTTGAGAGTTCAGTATTGTTTACTGTGTATTATCTCAATTCTCAATAAAGACTATTATTATTATTAGATTTAGGTATGTATTATTATTAGCAAAAAAGTTGAATAATTTCAAAACGAATTCTTTTTACAACTTTTGTATTTACCATTTTGTCATAACTTTTGAAACCAATGAGATAATTAACATTACTGAAGCCACCAATGTTTTATGAATCACGGTATTTTGTGACAAAGAAATCAATGAATATTTCTGAATCGGACATCTGTCGATTCGGCAAAGCAAAGCGCCAAAACGAAATAACAATTTTAATTCAAACACTTTGAACGAAAATGTTGGACTGCGTAGCCGGGAACTGACGAAATATGACATTCAACGAAACAAACTCGAATCCACTCAACCCCGTTCCAATTCCGTCCTTTAGCACTTATCCGCGTTTCCGTTTTATTGAAAAGTTCCACGGGCGTACGACGTTCCCGATAAAAACACAGACAAACGGTAAAACGTACGTCGGGCCTCCGCCGGAGTAAATATATTACCGGGAAATTTAATAACCTTTAATGTTTGTGTTTAGCCTCAAACCGGAAGTTTGCTACGGCCCCGCGGCAAGCACCTGGAAATGTGTCAAAAAATATTTGAGGTTACGTCAAATGAAGGAGCCGCTACGTGTCGGGGAATCTAATTGCGGGACTTCATCTACCGGCGATGGTTTTTATTTTGAAAACAAACAGAGTTTACGGTCCGAAATACGTCCCGGGATACGTTGCGGGTATAATCTACCTGTTTCTGTTTTTATACGGCGCGGCGTTGTCCACGTACGGAGTAATATCGCCAAATATCGCCAACTCGAGGCGGGTTATTTTTAACCCGCACATAATTAAAAGAGTGTTTTGTTTTTATTAAACGTTCGTTACCGAGCTGTGGAATATTTTGTTGACCGATGTTTGGATCTCATGTACACCGTGTGCCAAATAAAACGAACCACTATACGATCTGGAAACCCATGGGAGATACGAAAAAATGTTTCGTACAAAAGTTTCTTGGACTCTCCTGAAGATTTAAAATATTATAATTTTGTTGTTACAGGGTGTCCCAAAAGTGTCCTCCCCGACATCAACTTTATTACTTTAAATGGAACACCCTGTATATATCGACATTTTTGCAATTCTTGGTTAAAATAGAGGTGCTTCTCTTAAGAAATTAACATTCGAATTTTGCATAGTTTAGCCATAAATTGAGGTTACGTGTTTTCTTTTTCATATTTTGATTGCCCGATATAAAATTGTGTTGTGACGCTACTGATCCAAGTATTGCAACGAAATTTTAATTTCATGATGCACTACTCAATTAGTTTGACAGATGTACAGGGTGTCCCAAATAGGTGGTGCCGTGTTGTCGAATTCAATTTACAAAATCTCAAGATTTCCATATCGAACACCCTTACGTATAAATTCTTGTTGAATTTAAAGCTGCACACATTAGGTCACTTGTTACTTGCAATGTAAAGTATTTTTTAAATAGCAAAGACATGATCCTACTTCGTTTAAAGATACAATACTCCAGATATACGAATGAAACCTATTGCTAACAATGCAGGGTGTCCATTAATACGTGGAGATTTTGAGCAAAATTGAATCTATACTACACACTTTAACAGATTTAATAAAACTTCAGAATTCATATTTAAAAAAACATTTAATAGTGAATTATCTAGATTGATTGAAAATACCTAATAACAAAAATAAATAACTAAAGTTTATAGGTTAACCAAAAAACTATATGTTGAGTTCAAAATTATGTAAATTTCTTTTTAATCTTGTGTATCTTAAACATGCCGGACATTTCAGTCAATGTGACAACAGGGCGTTGTACGCCAAACCGGCAAGGTCTACGTTTCTGCTACGCTAGTAACAATTTTGTTAGTTACGGGGTAGACGTTCACGGCATGGGTCGCGACGTTGCCGCAATGTGAGATACAGTCCATTTATAGAAAAGAAAAATTCAATAAATATTAAGTGATTAAGGAAACGCTTGTATTATTGAAGAAACAAAGTGGTTCTTCGAGCCGGATTGTGATCCATCGAGTGGAGAGTTTTCAATTGAGAGAATTATTGAGTGTTCCGCAAAATTGAAAAACGAGGAAATTGCGAAGTACAGATTGTTGGATCAACTGTATTCGCAAAGAAAATTGTGCGAAAATTGTGAGGGAAACGTTTACGAGTCCGTAAACGAACGCCGGCAAGCAAAAAAGCGCAGCTGAGACAAGGCGGAGCGGCGCGGTGCATAAAGCATTGTTTGAAGGTCGTCGTTGCGGTGCCGTGGAGTTTATCGCCGAGCGCGGCTCGGCGTTGGAAATTGCACGTGCGGGCCGTACGATCACGCAGCGTTGCTACGACGCGACGGAGGACGAGACAGGTAAAGTCGCCGTTAACCTGTAAGTCGATCCTTTTCAAACCTTTGTTGGATTTTGTAGTTTGTGGTCTCTATTTTGTGCGTCAAAAATCAGCAAAATGGCTGAGCAATTAAACCAATTAATTAGAAAGCGAGCTAGTGTAAAAGCGAGCTTATCTCAATTTAAAAGGTATTTAACAAATTTCAATGTGCAAACTGAAAGCGCATCTTCAGAAAAAGAAGTGTTTATGCAATTGCAATTTAGAACAGAGAAAATAATCGAGTTATTAGATATTTTTGAACAATATCAAAGTGAAATTGAGGTAATATGTTCGGAAACAGATTTAGAGAGCCAATTTAATGAAAGGGAAGTTTTCCAAACAGAATTTTACAATATTGTCGCAAAGGCAAAAAATATTTTGGGTGATTTTAATGATACGAACAACAAAAATGAGTGTTTGCAAAATATTACGCATTCGGATTCCAACTCTGTCATTTTTCAGGAAAATTTACGGCCAAATTCTAATGAAACGATGGGTGTACGATTACCTTTAATAAACTTACCAACGTTTGCTGGAAACTACTCAAAGTGAGGCTCCAGCAAAGGAGGAAATTCAATAATTAGAATTTAGCGCTTCAAATTATGAGATCGCGTGGGACATTTTGTGCAAAAGATATGACAACAAGCGTATTTTGGTGCAGATATTACTGGGATTTACGATATACAGCCCATAAAATATGAATCTTATTCAAGTTTGAGAAATTTCATTGATAACGTAGACAGGAATTTACGAGCCTTGGAACATTTGGAAGAACCTGTAAAATTTTGGGACACCTTAATTTTGTATCATTTAGGAACTAAACTTGATCGCGTTACATTAAAGGAGTGGGAATCTTTTAAAATAAAAACAGAGATGCCTGAGTTAAAAGATTTTAAGCAATTTCTAAAAAGCCGTGCAGACTTGTCAGAGACCTTGGAAAACAATTCCCGGACAAAATTGAAGGAAAATTTTACCGGGCAAAAACAAAGGGTTTTTGTTGCTGGGGTTGAAAAAAGCAAGTGTGTTATTTGTAAAAGCGGTCATGACATCAGCGAGTGTAAGAAATTTTTGGAGTTAACAACCAGCCAGAGAATTGCGCAAATAAAACGAAACAAATTATGCATGTGTTGTTTTTCGAACAAGCATTTTAGTTTTAATTGTCAAGGGAAAAAATGTTCGCAGTCTGGTTTAGGGCATAATGTTCTATTACATTTTTATAACCAACGCCAAACTGAACATGGCAGTGTTGAAAGTGCCCCAATTGCTGACGTACGAAAGGCTGTAGAAGCGTCTTCAAATGAAGGAAGTAAAACCTCTGTGGCGCTATCCAGTAGAAATTGTGGGACTCAAGGTCAGGTGTTACTTTCTACAGCGATTGTCAAAATAAAAGATGTGAGTGGCAATGTGCATCATTGCAAGGTTTTGTTAGATTCAGCTTCAATGAGCAATTTTATCACTGAAAAGATGTGTGACAAACTTCGGTTAAAAACAAAAGATGCGAATGTGTGTGTGGTTGGGATTGGTCAAAACATTGAAAAGATTTCGAAACGGTGTGAAGTAGAAATCAGTTCTCAGAAAGGTGATTTCCAAATTCCTATCAGTTGTTTAATCATTCCGAAAATTAGTGATGAGATTCCTTTGTGTGAAATTGAGTTAGGGCCAATAAACATTCCAGGAAATATTTGTCTAGCAAACAGTGAATTTCATTTGCCTGATGAAGTGGATATGTTAATTGGTGCAGGTGTGTTCTGGAAACTCATAAGAGTAGGAAGAATCGAATTAGGGGAAAACACACCTGTCTTACAAAACACTTGTTTAGGATGGCTAGTAGTGGGCTACATCAGTGGACAAGGATCGCGAATCAAACCTAAGAAAACGGTGTGCAACCTAAGTATCGGTACAGAGGTACAAGACCAACTGGCCAAGTTTTGGGAACTAGAAGAGCCAGGTGGAGGTCAAATCGAGGGAATGACACGGGATGAAGTTGATTGTGAAAATTTGTTTATGTCAACAACAAGACGTGATCAGGATGGTCGATTTGTTGTTGCAATCCCATTGAAAATGAGCATTGAAAAGTTGGGAGATTCTCGAGAGATGGCATTGAGGAGATTTTACTCTTTGGAGAGGAAATTTGCCAGGGACAAACAACTACATGTAGATTATTGTGAATACATGAGAGAGTATGAAGAGGTAGGTCACATGACTCAAGTAAGTGAGGACATCACGAATGAAAGGTGTTATTACTTACCACATCATGCTGTGAAAAATGAAAGAAGTTCTACAGCAAGGTTAAGGGTTGTGTATGACGGCTCTGCACAATCAGACTCGGGTGTGTCACTTAACGATTTGCAATTTTCGGGGCCAAGAATTCAAGAGGATATCATTTCAATTTTGTTGAGGTTTAGACAACATGAAGTAGCATTCTGCGCAGATATCGCCAAAATGTACCGACAAGTATGGGTTAGGGAAGATCAACGCCATCTACAAAGGATACTGTGGAGACAAAATCCAACAGAAGAAGTCAAGGTCTACAATTTAAACACGGTGACGTTTGGATTAACCTCAAGTCCATTTTTAGCGGTAAGGTGTTTGCAGGAACTGGCAAAAAATTGCGAACAAACGCAGATTTCAAAGGTAATTGGCAAGGACTTCTACGTTGATGATTTGATATCAGGGGCCTCGTCGATTCAAGAGGCACTTCAGATAGTTAAGGGTGTTTGTGAAGTTTTAAAATCTGGTGGGTTTGAGCTCAGAAAGTTCAGTTCGAACAAGAAAGAGTTCTGGGAACAATTTGGAGTAAGGCCCAAGGCAGAATTACAAACTCTTAATCTAGGAGAGCATCAACACAAAACTTTGGGATTGTATTGGGACTGTCAGGCAGATATCTTTACCTACAGGGTGAGGGAATTTTCAAGTAATTCAAGTACCACAAAACGGAAGATTCTGTCAGAAATTGCCCAGCTGTTCGACCCACTTGGGTTAGTCAGCCCATGTGTCGTCATTCCCAAAATTATTTTACAAAGATTGTGGATTCTCAAGTTGGATTGGGACGATGAAGTACCGACCAATATTGCCCAAGAGTGGGGACAATTTAAGCAAGAAATGGTGAAATTAAACATGCTGCATATTCCAAGACATGTAGGTAGCAACAATTCAGAGGACATCGAACTTCATGGATTTTGTGATGCTGCACAAGAAGCGTTTGGAGCATGTGTCTATGTCAGAATTGTCACGAAGGAAGGAAGTGTAGTCGTTCGCTTATTGTGTGCAAAAAGTAAAGTTGCCCCGATAAAGGCACTAACTATACCGAAATTGGAATTGTCAGGTGCATTATTACTTTCAAGGTTGATAAAAGAAGTACAAACTTCCATGACGTTAAATTTCAGGAAACTGTTTTTGTGGAGCGATTCTACAGTAACATTAAGTTGGATAAAATCACCAGCAAATCAATTCCAAGCTTTTGTCGCAAATAGAGTATCTCAAATTCAGATAATTGGCATTATGTGCGGTCAAAAGAAAACCCCGCAGACCTAGTATCCCGGGGACTTTTTTGTTTCCAAGTTGTGTGGAAATAAATTGTGGTTTGAAGGTCCACAATGGTTGTCACAAGATTTCTTTCCAAATCAGGGTGTTAATGTGCCTTTAGAGGAACTTCCAGAAAGGAGGAAGCGAGTAAAAGCCTTTTTGAATGCAGAGAAGAATAGTCTAGAGATTTTTTCCAGATATTCCAGTTGGACAAAATTGAAACGTGTATTTGCATATTGCTTAAGGTTTACGGCACGTTGCAGAAAATTGGATAGTCACTAATCAAAGAATTTGACAGTAAAGGAACTCCAAGAGTCTGAAAAAATGTTAATAAAGTTATCACAAGATGAATGTTTCGAAAATGAGCAGAAAATCTTGGAGACCGGTGAGAAGATAAAAAAGGGTTGGTTGTCAAATTTAAATCCGTTTCTAGACGCCGACGGATTAATCAGAGTGGGCGGAAGACTAGCGCTTTCAGAATTTAAATATGACAAAAAATTCCCAATTGTGTTAGACCCAAAACATCCATGTAAAAAATTGATTGTTAAGGCAGAGCATTTGAGACTACTGCATGCAGGCCCTCAATTAGTGCTCAGTTCATTAAGGGAAATTTATTGGCCACTAAAGGGCAGAAATGTTGTGAGAAAGGTGGTGCATGAATGTGTTGTGTGTTCGAAGGTTCAACCTAGGTCCTTTGAAATACAGATGGGAAACCTACCTAAGGCACGAGTGATCCCACAATTTCCATTCAATACCACAGGGGTTGATTATACAGGGCCGTTCAATTTTAAAATAGCTTTGGGACGGGGCACGCGTTTGTACAAGGAGTATGTTTATTTATTTATCTGTTTTTGCACACGTGCAATACATTTAGAGGCTGTAACAAGTCTGTCTACGCAAGCATTTGTTGAAACTTTCAGGAGATTCGTGTCTAGGAGGGGCAAACCAGAAAAAATGTTTTCAGACAATGGTAAAAATTTTGTGGGTGCGCAGACAGAACTGAGAGAGTTGGGAAAATTTTTGCGTAATAATCATGTCAGTTTAAAGATATTGATTGCGACAGAAGGTGTTAATTGGTCTTTTATTCCGGCATATTCGCCTCATTTCGGGGGTTTATGGGAGTCAGGGGTAAAAAGTGTTAAATACCATTTAAAAAGAGCTGTGAGCAAGGCAAATTTGACTTATGAGGATTTTTCTACTTTGTTGTGTCAAATAGAGGCCATTTTAAACTCACGTCCTCTTACTCCAATGTCCTCTGATCCTTCTGACTTGGACGTTTTAACCCCATCCCATTTCCTGATCGGAAGAAGGGCAACCTCATTACCGGAGCCACGATTGCTCGAGCAACCTGAAAATAGGCTTGCTAGCTATTAATGTATTCAACAATACCAACAAGGTTTTTGGTCTCGTTGGTCACTGGAATACATAGCTGAACTTCAGAGGCGCCTCAAATGGAAGGCTGGCGGGGACACTCTGCAGGAAGGGACATTGGTGATCGTGAAAGAAGAAAATGTGCCTCCCTTGTGTTGGAAAATGGGACGCATCGTTCAGTTATACCCAGGAAAGGACAACATTAGTCGGGTGGCTGATGTAAAAACGAGTGAAGGTGTCATCAAACGTTCATTCGCAAAATTGCGTCCATTGTTTCACGAAAGTGGGTGAGAAAAAAACTCAGTTCAAGTGTTTTCAAAGGTTGTCTAAGACAAATTGGATTTTCAAGAAATGTTTGTTTTATTGTTTTTTTTTTTTTGAAAGGGGGTTCTTTCAAGGCTGGGGGTATGTTGAGTTCAAAATTATGTAAATTTCTTTTTAATTTTGTGTATCTTAAACATGCCGGACATTTCAGTCAATATGAACAGGGCGTTGTACGCCAAACCGGCAAGGTTTACGTTTCTGCAAGGCTAGTAACAATTTTGTAGCGTTACAGGGTAGACGTTCACGGCATGGGTCGCGACGTCGCCGCAATGTGAGATACAGTCCATTTATAGAAAATAAAAATTCAATAAATATTAAGTGATTGAGGAAACGCTTGTATTATTGAAGAAACACTATAACTTATTTTAAATTCAAATAAAATATTCAAACAGAATTCAAAAAACTGCGATATATACAGAGTGTTCAATTTAAAATAGCAAAGTTGATGTCGGGGGAAACTTAAAATTATAATATTTTAATTCTTGAGGAAAGTCCAAGAAATTTTTGTACCAAACTTTTTTTTCATATATCCTATGAGTTTCCAGATCGCATAGTGGATCGTTTTATTTGGCACACGGTTTCCCATTTTGGTCGCGACTGAAGGGTATGTTCGTTGTTAATGAAGATAGATCCTTGCGTTTACGAACACCTTTATTATTTTTGTGTGAAACGAAAGATGATGTTCACAGATAGCGCAGAATATACAGTATATCCGGTCAATGCTCCATTTAAGTCTCATGTTCCGGGACATGTGGAGAATAATCATGGGATATACGTTAGCATATATACTAAGGATATACTGTAAAATACATCCCAGGGATATCCTCTGAATGAATAGCTTGCGGATTTACTGTACACGATATACAACAGATATCCTCTAAATAGATCGCCTGAGGATATCCCCTTGCGCCATAATCGGAACATTAGAATAGAAACCTAAAAAGTTAAATTTTGAACAACGGAGAAGTTTTTTTAGATTTGTGGTGTTTAGGCAACGATTTTGTGCACATCTACATCGCTGTCAGCGTTGGCAAGACCTAAAAAAATGGAATCAAACCGTTAAAATATTTTAATAAAAATGCCACAGAAAATGCGGATTCATTTACGTGACAAAATTACAAAAACGTAAAAATAATATATTTGTTTATAAGATTCTCGTCTCGTTTCGTCGTCCGTCATATTTTCAGCATTGTCTTTGTTGGCGGTATACGATATACGGCGCCTTGGCGCCTATTTTGAGTATTTTGTGTGCTGTACTTACCGCTTTCAGTGTTTTCATTTCAGATATTTTTTTGTGGTATTATTATTACTAAAG
Organism: Cylas formicarius; assembly: GCF_029955315.1. Classification (NCBI taxonomy): domain Eukaryota; kingdom Metazoa; phylum Arthropoda; class Insecta; order Coleoptera; family Brentidae; genus Cylas; species Cylas formicarius. The sequence continues at coordinate 11,917,537 of NW_026844319.1, read as the reverse complement.
AAGTAATAATTCATCTAAGTAAAGCTTTAATACATAACATGATAATAATAATAATACATAACTAATAATACATACGATTTGATCAATTTTAAGCTGAAAAAACCATTGTTGTGTAATCTACCAACATCATGCCTTGTTTTTTATTATTTTGCTAGGTCAATGGGATAGCAAGATCAGGCGGCGGCAGCGGTTATGAGTTTGTAAAACAAGCTCTGTCAAACTGAGAAGTCATATTTGTTCTAGTTTTTTTGCGCGCGATAGTACCCACTCTCATGAAAGAGATCTTACTGATGAGAGTTTAATGAGGTTTGCATTTAATGAAATGAAATACATAAATGTATATCTACATCATTGTAGAGATTAGCATCTAACATCACTTTCATGAGAGTACTATCAGCGTTAAATCAAGTTTTTACTTAAAAGGCGGATGTAGGGATTTTATAAAGCTGTTTTTTAAAAATATAAGATACTAGTCTCGTTCGTTTTTTTTATAAAGTACAGATATATAAAACCTGTCTTTTTCAAAACTAAAATATTTTCAGATGCGGATAAGAAGGCAAACACATCACAAACATCAAAAGCATGGGAGAATTCAATAGCTGCTTGGCTGAAAAAAGGTACTTTCATCAAAGAATGAGAGAAAACCTATCAAATATTGGTTATTCTTTTAGAGTTTGGTTCCAGATATAGTATCTTTCTCTATTTTTAAGATATTTTAGGTTAGGTTGTTCTATATTTTTGCTATATTGTATACCTACAATTTTTTCATATTTACAATAGAAAAAAATTAGGTGTGTATAAAATGTGCTTTATTAATGGTCACTCCTACAATTTTACCATCAAAAGCAAAATTAAAGATTAAATATTAATTGGCAAAAACTTGTGCATTTCAAATATCGCCTACTCCTATCCTGCTCCAGTGATGACTTCACCAACCATACCCAATAGGTTAATGCCATCACAGGCGAGTACCAAATACTGGGATAGAATTTTTGTAGTCGTACAACCAATTGAACTACTGGACATTATCTTTCCAGTATTTCTCATAGGCTGGTGGAAATAACCTAATAATTAAGTAAGATCCTACATCCTCACAGTCGGATATACTAACGACGTCTCAACTAGTATAACTGCATATCCTTAGTATGTCCTAACAAACATCCTGCGGACATACGTATCTGATATACTGTGGGCATTTCAATTATATCCTGGAGACGTCTTAAGGATGTCTCTTAGTTGAAACAGTATACCCCTAGGATAAACGCTATGTCCCGTCAGATGTCCCGAGGATGTTTTACGGACGTCCTTGTGGGTTAACAAAATTTTCATGACTTGCTTAGTTTTTAAAATACAGGGGGTTTGGGAAATTTGAAGTTTTGAGGCAACCCTCGTATCTCGGATATCCTAGGAAATGTCGGAAACGTGAAAAGCGCATCCGATATAGATTTTTACGTAGAATTCAGTGACATAATCAGTTCTTTTTCTAAATGGTTTCGTCTTTTTGAAAAAAAATAAAAAGTTTTTTTTGACACATATCTTATATGCCAATTTGATTCCGTTTAGTATGAGCTTCTCAACAATGTATAACCGTATGGGGTTATTTGGGTAGATGAACTCACAGACATTATTTTTGTTAATTTTCATGAAGATATATGCAGTAGGCCTTAGGAAAACGATTTAATAAATATCCAAAATATCCCTTTTATCCCATTTATCCCTGACAATACTTACACAGTAACTTTTATAATTTGCATGAAACCAAATAATGGATTATTTTCCTTGAATTGTCAGATAATTTTAAGAATATATATTAAGCATATTCCTGGGTGCCAGACGATGTAACGAATTCGTCCTTAGGGCTGACCTAAAGCGAACAGTATACATTCTCCACTTTGATTCACCAACCCTAAGGGACGGCTGCATTTTACCCTCTGTTAACACAGCCACCTTTGGGGATCTGCAAACTATATAAAGAATGGCTAACTTAATCTCCTTGAGTTGACGGAGAAACCTATTTACTTAATAATATATGACATTGGAGTTTTCCCGTTCTCACTATATCTCTGCCGGTTCATTCAGACTGCTCTCGGTAAAGTTGCAGCGTTGACGAATTTCAGAATGTGCTATATTTTAAATAATTCTGGGTATGATCATAAATCAGGATGCAGTATGGAGAAACCAAAACATTTGTCATATCTTATTTATATAGTTATGTTGTTTTAGATTGAATAATTTCTTTAAATAACATCTACCTATTTAATGGACTATAAATTATTATAATGGGTATTTTATTAGCCAAATAACTCATCGAAATTGACGAGATAAGAGTATATAATCTCGAAATCGAATTCCAAGCAATAATTCGGATTACGTACTTATAAAATCCCTAAAACACGCCCCAGCATACCCGACTATATTTTTAGAAATAAATGTCTATTCAGCTGATCAGTGGACGGTTCAGATAAATAGAACTTAACTAACAATAAAATAGTGTTCAATGAATGATACTAAGTAGAACGATAATTATTATATTCGCGATTGATTAATACCTGCATAAACTAATTAGTAAAAATTAAAGATTCTTATGTTTTCCAATACATGGATTTTTTAAAGGGAGATTCACCGTTATTAATTCGACCAATAGGTCTCAAACGCGTTTGATCGGTTAATTCACAAAATTCTCATCATCAAGCTTGGCACTTGTGGATTCGCTGAATCGCTTAATTTGTTGTCTTCATACATGTCTATCCGCACTCAGTACATCTATCTCTATGGTCACGCCTGCGAGGAATATGTTGCTTTCTCAGGCGTTCCTCCAGGCTCAATACTGAGGACAACTCAGCAGTTGGTATCTAAATAACCAGTTCAATATGATTATCATCTTTTTAATAAAATCCTACTCCATTCTAACACTATTTATGATTTAGGAGTAATATTCTACTCAAAATTACCCTTTATTCCCCATGTTAATAAGTTATAGGCAGATGATCCTAAAAGCTATGGCTTTATCGTACAGTACAATAGAGACATTGACAATACAGAAGTAATAAAAATATTAACGAACTTCTATTTCAGTTTTTAAAATACATATGTTATAAAATGGAATTAGTATATCCCCCACAAAGCTTTTATTAAATAAACTTAGTTATGTGTCTCTTAGCAATCATCATAATTTCCATTATTTAATGACTGTTTTTGATTGCTGTGACCTATTATATAGACTAAATTTTCTTGGTCCCCGTACTAAGTCTAGACATAGTAGGTAACAGACACAATCTTGCTGCCCACACTAAGAACGCATATTATAAAATTTTCACCTAGTTTCTCAATGTACTCCAAATATAATGATCGACCCGATTTGGGCTTTTGTCCGCAATCTTTTGGTAAAGCAAAAAGATTATTGCCCATAATTATAAATTTCAGTCTTTTCCTCTACTTTTGTTTGTTTTTATTAGAGTTAATACTCAGTTAAATTGTAGGTTAAGTTTCGTGATATAATTATCCCATCCAATGCCTGTGTTACTATTATACCTATTTGTACTGAAACCTCTCTGTAAGTTAAACTTAGGAAGACTTTTTTTTTTAAATAAATATATAGTGCTAGCAGTTAAAATTGTAATTTCCAGAAAAATGAAAATGTTTCAAAAGTGTAGAACGCCATTTTACTATTTGATTAAAAAAATAAAACAATTATTATAAAACAATATTTAATTTAATTTGACAATAACAATATAATTTTGTGATAATTTTATTGCGCAACCATAAACCGTTTGATATTTAAAATCATTTTTTGGAATGAAACGTTAAAATAAATAAGAAATTGCTGATAAAAAATATTTGAACTACTATTTCAAAAAATTAAATTTTCATTATTTTTGTCTGGATTAATCTGTTGAATGAGACCTTCGTAAACTATAGCGAAATATAACTGTAATAAAGAATCAATTTTAGTAATGTTTTAAACAAAAATTAGAGAAATTAATTACCTACTCCCTACTCTGCAATACACTTATGTACGCGCCAAGCGTCAAGTTTTCGGTGGCTTTTAGCAGCTGATGGTATTTTGACCTTTCTGAAGGTCATATCAGATGTCACTTAGTAAATATATTGGTACTGTTTTACAAAAATATATCTTAAAACTAATGGTCGCACAAAATGTATAGCATGAAACACGTTCATAAACTTCTTCACAACTTCGTTCATTAAATACCGCTCATGAAAAACATAGTTGTTGCTAAGGCGTCGTTTATAAAACTTGTTGAATAATATACTATTAAAAACCATATTATTATTTAGCTAAAGTCCAAACTAAGGCTGCTGATAATAATGTCATTTCCAGACCAATTTTTCACTCGTCCATGGAGTTCAAATAATCCGTTTTGTAATGAAGCTAGTGTATTTTAGCGTAAATAACTCTTAAGCAGTTTTTTCAATGCTTTTAAATTTGACAATTTCAGATAGTTGCTTTCCAACTACTATGTTGTCCAATACTGACACTATACTGGAATCATAGAGTATAAGCTGTCAGGCAGTTTTGACAATGATTGTATCTTGCAATCAATATTTACCAAAGCAAAATTAAGTAATGTAAAAGCATTGTTCGAAAACATAATACAACTTTTACTACAGAATTTTACAAATGCTTGATTTATTCAAAAATTTAAATAAATTAATACATTCCCGAGTTGCCATCTATACCAAATGGAAAAAAATGCTTGTTATTTGTATTGTGCATTTCCAAGAATTTTATTGCGATAGTAAGAGCAAAGTTTATGTTTATTAAATTAGTGATGGGTTTGGCTACTATATCTTTTAACTTCAATTAAGGAACTTTAGTTAAAACTCAAACTCCCATTTTGATTAAATGAAATGAATAGACATTTTTTGTCACAATAATGCTTCCTTTAGGTTTTCTTTTAAATTTTATGACACGTTTTTTTCCAAGTTGTTAGGCGCTTATGCAGTATTGATATAGAAACCACAAACCACATAATGAGCAAATCATTACAATCAGCTACATGCATCAGTTTGAGCCAGCTCGTTCGCTGATCCAGCTTCCTACATGCGTATTTTGTTTGGTGTCAAACACAGATCGTCTTGATTCTGATGCGCTTGCAAAAGTGGAATACTTTTATAAAATGTGGCCTTTTATCTAAAGAACGTATTCAAAACGTAAAACGGAACACGAAATTTGCAACGTCAGTTATCCCCGAGCGCACACGGCATAATAAATTACCTTCACAGTGAAGAACTTTATGTTAAGTCCTTGCTGACAAATAAGGTAACGATACCCCGGAATTTAATAGAAGTTGCCGACAATCGTTCATTCCGTACGGGCGCTCGTAATTAAATAAGTTTTACGATAACGTTTGAAGTCTCACTTTGCAGGAATATTTTAATGCGGACAAAGTAGCGATGTGTTTATATTTAAGTTACATTTACGACTGACAAGTTTCGTATTGCCTTTGATAAAACGCTGGGGAAAGATAGTTTACAAACTTTGTCCTTTGTACCTCTACGTAGATATCAAAATTAAGTAAAGCGCTGATAATCAGAAGCGCACTTCAGAAATACAAGCAACGAACCTTCAGTTAATGGGAAAAACAAGTATCATTACGAAATGTCAAAGCGGGAAGAACGGTTAAAGTTATAAAAACGCAAAATACGCAAATGAAGAGGTCTAGTTGCAATTTTATTTAACTCGAAATTAAAACGTAAAAATAGAGTAAAAGCTTAGAATCGGAAGCAGTTACGGAATAAAATAATGAAGCAATATTATTAACCCAGATTAAACATCAACACAAGGACGAAGGTGTTATAAAATTTAATAATTTGAAAATTGAGACTCGTTATTTAGGTTCAATTGTCCTTTTTGCGTTACCTTTTATTTTATTGCTCTGCACCTGCTTACATATTGTTTGTGGGGAGTGGAACTACAGGAGGGGCATGAGCATGACTTATTTCCATATTGGTGAAGGGGTAAAATTATTTGATCGCTTATAGGTTTCTAAAAATTCTCGGAATTTTTTTTCGTTGGTAGAAGAATTGAAACATGAACCACATATGAAAACAAAGCAATGCATTTCCAACGTTTAGAATCTATAGTAATTTTTTATGCCGAGGTCTCATTGAATTGTAAAATAGCCAATGGGCACTTTTTGCCATTGAAGTGTGCTTGGGTTTTTGTGTGTTTATTGATTATTAGAGACTATACTTGATACTTGATGAAAATCCATTTAATAAAATAAATAAGAACTAAAAGTACAGATTTTCACGAAATTATATATTTTGACATGCCAATTGTTTCGACAACACCGTGTCTTTATCAAACATTTGATAAAGACACGGTGAAAATCTGAACTTTTAGTTCTTATTTAATTTTATTTTTATCGAATAAGATTTGATGCCCGGTATCCTGACTATGTAACACAACTGCTGATGAGTTTATTTGTGGTAGCCTTAAGGCTCCTTCAGATTCTTTGGGCCCACTTAATATCGTTCGTTTCGTCTCTCCAATGTATTCTTTGCTGCATATGCATGGTATCTCAAACGGAATTTCGTTTTTGACGTATCAAAAATGTTGAGAGATTTTTGGATAAGTGTTAAATCGGCTTTTGACATTATATTCATTAAGAACTTTTTAATATATGGTCAATGATGTTTTGAATGTAAGGAAGGACAAGAGTGGCAAGTGTGGAGTTGCGTTCGGACTCACTGTCTTTGGAAGGTTGTAGTGTAGTGTATTACATTATTAAGGTGTTTTAGGATCAGTGATTCGGGACAGCTCTGTAAACAAGAGAGTTAATAACCGATGATTTTTGGGCTGGATGATGATGTGACAATGCATTAATATATCGGTGTGTGTGTGCTTCTGTAACAGAATGACCCAAGGTGGCGTCTGATTTTCTATTGATAGGAATGGAACTAACATGGGGCATTATTATTAATCTCTAATTAACTGAGGCAACATGAATGAGCTTTCAGACTACGACAAATAAATTCATCAACAGTTGCCGAACACAATCACGAGAGCGGACATCAAATCTTGTTCGATAAAACTGAAATTCTTGCATGTAATAAATCCTTCTTGGCAACAAAAACTCCGAGAATTTTATAAATTTATAAGCAACCAAACAATCTTAACCGCGATTCAGGAAGATGCCAACAGGATGATTGGCGAAATATCAGAAAGTTTGATTCAGAATTCCAAATAATTGTAAATAGTGAAACTACTTTTATAAAAGTGTTTGTCTGCTAACAATTTATGATTTGTGTTTGGATAACTGTGTTGTAACATTGGTTTGCAGTATCGTGAAAAGAACGTTCTTTCGAGGGTATCTATATAGACGTTCATATTACAAAATTACTTTTGTATGATATTAAAAACTCTTCACTAGAATGGAGTAGAAACTTTTTATCATCAGACTGATATTAACACTAACGTTTCTGTTCAAAGGTACTTCATTTCTTTATTATTTATGTCAATAATATATACGAGGTTTTATAAAACTCATTTATTAACTTATTTGCTGATGATACGCATATTTCAATCTCCGGAATGGATTGCGAAGAATTAGCTACTAAACTGCATATCAAAATGTAGCATTTCCATAAATAGCTGTGTCACTATAAACTAAAATAAAACAGCTCAAAAATCAAATGCACGGTTATTGGTTCTAAAGTTAACTGCCCAAGATTATATCAGGGAATTCGGTAGATATTCAGAGTGATAAAATTTTCCAAAATTTAACTATATATTTATAGACAATAGACTAGGTAGATAAGAATAGAATTATTTATACAATGAAATAGGGTTATACGAATTATATTGAACTGTGATTGATATACTCCTATAAAGGGAATGTTAGACCAGCCAAATTGGCTAAATATAAGTCAGTCCATTAGATGAGCAAATTTCATTTTTGTTTATGGAATTGTGCATAACCACCAACCAAGCTATCTGGAATTAAATTTTTTACCAACATAATAGAGGTCCCAATTATCATTTCAACAAAAGAATATATTTATATATTATTGAAAATGCCCATTGGCTAAAATTATAAAAAAAGACTTACAAGTAGTTCATAGTTTGTAAATTACGGTAGCTTAGGTGCTAGAATCAATTTATTACTGATATTGCACTCTCTGCATTCTTAGGATTAGAACAGCAGTGAGTTACATAACATAGCACGATAATTAAATATTGTAACGAGTGTCTCCGTCCCAAGGAATCGACTCCACGCGTCTAGTAGGGTGTATAGTTAACAGTAGTGTGTAGAACACCTTGTTCAGTTTCACCATCGCGTTTGACGAACCCGAACTATTTTAGTAGGTTTAGGAAGGTAACAGCTGGTGTCAGGTGTGGGGTCAAAATTTATTTCCTACAATTCTTCTACCTTTTTCTACGATTTTCCATTGCATTTGAATTTTCTACAAACGTTTTCTTTAAATTTTCGATTTTTCTTCCTAATTTGCTGGGATTTTAAAAAACCGTTTCGATTTTTTTTTCCATTTTTTCATCTAACTTTGCAGTAATATTTGTTCCATATCTGTTCTCGATCTTTGCTCCATACATGTATAGAATTTTCTTCTAATCGTTGGTCCATATTTGCAGAACTTTCCAGAAATTTCTGTTCCAGTTTGGAAAAATTTCGGGTAGTTTTGGTTCCAACATTACTAAAAATGAATGAAATGAAATATGAAATAAATACTTTTGAAGATTTCCATCGTTTCCAGAATTCAGTTTTATTAACCATATGCTATGGATCGGATTTTTTCGGTATATTTTAGTTACTAATAATATTTTGACTTTTCTGATGATCACTTGACAGTGAATCTATTCTGTAAAGTTTTTCAAAAATGTACCCAACAAGTAACGGCCGTAAAAAAAAATATAGTATGCAGTACGTTGATAAACTTTTTTAGTTATTCGTTTATTATATACTCTGCGCTCCGCTCGTGCCAAATCAAACTCGTGACTAAAGTGCAGCTTATGAAACTGATTACGTGATGTACTATTTTTTTAATTGATTCATATAGTGACATCTTTCCTAGTTTTGACTGGTGTCAAAATGACTCACGTTTTGCGAAAAATTTTCATCAGTGATAAATAGAACCTTTCGAAACTATTTAACATTACACCTTTCGTGCTTTTTCTATTTAATAAGTTATCGAAAAGGTAACAACCCTATGCGGTGTATAGGTAGTGGTAGTTTAATCCTTACGCCAAGAATACGGGGTTATATCCAAAAAGTTTTCGGACCCTATTTTACTTCTTTATTTTACAAAAATGAAAAAATAAATGAATTTTTCAATCTATGATCGGTAATGTTTTAGATATCACTTTTTTAGCTATTTGCGTTTTTAGCTTTTTTCGTTTTGAGGTTATTTTGAAAATGTCGTGACCCTTGTGTATTACTAAAATAATTCAGTGTCGACGCGGTCAGGTTACAGAATTATAAGACAATATTTTACTTATTTTTTCATTTTGATTGAGAATTTTGTAGAATTTTAAAAGAGTCTCAAAATTTTGCAGTTTTAAAATAGCAGATAATTTTGCAAGGGCTATTTAAAAAAATAGAGCAAATAGCAAAAACTTAATCTGGCAAACTTGTCAATTTTGAAATAGTTACAAATTTTTTGTGGACTCAGCGCTCCCCCACACTTTCTATTTCTTCTATGCAATATTATGCAAGATATCGTATACGAAATAGCGGAACCTTATATTGGTATTGGAACCTTATGAGACCAAAAAACCAACTCAAAATTCAATATTTGAAAAATACAATAGCAGTAAGTAAATTCCATTTTTTAAAAAATAATTAATTTTGCTTAAAAATTGTCATACTCATAAGGATCAAAACCTGACCTAGTCCATATTTTATTTAATATATTTTAACAAAAAAATAAAACGTATAATACGTATGTCCCAAAATATCGAAAATCATCAGCAATTTTTTTTATAAGCTGACCACGCACGAGGAATTTTATTAAGAATTCAACAGAGGTCGATCCCGGGGTTTTAATTTAAAGATTTTCTCTCCGAGAAACGTAATTTCTAATTCGCCGGCGTTTTAACCTAAAGCTGAGCCATCCTTTGTGATGTGGTCGACCGGCTAGTGCAATTATTTGACTGCCGTTTTCATCACATTTTAAACTCTACTTTGTACTTTGTCAGGTTTCAGTAATCAAAGTAACGGCAGCGCAAATTGTCTTCAGAATATTGCCGAAGAACATCAACTACAGTCCAAATAAAGGAAAACCTTCGATAAAACTAAAGTTTTTGCGTATAATCAATTCTTATACTGGAGTTTTAATCTAGGGTGTGCTAAACTTTTTCTAAAGTATATATCAGAAAGGTAAGAGTAACAAAATAAAAAATTGCATCCAGTTTCGCCCAACTTAACTTTGTGCTGACGAGTAAAGTTCTCGATGAAGACAACAAAGGTCTCATTCGAAAAAAATTCACTCTTTTAATTTTAAAAAATAAATATTCATCTTATTTCAACTTGTGTATCTTGTATCTTGTGTAATATGACGATTGTTCTGTTGAAAACTAGAAAACCCTTATGGGCCACTTTAAAAATATTGATTTCTCCTTAGAAAAGCATAACTGTACCGCTTTTTTGCTATTAAAAGATAACTGTTTCACAATGTGTTTCAGTTATTACAGTAACCTATGAAAGTTTCTTTGAAAAATTAATATATTAATAATAATATAATATAATTAATTAATAATAATAATAATATAATTAAGAATACGAAAAATAAACTCATCAACAGTTATTAGATAAAACTTCCATGTAAAAAATTCATCGGGCAATGAAAAATTCCAGAATCTGTAGAAATCTATAAGACCGCGACTCACCAATATGGAAATCAGTCATTCGAGACAATGTTGTTTATGCCCCCCCCCCTGCTAAAAATATATGAAACAATATAAGCAGGTACAGTTAAGCTCTGATGATTGAAATTCAGAAGATTTGTAAATAGTATTACAGTAGGCTGTGACAGTTTCTTTGAAAAGTTTATTGCATTTTGATCGTTTTTTATGTTGTTCCCTGCTAAACTCGCTGCCAAATTAAAAGAAAATTAAGATCGAAAAGAAGATTCTTTCGGTGCACATGGAAAAAGGCCTTTTTATATCGGACTAATTCAATGTTGCGTAGGAAATAAAATTATCCCTCAATGGCTTTCAGTTAACGTCGAGCAGTAATCCCGCGTCGGTCGCTTCAAAGAGGGCTTAAAAAGTTCGACAACAGTTGACTGGATTTCAATGTAGTTCTCAGCGAGGCATAAGTGGTTCGACTTAAGGAGGAATTACGGGTCATGATGTATCTTTGCGGGCGGACGTATATCAAGATTCCTCTCCTTATATTCGCCAAAAAGTTTTTGTTTTTTATTTTCATTTCTTTTTAATTTTGTTATACAGTGTTTTCACATCATTAAATTAGAAAAATTTAACCGTGCTGTTGAGAAAACTAGATTTTCCTCTATGACGTAAGGATTTTATCAACATTAAAAGGATTATTAAATGAAAATGTCGGTTGATTTAAATGGTTCAGTCGATTTATTTTTGGAAGATCTCTCCCTTTTGGTCGAAAAACTTGATTTAGATGATTTTTTTGTACATTGCATTGTAATTTTTCAATATCCAGCAGTAATCTGCCATCATTTCAACATTCCACCGACCTTGATATCTGCGTTCAATTTTTTTAATATTTTGGTAGAGCACCAAGATTTTCGGGAAAGTAGTCCAGATGTGAGTGTAAAAATCTTGTTTTATACTCATAATGCTTCCCGTTTCCCTAAATTTCTCTAACATGTTTTTAGTTTGGACCTACAAAAATTTCTCCCTTTAATTTTGCATCTGAAAGTGCAGGGAACTTTCCACATAAATGCGCTATCTCATCAATAAAACAATCGTGAAGAATAATTTTTGATCCGGAAGTTGACTTAACCCTTTTTGGATAGTTCTTTTTCACTGCTGTCTGTTTCTACTGTCCTACTCACACAAAAAACTTCGTATATACTGACTGCTGACCTAGTAGAAGTAGAGTAGATGTTCGTAGCGTTCTTTCATTTGCTCATAATGAGCGACAGGTACAGAAGCAACAACATTTTCGTTATGCAAAAGAAACAGCTTTAAGGCCTCTTTGGGATGAGTCAATGAAAGGTCTCCAATCATCACACTTGTAGTCAATACCAAGTTTCTTCATTAGATTAGGAATAACGGTACAATAAACAATTGAACCACATTGTTCAAAGTAACCTATAAATTCTGTCTCTGTCATGTGCAAGTAAAGTTATATTAGGTTATTAAGGTTTTAAGTTGTGACAGATGTGGTTGACGAGAAACACTCATATCACCAACATCACTAAGGGTATCTTCACCTATGTCAGGTTCAGGTATTGGGACAACTGGGCTATGTGATACTGACCTAATTGAAGAGTTGAGGTTAGAATAAACAATTTTTTTCAAGTTTTTAGTACACGGTGATTTGTTGGCTCTCTCCATATCATAGATATTCCAAAAGGAAGAAATTGCCTGGATTTATTATTTCAATGTCTTAAATCTTCTTCATATACCTAAAATAAGCTTAGTACTGTTTTTCAAAGGGAGGTGTAATTTTATGTCTTAATTTCTTGACCACAATTGCAAAACGTATCTGGGATATTTTTACAGTCTTGGCATTTTGAAAAGAAATTTAACCATCGTGCCGTTAAATTTCTTTTCAAAATGCCTAACCTACGAAATGACCAATAGAATGTTTGTTTCTATGGAAATCCCATGGAAACTATATTTTACTTTCCCCGCTAATATGGTGTTAATTTATGCACTACCCCAGCGACGTAGCAATTATAATTTTTATAATATTATGTAATGTTAATATTTTTAAAACAATAAATTTGACATCTCAAAAATTATTTAAAAATATTGCGTGATAGGAACAAAAAAAATTGTTTTTCTATTGTTTAGTGCCAATGACTCCAAAAATATGAAAAATTACTCACAAAACCATTGTTGGTTTGTTATTATTATTATTTTACTATTGTATATAATAATAACAATCAATCAATCGATCTATTTATCTAACGCAGATTCATTGCTGAAAACTCTGCCGAAATACGTGATTATGAAATTTGTGATTATCTATTTATAAATAGTATAATAAAAGAAATTTGTACCCGCTCGAAGTAGTCCCCAGCATCGGAATCCCGATATAAATTTAAAATGACACTGCCGGATTTCCTCTTAATACGGAAGTGGAACTGTTACAATATAGCTCGCTGCACGGCTATTTATTTATGGATGTGCGGAGCTTGCCAGTTGTCCAGACCAGGGTGGGCCGTGCCGAAACCTAGCGGACAGTTTATCAGACAACTCGAGGCAACTTTTTATTTCAACGTTTCATTGACCCTCAAATGTCGCATGCCGGTGGCGGACATTTTTCATTTGGACGGACGGACGGAGCATAGTGCCAAACGTTCACTGAAGTGCGATTTTTTAACCCCGACGAATGGTTTCGTTCCGTTAGAAAAATTGGCACGAAATTAACTCCGACACTCTCCGTTCAAATAGCAATTTTCACGAAGTGTAGAGAAGCATCTGTTATTTATAGCAGATGTTATTTTTTTCAGTTTAAATCGTATAGATAATTATGTTTTTATTAATCTCAGAGTGAAGCAGTTCGTTTAAACCTTTTGGCGATTTAAATCACATGGTAAAACTGATAAAATTGCCTTGCACATTTAAGATTTCTGATTTCAAAACATGTAATTAAAATCTAAGATTTCATAAATTGTTAACATATAAAAATAAAGTTTTTGGTAATGTCGATGGTAGATGGCATTTTTGACATTTTAACGTGATGACAAACCTGAGACAATATTGCCAGTGTTGATCATCACCGAAGTTTTCAAAGAATATAAAAAAGTATTGATAAATTAGAAAATTTATTCAATGTCCTGCTACATCTTATTATCCTAACAGCAACATGAACAGACGCTTATCCCATTGTTTAACCTTGATTTTACATGGAGGTTATACTACATCCAAATTTGCTTTGCTCTTGTGAGAATAGTGAGTTTTTAACAGTGAAAAGCTGTGTTAGGACAATAAAATTATTAAGAAAACGCCACGAAGCGGCGAAGTTTGTAAGAAACGATTTCCTTATGTGTAGTACTACGTATTGTAAATTTCCAAAAAACACTGAAATGTCTATTTCGGTTACGACGTGAGTTACCAGGATTTGCAGAAAATAAAATCCTAAGGTCAAAAACTGGAATTTGTAGCTTTGAATCTTCTGACTTAGATTTTCGATGGGATATGGCTAATTTTTTAAAACGAGATGGTTTACCAAAAATATTTTAATACTGAAATTTTTAGACCACAATATTAATTTAACTATGGAGTGTTAAGTGTTTCATTTTTAGTTCTTTATCAGTCTCTTCTAAGAAAAGAGTACGTATGTCCTTTGGCAGAATTTTGAAATTTGTCCCTGTAAATGTAAATAGGAATTGTTTTAAAAGATATTTTGTATTAATTTAAACTACGAACTTTTTTTTCAAAGAAACTTCCACAGGCTACTGTAATACTAGTTATGCAACTTCTGGATTCTTCCTGCATCGGTTTTTGTTGAGTCGAACTAGCTAACGTTTCACCATTCATCATTACGGAATCCCCAACTTTTTTTTAAATATCCTATGATATCAAAACCACGGCCGCTCATAAAATTCTTCGAAAATCTAGTTTCGCTTTACTTCGAGAAAGAATTCATTGTACCCGTAAGGAAATAGACCTAATCAATAAGACTATTTTGTCTCTACATCTTAAAATTGCTTCCATCTTGTCCCCATCAGAGTTCGATCTGCTTTCATGACAAAACTTTAAATCTTCGTTTAACTTCTACCCAGAATCACATTCACGAATTTGAGAAACTAACGTCAACACTAAGGAAACCATCAAATTCTTCTCAATTACGAAACGATGTGATAAATGTATCATCGTACCAACTTTCGGAAGCGGGAAAATCAGTTCTTTCAAAAGATTCCAACTTGGTCCTTGCCCCCCTCATTTAGCTCCGCCCCCCTCAAACAACATAAAAGCAGGTACAGAGTAAAATGCGAGCCAGTTTCAGTCAAGCTCTGAAGAAGCCAACAAGTTGATTGGCGAAACGGTAGTTAGTTTGACTCAACAAAAATCGACGCAGGAGGAATCCAGGAGTTTTATAAAAAGTGTAAATATGAACTAGAAACTATTTACAAATCTTCTAGATTCCTCTAGCATCGGTTGTTTATAAATTAAACCTGCTGACGTTTCGCCAATCACTCTGTTGGTGTCTTGTGTTTATGTGTAATTGTAAGCTATGTTATACATCCCACAAATTGCAAAAAAAAAATATTATAGCACTCTCGAGATCAATCATCATGCCTTCCGTTTCTATAGGAAATAAGTCTGATTTCAACGTGAAAAATATACTGACTTTTAAAACACAAAAATATGCTACTAAATTCTTAATACTGACTTTTAACACACCCTGTATAGAAAAGTGGAGCTTGTTTTGAACGTTCAAAGTTTTGACACTGACTTGTGGATAAGCGAAAGAATGGTAACGTTGAGAAATATATTGATTATATGCAGAATGTATTGACGGAAATTTTCAATATTGGTGAAAATCTAAATGTTCACGAAAAATATATTATCGCTCATCATCAGTAGCACTACAATCCTTGTCACTCCAGACTAGCTTTGCAATTCTATTTTCTGGACTACGTTCTATGTGTCCAAGCCATCTTAGTCGTCTGGATTTAGTCTCCTGGATAATGTCCGTTTCCTGATATATGTCTCTCAGTTCATTGTTGTTTCTTCGTCTATAGCTTCCCATCTCAGTATCTTTTACAGGGCCAAAGAGTATTCTTAGGATTTTTCTTACAAAACCCCTCAGTTTTCTCTCGTTTTGCTTCGTCATTGTCCAGCTTTCACACCCATACATTAGTATCGGTCTTAGTTTTATAGATTTTAATTTTGGACTTTCGTGATACCACTTTTTAAGGACTCCAGAAAGAGTAAGAGTAAAGAGACAGCGGTTTACGCTCTGGATTCGGCTTTTTAGTTCTTCTGTTATGCTGTTGTCCTCTGTTATTGTCACTAGTAAATACTTGAAACTAGTCACTCTTTCGAAATTGTATTCTCCCATTGTGACATTTTGTCCTACACGATCTCTGTTTACCTGTCTGCTGACACACATATATTTTGTTTTTTCTTCATTTATTCTAAGGCCCATTTTGCTGGCATCCTTCTCTATTTTTAAAAACCTTTCTTTCACTCCATAGACCGACCAAAAGCAAGTGGTGAAAAAATTTCTTGGTTCACTTCTGCATCTCTAATGACTTTTTCTAGGGCGATATTGAACAGCAAGGGGGATAGTGCATCTCCCTGTCGTAAGCCGTTGTTTATGTGGAAATAGTCTGACAATGTTCCTATACGGACTGCACTTTTTGAGCCGCTAACGCACATCTTTATCAGTGCTATGAGTTTTGCTGGAACGGAGAGTTCTGACATGGCTTCCCACAAAGCAGTCCTCTTCACCCTGTCATATGCCTGTCTAAAGTCTATAAATAGATGATGAATTTCTATGTTAAATTCCCAGCATTTTTCTAGCATCATCCGTATGGAGAAAATTTATGTTTGGTGGTTGATTTATTGGGTCTAAAACCACATTGATATTCTCCTATTATATTTTCTGCATATGGTACCAGACTATGTAAAAGGATATTCGCTATTATTTTGTATGAGGTGTTAATAAGCGATATACCGCTATAATTATTGCAGACCATTTTATTTCCCTTCTTATGAATGGGGACAATTATGCTTTCTTTCCACTGCTCAGGCATGTTTTCCGTTTCCCATATATCCGAAATCAATTGGTGTAGATTCTTGTGTAACATTTCTCCTACGTATTTTATTAGTTGCGATGGAATACTATCACTGCCTGGGGCTTTTCGATTTTTTAATTTTGCTACAGCCGCTCTCACCTCTTCCAGGCTTAGTGAGTCCACTGGCCAGTCAACAGTTTGAAATATTTTTGTTTTTGCTTCTTCTTGGCCTTGGGTGTTTAGGAGGAATTCGAAATGTGTCTTCCAGGCATCCAGGATACTACTTTGCTCCGTTATTAGTATCCCGTCATTCCTTTGAAGAAAATTTTCTGTTTTTGGCTTAAAACCTTTTCTATATATTATCAATTTCTTGTAGAAATCCCTTACTCTGTTGTTTGTGTTATCATCTCCGAGGTCTTCAAACTTTTTTCTTTCTTCCTCTCTTTTCTTTCTTCAGCATATCCGTCTGACTTCTTTTCTGTGTTCTTGATACTTTCTGTTGTTCTCTTCAGTGTTATGTTGTAGGCTGATCTGTCTGCATTTCTCTCGTTCCTATATTTTTTTCTCGCATTCGCTGTCAAACCACTTTCTGCTCCTATTTTTTAGCTGTTCACCCAGAACATTTCTTGTTGTTTCTAGTAGGCTATCCTTGATTATTGACCTTCTTCCATTGTGTTCTCTGGTCCGTTTTTTATTTTCGAGAGTTGTTTGGTCATTTCGTTCTCAAACCATTTTCTCGTTCTGTCGTCCTTGAAAGCCTCAACGTTCCATTTTACAGAGGGTTCCGTTCTTTTGTTTTTTCGTCTTGATATTTTAATTCGTACTTTAGCTTTTACAAGTATGTGGTCTGTGTCTCCATCTGCTCTCCTCATACTCCTAACATCAATTATGTTGCTGCTATGTCTCGCATCAATTACTACATGAACTATTGGTGTCCTTGTTTTGCCATCGTTTGATATCCACGTTTGTTTATGTATCTATTTATGCTCAAACATGGTGGATTGGTGGCAGCAGCCAGTTCTACAAGTCTAAGTCCGTTGTCATTGCACACTTAATGCAGGCTATGACATCCTATTGTTGGTAGGAGTTCTAGTTTTCTTCCTATTTGCGCGTTCATATCACCACTTAGAATCCACATATCGTGTTTTAGTATTCGTCCTATAAGTGCATCTAGTTTTTCGTAAAATGTTTCCTTAGTTTCTTCATCTTTGTCCTCTGTGGGAGCGAGGGCCGAGATAATGGAGTTGTTGTATCAATTACTCCGTCGTCTTATGTAAGCTAGACGTTTGTTTATCGCTTCAAAAGATATGATGTTTTTAACAAGATGTTGCTTTATGACAAAACCAGAACTGAATTCGTGTAAATTGTCGTTACTGCCACTGTAAAATACAACTGAGTTGCTAACTTTGACGTTTCCGCTACCGATTCGTCTGATTTCTTGGATTGCAGTTATGTCCATATTGAATTTCGCCAATTGCTGCACTGTCCTTAAAGCAGCACCCACTCTATACCAGCTGAGAACATTCCACGTTCCAATATTCGTTATCCTGTTTCGTTGCCTAGGTCGTAATCCAGATATATCAGTCCTTTTCCGAGGCGATTGTTTCGTCGTCACAACATGTTGTTTTTTACAAGAAAGGGTTGTTAGCCCTTTGCTCAGCCCTCCTCCTTTGCCCGAGCTTGGGACCGGCAACACCGCTGTTGAGTTACTCAGTTCACCCAACAGACAGTGCAGGCAGAGGCAGACAGGAAATGCTGGATGGGAAGTAACTTTGAATGCTTACTTGGTGCTTGAACATAACCATAACACAGTTACAATACATAGAAAACTATTTTTGATGCATACAGGAAAAAACATAACCTATTCATCATTATATTTTAACGTTAAACCATTTAATAATAAGAATAATAATAATCTTTATTTTCCAAATCATCACTATACAATGTTTGTATAGAAAATTGCCCAAAAAGGCGTCCAAGCTACTCATCTAAATAAGTAAGGAAAAAGACAGTCTAACAACTTAAGTACTCTTCTACCGAGTACAAGCATTTTATCACAAGACCTTTCGACTTTTTTTTAATGCACATGAAATATCACAAACTTTTATTTCTTTTGATGAAAGATTAAAAAATCGCACACCACTTTTGGGATTTTATATGAACTATTAGATTTCAAGTAAGGAACTCGAATGTCGTATTGTATGAAAATTGAGTGAAAATTACTATTCAACATAAAACCTGATTTATTTTGACACACATATACAGACTATACAATGTTAAAAATAAATATAAAATTTTTAAAAATAGGTTTTACAGGCAGTAAATTTGGATATACCTGCTATATATCTTATGACCCTTTTCTGAACCAGGAAGGTATTTGATGAATCAGTTGTCCATCCCCACAAAAATATACCATACCTAATTCTACGCTCGGTCTAATAAACACTTAGTATTTGTGACTGAGAAAATTTACCTTATATACCGAAGTGAAAGGTCTCTATATAGGTTCTGGATATGATGAAATCTTATGGAAGATGGTTTTAGTGGGTTAAGGTATAAGTTTTTATCATTAAACCAAGAATTCACCCACACAACAAATTTAAGAGTGTAGCAATTTTTTAACAATGGGAAAGGTTGGAAAGCTAGTCGAATAGATTATACTTTTCTCATTATTTTGTCTAAAGCTCCGTTTAAAGTAAGTGTATGTATTTCAATTAACAGAGCTTCACAAACTTTTAAAAATATCGCGAACTAATTTAGGACGAACAAATTAAAATGCAGGTATTCGATAAATTATAGCTCAAAATTTGTCTTGCGTGGTGGTGGTGCTAGTGAACTTATCTTGTTTAGCCTAGTATCATGTCGAAACACCGAGATAATGACACCTACAACAATACTAGTGAACCTTCATCAGCGATAATGAGGTAAAATAATGCGATGTAGGTAAACTACACAGCTATCACATAGGATGTAAGACAAAATTGCTCGTTACACCTCCAACACTTACCATTTTCGCCACTTTTCCATAATTTGATTTTAAAAAATGTGCTTACAAACTTATATAAAAAACTGTTATCTAAACGGGAAGAGGGACAATTTCATAAATACAAATTTTAAAATTAAATAGAAAATGCAAAACAAATCACCATTATGCTGAAAATTCGAAAATAAAAATTGCTCATTACTGAAATTCAATTGCCACATTCATTTGAAGTTACCAACTGTTCTCAGTTTCTTGAGTCATGGGGTATAGCCTTGCGACCTGCTGATAAGGCCAATAACGTCACCTTTCATTAACTATAATCAAAACGTTAACGTTTATTAAAATAAATCCTTTATGGATATATCTTTTAAATAAAAAAGAATAGCAACATGAAAGCTTAGAGAATAATGTTCCTAAACACATTACGTAAATTTTAATGTTAAAATGCTTACGCCGCTGTTTATATCTACAGTATTTATCACGGAATGTTCTCTAAGAGCTTGGGACGTAGAAAAATCAAATCGAGATGTCATCCTTCAACATATATCTTCTGGAAAGTTCGTAGGTGAAAATCTTGGTTACCAATAAGAACGCAGCGGTGAAATTTAGTATTGAATTGGCAAATCCCAGATCGTTGAGGATTGTGACTAGCGACAGGTAAAAATTCAATTCTTAGTTATCATAAAAAAAAGGTGTTTTTCAGGAAAGAAGTTTGGGATCCTGAGTTCGAGTGCCAAGAGAATACGTCGGTCATTCTATTCGACCATTTTAAGTCAAGCTCCCAAATATTTTACATCAACAGCGATGGCCCTATTGGGAATAGATGCTCCTCTATCTATCTCGTAGGTCCCGATCCATCCCTTTCACACTTGATTTTGAAATGTGTCAAAAAACGTAACGATGTGAAATATAAATTTCAAATTTCAAGCGTATATTAAGTGTACGGAATAAAGTACTTGCGTGACAAGATTAAATACAAACACAATCAACATTTAAACAAAGGGGTCCAAGTTTTGTCTAACTGGAACAGGCATCTTTTTGACATGTATATTCGGCCATATAAAGTTTTTAAGAATTTATTTAGAAAACATTATATTGTCGCCTTGATGATGAATGGACATAACCAGCAAAATGTCAAGAAGTGAATTAATCACTTAAAAAAGCATTCTAGTACTTTGTGACATTCCTTGAAACAAATTCAATTTACCTACCTTTTCTCCTCTCCTTATAATTCTAGAAATGAAGACATGATATTTCCAGTTGCAAATATTTTTTAAAGATGCACTACCTCAAAATTGTGTCAATGTCTATTAAAATTGTTTTCGTCCAACACAACGAAATGCTGTTACATCTTGGCCTATTTATTGCACAATAGTAAAAATTCACTAGCAATTTTCTTCTCACACATTGTGTTGCTTTCTGCTAACATAATAAGAAGAACGCGACGTATATATTCAAGTCAACTAGCTGTGTGCAAAAAATACTCATCACACATAGGATTTTGGAATGAAGTTTCGCATTATTTGTGAGTTAAGGCTCATTTACTTCATTAGCTATAAAAATTCGGTTTTGGGGACTAATGGCAACTAAATATATCATGTTGAAATTTATAACTCATGCAAGTATAGTTCTCGGTCAAAACGTGGTACCAAAGTACCCTAGATTACTTAATTTAGGTATATTTTCGACACCATAAGTTATTAACCAACTCATAATCATTAGAAACTTGGCTATTTAAGGATGTCGCTTTCAAACGACCATCCGCCATTGGCTCTTAAGCTTTCTCTGCTTAACAACCTGATCTGACTTAGTTTAGACGTTAATAAAGCTCAGTGAAATACAGTCAACGGCTAAAATATGGAAGAAATGCATTTAGAACTCAAGTATTGGATTTCAAGAAAAATGCGCGCACACTACAGAAAATATACAAGGCCGGTCAAAAAGTTGATGTGGATGTAGAAATTTAATTTTAAAATGAACAGATAAGTAGCTAGTACCCGTAAAGTTCTTACCTTGTCACAATTATATTTCTGTCAGTACAGAAAGTGAATATGGCGCATCTAAATGAAATTCGGAAAACTAAAATTTTAATTACTATTGGATATGGAGGCATAACAAGAACTCAAATGAGGTTTTTCCTTATATTGTTCCCATTTTATATATTCCCCAGAAGGTTTATCTTGCAGGATATACCGTATTTAAATATGCACGCACTTGTCGAGCAAAATGGGGCGGAGCACCATCCTGTTGAACCAAAATGTACCTATCTGGTATATCAGGCTGATCTGAATTTGAGATAGGAACTGCAAGAATAGGAATTAATTCATGTTGAATAAATTATAAGTATCGGGAATAAGGTATAATAATTTTGTTAATGAAATTCCCTGACCAAAAATTTATTTTTTGTATCTATAATTTTGTTTATTGAATATTTGAAGCTACTTCAGAAGATGCACGACGGGAATTGTCATAAACTTCTAATAAAATTTTTAATCTTGGGTTCTCATTAATTTTTGGACGAACTTGAAGTAGACGATCTTTTACAAGCCCTATTTCTATCAATTTTCTCTCAATTTTACTTTGGATCTTGTAATGGGTCTTTCTCCATATTTTCAATATCTGATATTTAAATAAATTTGTTCCATATTTGAGCCGTTCACTGTATAACTATTAATAAATGTCGATTGTTATAATCTAGGTAAATATTTGCTCGGAGTCTCCTACTAAGAGCTTCATAATGAATTGAATCTTTTCTTTAAAAGCCTCATCTTGCAAGCATTCGCGGCAATGCCATTGATTACTTAATAAGTTGGGAATAAATGTATACCAGTGAACTTTAAAAGTATTTTAAAAAAGCATTGAGTTTTTGTTATTTTTCTTCCACTTCTGATAAAACATGTCACCTTGTAAATCACTTTTGGTGGTCAACATGTAAATTTTTAGCGGCACTAGCGGTATAAATGAAACCAAGATTGAGATAAGGAAGCATAGAAAATGTTTTTTGTGTCAGAAATGTCAATACTTTTGTGGTTAACAGCTGTTTCGGCAGGTCTAAAGTGTACGTACATCGACGAAATAAATAACCCGGCGGTTTCTACAGTTACAAGGTTCCGAGGTTTTAGGTGAAACCAAAAACGTCGAGTACGATCCGCATAGATTGTAAGGCAAGTGGCGTCTCGAAAATATGTAGGCTCAAATGCAGCGCTTTTTAAAACTAAAAACCACTCACATCGAAATGACGAATCCGTTTGGAGGAATTGCTATACTGAATAGAGATAAGTATGTATTCTTCGAGCTATACTCCAAAATAATCAACAAATCTTCCGTTAACTTCAGGAAAACAGCGTGGGATGTCGGAAAAGAGTGTGTTCTAAACAACCAAATCAGCAGCATAAAGGAAATAGCCAAATTTTTTATTTGAATTACACCATCGGCACTGGCTGTTCTAATGAATTCCTCGTACCGCCTGACGAAACGAAAAGCATAATGGTTCTAAAAAATGTCTCCGATCGCAACGACCATAGACACAAATGCGAAATTTTGGTGGCTCAATAGGTGGATGAATAAATGCTAACGCAAAACTACAGAATGTTGTTCATTACGGTCGGAGCACAGTCGGTCGGCTTTTACATTTAATTAATCGGGATTTTCTATGTCCGCCTGATTAAGGTAGACGAATTCAGGAGATGCTTTTAAAAACAACTAGGAATTTCAGTCTTAAATTGTCGGAACAGTCCCGGCAACCCTCGTCAGCTTCCAAGTCGTTTTTCTTTGGACCTCTTGCAATCTTTCCGAGCGAATTTTAATGTTATCTGAGGGTAAGTATAGGTAAAAGCTCGGAATAGACATTTAAAGTAATAATGAAGAAGGAAGAGTTTTTTGTTGAGTTTCTTCGATCATTAGCTTTTTGTACATTTTTGCAAAAACAGCACGAATACGATCACTGAGTGACCGTCGGAACTGGCAAACGTCAAAATACCTTCCGAAAACATCCGACAACTCCTAAACCTGCTACTAAAGTATGGGAGTATCCGAAGCGACTCGCGTGGATATCGAAACTGATGTCTTAAAGTTACACTTTCAGCACGCGGGTATTTAAGAGAAGAATATAAACAGATATATTTCTCAAGTTATCAATTGTCTCTAACCAAAACTTAAGTTCTAATTGTCTTTTTTTAGTTGAAAATGTAAAACCGGATTATACATCTGTACACAAAATTGTCGTAATTGCCAATTATAAATTAAAAAAGATTAGACAACTGGGTGGTTTTTGTTTGAGAAGATTAATAATAATAATAATAATAATAATAATAACAATAGCACTTTATTTCCAAGCTGTAACATGACCCAATAAATATATAAATCATATGAAATATTTACAGAAGACCTAAAAACTTATCTTATCCTAAGTCTTATAACTAAAAAAGAAAAGAAAGAAAATAGTGCGCTGATAGTTTTTTGAAGGTAACACACATTTTGTAAATAGAGTTTCGAAAATGGGTACTGGATCTGGGTAACTACGGTAAGCAAGTTGGTTGATGTCTTCCTTCGAGCCGCGGCACATGAAAACGTAATTGTTCCACAAAAAAACGGACAATCGATTCTGTAATGAACTAACTTGTAGAGGAATGATATAGTTTGCAAGTCTCTGCGTAAGCTCAGAGGCAATACAGCGAATCTTTTCAGTAGAAGATCATGATCAAACTATCAATATCATTATCGAAACTATTACAGCATTTTTCTAAAAAACGACTGTGCACCATAATTACAATCCGAAAGATCATCTCGATATCTCAGTCCAAAACTTTTAGTTTTATTTTTGTTATGCGCTATTATGTTATATTTCAAAATATTCTACCCTGTTTTCATCCGTATATATATATATATACGGTGTTCGAAGTGTTTTCGGAGCGCGAGCATTGAAGATGCCAAGTGAGATTTTGGCGGAACGTCTGCAGGATTCCAGTCGGATGCAGGATTTGCAGGATTCCAGTCGGAGTTCAATGAGCGAACGGATGATATCCCGGAATATAGTGTCATCATATATATATATATATATATATATATATATATATATATATATATATATATATATATATATATATGTATACATACATACATACATATATATATATATATATATATATATATATATATATATATATATATATATATATATATATATATATATACATACATATATATATATATATATATATATATATATATATATATATATATATATATATATATATATATATATATACGGATGAAAACAGGGTCGGTTCGTACGTTAATAGAAATTGCACCCCATATCGTGAGGAGTCACCTCTATAAGGGCTCCGCTCTTCATGGCAGGATTCCGCAAATCGCACTCCTGGTCTTCAGTACTTTTTTTTTTGTTTGTCACTACCAAAAAGGAATATTCTGGTCTCATCTGAAAACAGAACAGACCCCCAATGATCCAATGTCCAATTCAGATGTTCCCGTGTAAAGCGTAGGCGTGCTTGTCGATGAGCTCCAATAAGTTTTGGCTCAATTGCAGTTGTTTTTGGGGTGAGGATATTTTCCTTGAGTATTCTTCTAGCTGTCCACTGACTAATAGCCACTGTTCGAAGTTCATGGAGCTGTTTTTGCACTTGAACCGCATTAAAGTGACGATTTCTTATTATTGTTGACATAATAAAGCGGTCATCACGATCCGTTGTAATTCGCCTTTTGCCTGTTCCAGGGCGCCTAGCAAAGGATCCAGTCTCCTTATATCTTTGGCATTCTCTTCGAACTGCTACGCGTGGCACATCCAGTTGTCGAGCAACAGCTCCCTGGCGAAGTCCACGTTGGATTAAAGCGATAACTAGAACGGTTTTTTGCAGTGTAGTTTGCATCAAGCTAACACAATTAAACGCTATCTGAATGGTTTAAAACGAATAATGTGAAAATTCCAGTTGCAAAGGCGGTTAATTTGAGTCTATAACAAGTTTGTTACTATCACTATTACTCAACAAGTTTCATTTGTTGAACCGTTGCTACCCATATAAAAGATCAGTACTTTAAACTCATACTTAAATATATTAAATTGTCTTCCAATGGCATGTTTATTTTTTGGGTCAGGATGAATAAGTTCTAGAAAAAATATATACTAAAGTCAAAAATTTACAGTGGGCAGATTTATATGCAAGCAAATTTTGATCACGTGAATGAGGCAGACAATTACATTAAAAATTTATATAATAAAAACATATGACTGAGCACAAAAATACAGTGATGACAAACATTAATAGATAAAATATTTCTTTAAATTAAAAAGACAGTTTTCTAGGAGCAAAAATCCGCACTCTCATTTAAAAATGTTTACGTTACTAGTGCTCTTTAGCTCTGGGGAAAGTTTATTAGAGATTCTAACACCGTGTTCATAAAATATTTTTTTGGAACATATGGTCTATTTTCTTTATAACTTTGTTACGTGTATTATAGTTGTGGAAATCTATTTTAACACACAGATATAAAGGCACTACACGCTAAATTCAGTATTTAAACTCCCTGAACAATACATCTTTTAGAATTTGAAAACAGATGAATTTGAAGAGTTCGATGGTGTTGAACTAGCCATTCGGCAGTACAAGTGCTGAATTAATTCTATTCTCAAATGTTTGATAACATTGTGAGGAGATTAAACTTCAACAGTAGTCGGCAAACTCTGATAAATCCAAACTAGGTAGGTGAGCAGAAAGTCCATTGGCAAAATGAATTAATAAAACAGGGCCAAGCACTGTACCTTGCGATACGCCTCTATCGACCGATTGCACTTCAGATTTTTTGATTTGACACAAGTTGCCCCTTTCCTGTATTATTTCCACATGCTCCATACATTTTGTTAAGAACAACCTAAATCAGTTCAGAACTATTCCACGAATTTTGTATCGTTCCATCCTTTTCAAAAGAATTTCGTGATTCATACGCCCTGCTGAAATCACAAAAGATCCCAGCAGAGTGCTCTCCAGACTCAATAATAGAGTTGACAGCATGCTCCAAAAATGAATGAATCGCTGTTCGGGTTGATCTAGCTGTTCTGAAACTGTGCCGACTTTAAGCCCAAATTTTGTTTTTACTTAAATAATCGGTCCAAGCATGGCATATTCAAATATTTTACGAAAACATGATGTGATTGTTGTGGGACGATAATTTTCTACAGAATGTCTTTCTTTTTAAAGATGGAAGTCACACATGAAATTTTTGGGGTTTAAGTTTGTTGTTTCATCTTGAGAGGATGATTGTTAAGAATCTATTAGTTTTCGTTGCTATATGTGAAACCCCGCTATGTGTGAACACGCCAGAGTCACGTGACTATCATGCATCAATCACGGTCCAAGTGCGTGCCAGACCGTTTGTGCAGCCGAAGGGATGCCGCCCAGCGCGCCAGTACCGAACTGACCACCAGAAAGGAAAGTGCGTTTGACGGTACGAGAGCAAGATACAGTCCACACACGAAGGTGTATAGAGGTTCTATACAATGATCTAATGTACATACTTTCAGGAAAACTTCCAATTACATCTAGAAATGAATTTTTGTGTATGTTAGATGACTTCTTAATTTTGTCAACTATTTTATTAAGAGCTTCTATAAAAAAGTTGTGGTTATAAACAATAAATGTATTGAAATGAATTGATAATTCGATATGCCATTATGAATACTTATTTTCAAAGGTTTTGTTGTTAGTCGATGTTTTCTATGCTAATGTGATTTTGAGCAGATACCAGAAGAACAAAAATTCACTTTAATTAGAAAATTAAATCAAAACATCTAGTTTGTAGAGAGCCGGACTACATTATTTCTTTTATGCAATCATTTGAAAAACGTTTTAGAAAAACTCTGTAATAACAAGAAAACAAAAAATATAGGGTGTCATATTAAAAAAAAAATTAAAAAGCTTTGCAGCTTTGAAAATGAAGTAATTGGTTGGAAAATTTTGGACACCTTACAAGCGACAAATAAATCAGTTTTCGTTTACTTTACAGTTTCGTTTACAACTAGTTGCAAATTACTAAAAATAAAATAATAATTAGATTTAGGTATGAGGAATTCTGAAGGCGGCTACTATGACATTTTCTTACATATCGAAAATACAAATAATATATATGATAATATATGAGATACCCCGTGTATGGTAACTATTTCCATTGTATGCAGCACTTACATGCAAAGAACTACTGTATTTAAAAATGTTTGATAAAATAAAATCTCATAAAAATATAAAACAATCCCGCAAATGTGAGCTACCTTGTATTTGTTGCCTAGAATGCATTTAATCGAATACACGAGTAACCGCGACTCGTATGCATCTTCGTTTTAGGAGAAAACCACTAACTTTTCAGATTAGGCATCATATTCCATGACAAACGAAACGAGGAGAACGTCTAGCAAATTAGGAATTTAACGCGGCAACAAAATATCGGAGAATTCACTCTTTTCGCTTGGCAAATATATCACTTTAATGTAGGGACGTCAAAAAATGCGCCGCAATAAATAATACGTTAATTATATCGCTCAAGGCATAAGAAACTCCCAGTTCTCTGTTATTTATGAAATTGATGTAATTATTTGTTAAACCCCGAATTTTAAATATACTTCATTAGTAGGATGGGACGTATTATGGGTTTGAAAAATTTTCGTTGACTGTCCCTGGCGTTCTGTAGAGTATTTTTTTACCACTTTCGTAATTTTTAATAATTGGAATTTAAAACTCACTTGACTTTCTGGATAACTAATATTATTAAAGCTCGTTTGGTCACAATTATCTTGCTCAAGATATAAATCCTACAGCTTCTGGGAATATGTAACAGAGAAATTGAGCGTTAATTGTTACTTTGCAATGTAAGTTAGAAGAAATAAAAATAATAAACCCATCGAAGGGTCAGATATAGTTTTCTCCAAAGATTGTCAACTGTTACAACACTCTACATTCACTAAGTAAGACAAATATTTTATAACTAGGGGCCGACAAATTCTCTTCTAACAAAGATTTTAGTGTTTTTATTATATATGCAAGTAGACTCCTGACGTTTCGCTAAACATACTTCAAAGCGCTTTCTGAAACTCAGAAGGCAGCAGTACTCGTATGTTTGGCAAAACGTGAGCGAAGTAGAGTCAATACCCGATGTAGGACACATCCAAAAGAAGTGTGGTGAAATGGGAAGTATTACTAATAATAATAATAATAAATTAAGGACTACAAAAGGCGAAGTTGAGACATATATATTTTATCATTTCGTCAAAATAGACTTCCAAAGCAACCGAAGTCATGATCCGTCATTTTCTCCCTGATTGCACGAATGAGAGTTTATCAAACCTTCTTTTAAACCATCTCTAAAAAATCCCCCTTCGGTCCCAATATGGTCGAGGCCTAAGGGTTCCTAACACGCACTGACAGCCCTTTCATTAGAGCAGCGAACACTGCCACCTTTGTAGTACTATATAACTTTCATTAATTCACATCTTACAGCTTCATCAAGATAAAAAAAAATCTTTTGCTTTCTTCAGTACTGTTTAATAGTTCTCACATATTTTCTTCGACAGCAAACAGGGGGGTTATTCTCTTTTTAAATGAAAAGGGTGAATTTTTCTTCGAATTATCCTTTTACAAAATATTACTTAAGTATGCTAAAGTATAATTAAACTAAAAGTATAAAAGTATAAAACTAAAGTATATATTATTTATTTAATCGCATGTATTTTAGATTCTTGATAAAGATCCTCATTATGATCGAAACGTTGAATAAAATTTAAGAAATTTAATGACTTTGGCTATTATTGAATAACCTCCATTAAAGAACAAATGTAGCATACACGTATTTTAATGTTGAAGAATAAAAGAAGCGATGGGAAGTGCACGTTAGTCTCCAAGTAACTGCGAGGAGTCGTACATATTACTGAGTGCTTGCCAAGTACTTACCAGTGCTCGTATTAGTACACAAAAATGCAACATTTATTGACAATCTCATTCGTCCCACTCTGTTATTTTTTTAAAGATTTTTATAGAGTTATGATGTCTAGGTAAAAAAAGGTGTAGCACATTTATTTCCGTTTTAATTTACTCATCTCCACAAAAATCGGCAGCAAACTATTTATTTGAAATAAGACATTAATAAAACATTTCGGTTTCTCGAAAAAAATTACAGTATAACTTTTTTGCTTACGATAATCTTCAAAAAAAAGTAACAGAGCGGTACTAGCAAAAAAGTTTTTTATTTTAAGTAAATCGCTAGACCAAACAAAGTTTATTATCAAATAGGCTATGGAATAGAAACGAACAAATTTATCTAAATAAAAAACCTTTCACCATTATTTTAAAACCGAATCACCCATGAATGTTGGCGCAACTGTTCGTAAGTAAAAGAGAACTACGTGGAGGCATGGATTTGTCTAGATTACATTTCTTCTTCAATTTGATAACACAACTAGTTAATACATTAATTTAGGATTTAGTTGTGAAACTGCGCTTACACGGATGACCTGCGTATAGCAGCTAACAGTAGGAAAACTTCCATAGTGTTGTTCTTGTATGATTGCACTCCGCCAGAGCTTATTAACGGAACGAGTTCAAATAGCATCGACATCCGGAATACCTCAACGTAATATCCTTGGAACTCCAATATACGCTATTCATACTTGTCAATTTCATCGGTCAAGCGAATATCTTAAATATCATCTATATACCGACGACACCAGTTTGTATGCGTCTGTGGATAACAGCAACCATCAACGAATGTATTAATTCCGATATAACCAACTTATATAATTGTGCCGATGATCATTTACTTAAAATTAATAAAATAAAATAAAATAAAAAGGTAATTAAAGATTTGAAGAGCATGTTACTTATAAGCTTAGCTTAGTTTACTCCCACAGACATTGCGTATTACGAGAAATTAGAGAACTTCTACGTTACTACTTGGTTTCATCTTAGTTAGATAACTGCTGTATCCTTGTCATGAGTCAGTGAATTAAAGACGTGTACAAAAACTTCAGAACCTTAATTTACATGGCATCTTTTTATTATACCACCCATCATTAAAAATAAATGCCCTCCGTACTTGTAAAGCTCGAGTTTTCGATTGGATTGTTCACGAATTTCATAGAAAAAATTGTTCAAACGTAACAGAAAACTACGTGGACTGACTAGTCCAGATTCATCTCTTCAAACTTCCGCTGTCTCCCGGCAAAAACCGCTCGGAACCTATTTGCCCAATCTGCGTGGGGAAAACGAAAAAACTTAATTTATAACTAAGCGCATTTAAATGTCGAGCTCTGAATAAGTTTGCGTTCCTGGGGGACGTTCCGCTCGGGAATTTATTTAACTCGACCTTGGTCGCCCGGTCGCGCGCCTGGAACGAAAGAGAAAAATACGAAGGCGCAACGTTTCTTGATACTTGCTCTATTCTGCTTTAAAGTTTAAGTTGAAACTAAATTTCGCTGTTTTATATGCCAGACGCTCTATACGAGCGGCTGCTTTTGTTATACGTCTACTTGCTTAATCAACAGTTTGTTTACGCTGAAGTTTGCTTCGCGTCTTTCCGAAGTAAATATTTGATTAGAGACGAGTAATTATGTGGCTTTGCGTTCATTTTTCTCGTTTTCGTGGCACACCGAAGGTTAACAAATAATAGCATTTTCAAACATCTCAAGGAAAATAACTAAGGTAAAATGAAAACACAGATGAGAACGAAACTATCTGGAACAATTTGAAAATATCGATAACAAAAACTGTTACAAAGAAATAAGATTCCTGCTAAGAAGCCTGGCTGTCCCTAGAAACATGACAAATAACAGAATAGACTTAACGAAGACTAAGAGAGAGAAGTTAAAAACAGAGAGCAAATAGTGGAGAGGTGAATAGAATACTGTTTAAAACAGCAAACCAATAACACGGAGATAGAGCCCGAGATACTTGAAACAAAGTAAAAGAATCCATTTAAACACTAGAAAATAATAAAGAGTCAGGTATTGGTGAGATCATAGGGGAAATTTTTAAAGAATTGGCCGATGAGGGAGTTAATATCGTACACACAATATGTGATCTAATTTTGGCCCAAAGACATTGATTATGATTCCACTACACACGAAAGGCTCTACTAGAAAATATAATAATTATCGCACACTCTCACTGATGTCACGCGCTAACTCCATATTATAAATAATCTACTTAGACACTACGTGGAAGACAAAATTGCAAGGAAACAGGCCGGCTTTGTGAAAAGAAAAACCACCCGAAATCAAATTTTTAACATGAGACAAATGATAAAAAAATGAAGCAAATATAATGTCCCCCTAGTAATGTGGTTTATAGATTACAAGTACTCTGGGAAGTACTCTACCAAATGAGCGTTCTTGATCACTCAACCAACATAATCAAAAATATTTACTTGCGAACTGTCGCTATAGCGAAAATAGAAAATATCATGAGTCAAAACTTCAACCCACAAAAAGGTGTGAGACAAGGGTGCGTTTTATCAGCTACATTGTTTATTTAACATCTATGGCGAAGTTATAAAGGAATTCCCTAGATGAGTGGGAAGGTGTAATATTTGTTGGGAAAGTTCGAATAAGCAACTTACCCTATGCTGATGGGGTCTGGGGTCAATAATCAGCAACATGGTGCATGCGCAGATGAACTTGAAA
The DNA here is from genome assembly GCF_029955315.1 of Cylas formicarius. Classification (NCBI taxonomy): domain Eukaryota; kingdom Metazoa; phylum Arthropoda; class Insecta; order Coleoptera; family Brentidae; genus Cylas; species Cylas formicarius. The sequence goes on along the minus strand of NW_026844319.1, from coordinate 11,885,000 downwards.
GAAGAATAGCCTTGGCCAAGAAGGCGATGCTGAGATTTATCAAAGTATGGAAAATGCTCATGTATAACCAAAAGTAGCAATATGAAACTGGTCTGAACGTTGGGCTTTCTAATCTTCTTGTGCCGTTCAGAATCGCGGACACTTTGAGCTGAAAAACGCATATATATTGATTCCTTTACAACGTGGCGCTACAGAAGATTAGAATTTCCTTGACGGTAAGGAGAACTAATCAAGCGATACTGGACGAGAATATTTTGAACACATAGCTAGAAGACGAGATGTCAATATATACAGCATTACAATGATGGGAAAAGTAGAGAAGTAGAGACGATCGCCTATAAGATCGTCTGATCAAATCAAACAAGTCACAGACGTATTGTTGCACCAGACGGATAATAAAGAAATATGACAGAAGATAACCCAAAGGGAAATAGCGGCGGCATTCTAAGGAGGTCGTGACCCTCATGACTGAGGAAAAGAACAGAAACAAAACAGATTTTAGACGAAGTGATTATTCATTTAGGCGGCCATTTTGTCGGCTGTTAATGATGTTTGCTCGAAAAATCGATAAGAAACAGAGTAAATGTCCGAAATTTCATGTTATCGAGTTTAAATTCGGCAGTAATTTAGAGTGGGGTCGGAAGTTCCGAAATATTTGACAAAAAAAATTAAACAGATTCTGGGACCAGAAGACAAGCGAGATTGGAGAACATAACTGAAAAATATAGTTTAGTTACAAATATACAAGGTGTCCCAGTTATGAGCAGAAAACTGAAAATCGACATTTTTCGGAGTAAATTATTGGCCGCAATGGACAAACCATGGCAAATACCGCAGTTTGGTTTTAACGTCCTTTTAGACCGCGTTGAGAGCTACAATTTCTGCATTCAGGGTGCGAGATATATGAGCTAGCTTTTGATTCGGCACGAGTAGAACGCACGGGAATGAGTGTTTAATAAACGAGCGACTAAAGAAGTTGAGCAAACGTGTTGCATACTAGACTTTGTCTACGTTAGTTTTAAGGTCCATTTTTGCAAAACAGCAAGAATAGGAGTGTAAATAGGTTTTCCGTTGTCACGAGGTTGCATTTGAGCAGGTTTTAACGATGTGCATCATTTTGAATATATGTTCTAAATGTTTTGTTCCTAATTGTCCTGAATATTCAGCAAAAAACACAGGTTTCCAACGAATAAAATAAATAAAGTATATTTTTCTCTGTTCAAATGGGTACAGCTTGTTCAAAATCCGATTTTAGATAACAAGAGCCGACGAACAAATATATAAATATCTAAATATATCATATATTAAAAACGATAAAATAGCCGGGACCAGGGGGGGCTTACGAAAAACAGCTTTTTCGACTTTGGTATGTAGTAATTACACTTAACTTAAAAGAGTGAAACACATTTGTAAAGAAAAAGAAAAAGTTTTCGGGCTAAATATACCTACATATATGGAAAAAAAGGAGTTTATTATTTACCTAGTAATTTTGCATTATTTTCTTTTTGAATTCATTTTCATTAGCTATAACTTGGTTTATTTATAATATTCTGTTTGATCGAGTTGTTTAATATACTCATCTTACATTTATTTTAATGAGGCGACCTTCTTACTGATCACTTTTAAAGCTTGCTTTTAGACTGACCATTATTTTTTGTATTATACCGGTTTTTGTTCTAGTTAATTGAAGAAAATAAATGTATTGAGTATAAAAACGCACATATTTTATGTATATATTATTCTGTATACATTGTTTAACAAAAGTTATTAAAAAATATAAATAAATTATTTTATTTCTCTTAATTACAAATAGCAAAATAGTTGAGGAAATAACCTTGAAGCATTTTTTTATTAAGTTGTTGAACGATGTAAAATTAAATTCAAAAATTTTTCGTAACTACGTGTCATGTTTTATCGAATAGATGGCACCACAGTAGTTGAAAGATTTCCTTGCGGGCGTTTTCTAAACAGGTCTTAGGTGAGATATCATCCAGTGTATGGCGCTGGCACTTTTGACAACAAACTAGAGCATAAATTTCCCATGTATTTTAGGTGGTTTGTATGTTATTTACGTGCGACATGACGACCAAAATTGACCATGACTTAAATCTAATGAAAATATAACTCTCAATCCCGTGACTAAAGTACCGGAAACCAATTGACACTTTTCGTGCATAGTTGGGTATTTTAAAGGAATTCGCTCAAAAAATAATTCCGCAAATTTCTTAAACATCCATTCATTGTTGCAGATTAGTATTAGTATTATTTATTATAAATTCACGTTAGTCGTGTAATACCATAGAAACCATGCGCATCCACAAATTAAGTTTAACGTGCTCTTAACAAAAACCATCCTAAGTATATATATACCGAGTCTCTAAAAACTTTTTCTGTTATAGCTCAAAACAATTTCTTATTAATAAATCGCATCACGTACCCGTGCTCTCTCGTTGCGTAGCGTCGCCCGAAAAAAAAGAGACACAAAAGTTTACATCGTGTTACCGTCTAAAAACTTTCAAAGAGTTCTAAAGGCATTAGCCCGCTGGAAATTAAGACACGTTTGAGGAGTATACTTCAAAAGGAGTTGAGGAAAAAACACCGACAAACACGGATTTCCTGAGGAAGTTTTGTGCGATGGCGTTTTTCTCTACCTCCAGGCTTAATAACACGAAAGGAACGCGTTTCAAGGCGTATGCGTTCCAGAATGTCAATTTAAAATTTGTTATCTCAATAAAGATGTAATATAATGTGGCGTGCTAAATATATATGAAGAATTGAAAGAATGTCGTGTTGATTCAAAAATGAAAAAAGTTTTTCACTTGTTTATTTTAACATAGACAAACAAACTGAAATTTCTGAAAACACAATTAAAATCGGGAATTTTAAGGATAATGATAACGAGCTTTTAAATATTTTTTTACTGAATTCACAGTTAAAATACTCGATTTATTTGGGAATTAACTCAAAAGTGCAATATTTAAGATATTTTTTTTTCTACTGCCGTCTGTAAAATGCCGATCTAACGTGCGGGAAGCGTCACTTTATCATGTCAGTATCGTTTCCCAAGAGCCACTTCGGACATTTCCGCGATTTTACTGCACGGGTTTGAGAGCAATCGGATGTTTTCGGAAATATGTTCCACGTCTTCAATTTTGACGTTTGTCTATTCTGACGGCCATGTCAGTGAATGTATTCGTATTGTTTTGCGGAGATGTAGCCATGTACCCAAAAACGAACGGTCGTAGAAAAAGTTTAGTATGCAACACGTTCGGTAAACTTTTTAAGTCACTCGTTTATTAAACACACACTCCGCTACGTTTACCACACTTGTTGCCTAATATACTATTCCCTTTTCCTAAAAAAGAGACCCTGATCAGTAAGTGAACTTAGACCTATTAGCATATTACCGGTTTTTTTCAAAAGTTGTAGAAAAAATTACGAATTTTCTGATCAGGGAACATTTAAAAGTCTCTAATATACGTCCGAAGCACCAGTCTGGATTTAGACAAGTACAACTGAGTTGAACTGAGGAGGCTTTTACTTGATGAAAATCCATTTATCAAAATAAATAAGAACTAAAAGTTCAGATTTTCACGAAATTATATATTTTGACATGACAATTGTTTCGACAACACCGTGTCTTTATCAAATGATTTGTCATTTGTCAAGTCGTCAAAAAAACATTTTATTAGAAGTTGAGGGTAATCCCCATTGTGCATCTTCTGAAGTAGCTTGAAATGTTAGCCAACGAACAGCTTTGCTGTACAGGAGCTGAACGAAGGCAATCCCGAAAACAGACTGCACTGAAATGTGCAACCGAAGGCCATTTTCTTATCGTCAGATATTGTTCTGATTGATTAATCCACGTTTTATTTAAATAGTACGGTAAATAAACAAAATTGTAGATTTAATAACAGATGGATGAAAGAAAATCAACCTCCACAAAAAATTGGGCAGGGATTTTGAATAACAAAATTACTGGACTTCATTCCTTCGATCAAAATCTGGAGACCGATATTTAAAATTTCTTCAAAATGACTTAATTCCTACTCTCGCAGATTCCTTCCCACATCCAAATCAGCCTGATATGCTAGATAGACAAATTTGGTTTCAACAGACCAGTGCGTGAATATTTGAATACTGTATTTCCCAGACAGTGGATTGGTAGCAGAGCATCAATAGAATCGCCTTGAAGATCTCAAAATATTACTCCACTGTTTTTTTTCCTCTGAGGATATTGAAAATCAAAAGTATGTTGGCTAGAGTATTACCTTGAGTGGTTTAGAAACTAGCTGGATAGTATAGAAAAATAAAATAGCAAGCAGTATTGACAACAAGTGCGGTAGGCATTTGATTGATTTATAGTATATTATGCAACAAGTGCGGTAAACGGCATTTGACTCACGAGTTTATTTAACACGAGCGCAGCGAGTGTTTAATAAACGAGTGAATCAAAAAGCTTACCGAACGTATATACATTTTCGCCAAACACGAATACATTCACTGACATGACTGTCAGAATTGACAAAGGTCAAAATTCAAAGCGTGGGAAATATCTCCGAAAACATCCGATTGCGCCCATACCCGTGCGGTACAACCCCAGAAATGTCCGAAGTGACTCTGATTTGTAGACGGGAATAGAAAAAAAAGTTTACCGAACGGGTTGAATACTATACTTTTTCTACGACCGTTAGGTTTTCGGTAGATTTTCGCAAAACAACACGAATACAGTCACTGGACTGACAGTCAGAACTGACAAACGTCAAAAGTCAAGGCCTGGGAAATATCATCGAAAATATCCGATTGCTCCCAAACAGAAAGATAATTGTAACAATTTAAAACTTTACTACCTACTTTACTACCTGTTCATTTAGAAATTAAATTTCTGGTTTTTATTCTTTTGCTCATAAAAAGTAAGAGATGGATTGATTCAAAATATGATGTTCAATTTAAAAAGGGAAATTGGTTTCGACATCTACTTTTCACAAAAATTATGATGGACGTGTGCGAGCATATTTCTTGAAACGCAATACCCGAGTTTTAAATGAATTTGTTCTATAGTTCAGCCGTTCACTGTATGTACATATAATTACATACAAGTTCACACTTATTGTTCTTAAGTTTAAATAGGGATTAACGTGGACATAGGCAAGAACATTAATGACATTTTCTTCATTTCTAACGACTCGATTTCTTGTTCTGTTTGACGCGAACACTTACTTAAACGAGTACCATGCTGCTGAAATGTCTTCGATGTGGATAATTTGCTGTGTATATTCACTCAGCCACATATGCCTTTTGATGACACTGCGAAAACACAACCAACATGTCGTGTGTTTTTGCAGCCGAATAAGCCATTTTTGATGAACTTTATCACAGTAAAAAAACTCAATGGTTAGATGAATTTAAACTCTGACTATTTAAAACGGTAGACAATTAAGAGATTTCGACAAGCATCTTATTACTTCAAACTTTTTTGCCCTTATGTCAGAAAACGCCATCGTTTGCCAGCGTACTTAATTGAAATCATCTCATAGTACGTTCGATAGCTTAAGAAAACCCCTGCTTAACGATTCCGAGTATATTAAAATCCATAAACCCATTTGGAGTTATGGAAATTTATTTCTGCACCTCATTTAGCATTTTTTTTAGAGAAAAATGTTAAACACAAAAATTATATGTAAGACCTAGAGAAATAATTTACAATTATTTTCAAATGTTTCATAAATATGTGGGGCATTAATAGTTACTTCAACAATTTTATATAGTGGTGCAATCATTTATCCTATACTTGTTAGTCCGAATAGTTTATACAGGGTGAGAAAACACCAAACGGAACACCCTTGGACTTGTATCGATAATAGCATTATCATGTTAATATAAAATGTAATGCGGAAATAATTGATTAAATTATGAACTCAAATTTGGAAAAATAATTTAAACAGCATTTTACACTAGGGATAATAAAAAAAATGCAAGAATATGAGTTCCAGAAAAAACACTTAAAAACTAAGAACATAACTGGAAAACAAAAAAGAACTGTTTAGTTAAGTTTCACTTTTTTTATTGCTGGAAATGTCTCCTACTGACTTCGATACACGCTCTACCGCGGTCTTTAAACAATTGGGCCGTATAATAAAAGGAAACATTTTTTTCTTTGCTCATTGCGATTTTTCTCATAATTTGACACATTTTCGGAGTTTGTAAAAATGTGTATACCTTAAAATATACTAAGTTTAGGTATAGGGAATGCCTAATAAAATTAAAAGAACAGTATTAAGTATTAATTGAAATTTAATATACAGGGTATTCAATTTGATTTTTTCAAGAAAACTAATATTTTTCATGTTGACTCACTCTGTATAAAGGATTCGAACTTCAAGACAAGTATAGAATAAGCGACTGTCCCACTTTATAATAAATAATAAAATAAGAATTGTCTGAAACTCAGTATAGACCATAATAACCCTACATTGGGTGATTGAGTATAAAATGAAGTTCCATTAAAAAAAAAGTTTCTTTTCCCACACATTTCTGAATAACCTTGTATATTTAAAAATACTTTTGAGTTATTTCTTTTAAGTCTTATCTATAATTCTATAATACAGTACCTCGTTGCCCTTACTGGAACACGAACAGAGGATCCTTTTCTTCTCCTAGCACCATTATCTTTTCTACTGCAAAATTAGAATGAAATGTTCTGAGTTTCCGTTGGCAAGAACGCGATTGAACGCAAAGCAATTCCCTCTTTGTTAATTTTGGACAACGAACGATTTTCTATGGAAATGAGCTTCTCTGTTGCAGATAATGAAGCGTTGTTTATAATCAGCCATGTTCATGACGAAAGGAGCATTTCCTTTATCCACTAGTACTCTTGTAATATTCTCGTTTTTGTTCAACTTTGTCAATACCTGCCCTCTTTTCCTTTATTTAAATTTTTGGTTGAAGTAGTTTTGGTTAGTTGGTTGTTTAGACCTCTCGTTACATCTGACCGCAGTAAATATATGCCACTCGCGACACTCCAATCGGAATTAAGCAAAGGATAAAAATTTTGCATTTACGTCAACGTCAATAATAATTTTTTGCTGAAACGAAACTTTTCCAAAAACCTCCTATAATACGGGAAACGAGCTATATGGAAGTTTTACATAATTTCCTTCATAACCTATATAACTTCTCTATGAATATTTGACATGGAAGAATACTTTTTACTCAACCGCAATAGCCGACAAAGGCATCGCGTGTACCGACAGGCCTTCCATGAATACTCTCATCAAATATTAATCTAAAATAATGCGACATACATACATTTATTTACTTCATATAGTTTCAAAAATTATCGTTTATGAACGCAACTTATTATTTTTTATTTAAATGTTAACAACACCCGTAAACAAATAATTGATCAATTTAGAGAATATTTCCATTAAAACCATACTATTGCCCCGCTCCATGCAAACTACTACCTTTAATTAACGAAGTTTCGCTATTAAATTAACCAAAGCAACTTCGGGGAAATTCTACTTGCATAACAAATTTAAGCAGAATTTTCCGGGCTATAAATAAACGCCTTTATGTACCCTCCTCGAATATCGCGGCGCAGTGGTTATTATTTTTTTAAGGGATGCACCATCCTTCCTGCAAATAGAATATGTAATATAACACATGCCAACGATTTTTAAACTTTTGAAAGTTAATTTGGATCCGAACTTTGATTCTGTATAATTTAGGACTCCCAAATTTAAATCTGATACGCATTTTCCTCTATCATGTTAAGTTTGTTATCAACATTAAAAGAATTCATAAATGAAAATTTCGGTTGTTTTGATTTAAACATTATTTTTATTAGTACAACAACGGAAACCGATTTAAAAAATCTAAATTAAATAACAAAGTCTTAAACAATAGTTAAGTCCATTTATTTTTGGAAGATCTGTCCATCTTGAAAAACTTCGTTTACTGGATTTTCTTGTATGGCCGGATTGCCCCTTTTTATTCATCGTTTCAACGTTCCATCGACCTTCATATCTGCGTTCCACTTCTTTTATATCTTGGTGGAACTTGTTCCTCACTCACGGCAGCAAAATTTTCGGCAAAGTAATCCAGATTTCTCTAACATGTTTTCTACAATGTCTGTAATTGGGATATTTGTTGTTTAATAGAAATCTTTTTATAACATCAGTAAATGAAACCCATACAATCTTTTCAGATCAGATCATAGTATTCACAATTTAATTAATCGCCTTATTTGAGGATCTACAAAAGCGGAAAATTTTCCATATTGGTACTTCAAACATGATCCGTCTTTATTTAGAGGTTACATACATCACAAACAATATGCGGCGCTCAAGGTTTGTCTCAATCACCAATTTTTTATTTTCGAATAAGCCTAGTATTATTTTTTAAACAGGGGTGTAATTTTATGCCCAAATTTCTTGGCCACAAAGGAACCACACATATAGCAAAATGTATATGGAATATCTTTCCAAAATCTTGGAGTTTAAAAAAGAAATTTAACTGCACAATGCTCCCTAACCTCACAAAACGACTTCCTTCAACAAACGCAATTACACGATAAACTATATTTTACTTTCCGGGATTCCGCGCTAACAGTCTGTTAATTTATGCAAAATGTATGGCTTGGCCATTTCAATTTTTCGAATGGTATGTAATGTTACTATTTTTAAAAGAATAAATATGACATCTCAAAAATTAGTTGTTGGATGGAAACAAAAAAACATTGTTTTTCTATTAATTTAGTCTCTATAACTTCAAAAATATGAACAATGCCAAATTACAAAAGCTTGGTTTCTCAAGCAACGGAAAACAAGTATCGCCATGTATTTACGTAAGGTGGCCGATGTTGGTAGTGTTTCTGATCTAAGATCAATTAGTTTCTTGTCCGTTGTTTCCAAATTATTAAGCTGCTCAAGCAAAAACCATGGATCACTTTGTCCCAAACTTCAAAATTATAGTTTTAATAAGGGGACTGCTCCCAGAAGGTTCCTGTTATTGATAAAACATTTGCGTAATCTACTATATAAGGATATGTCGCGGGATCATTCCTTCTACCAAAGAAAAATTAGAGAATGTATAGAATTCTAGAAACCACCAACCGCGACTCAAGTCTTTACTTTTGACCAAAATATTAGTGTGTCATCCGAGACAATGTTCATGTTCCTCCTTTAGCTTCGCCCCCAAAAACAATATATACAGGTACAGAGTAGCGAGTTTCAGTTTAGCACTGAAGAAACCAACAGGATCATTGACGAAACGTCAGCAATATTGATTTTTAAACAACCGACGCCGGAGGAATCTAGAAGATTTGTAAATGGTATTACAGTGGCCTGTGGACGTTTCTTTGAAAGAAAACTTCTGCCTCCGTTTAGTTTTATACAAAAAATTATATGAACGACTATGATAATGAATGTGAACAAGCTGTATGAAGAGATAAAACTTTGGAGTAATCGTCATGACAATCTGATGACATTAATTGTTATTGTCAAATAGTAATTCCTGGATTATCAAGAAATTTTATTTCAAAGAAAGTTAACATTGTCTGAGAAGTGTTTTCCTGTTTAGAGCGCCGCGTTTCGTGCGGAATTAAAAAACTACCTGTAACCCTCTCCTTTTGTGGAGCATTAAAAATTATGGAAATTGGTCCTCTTGGTTCGTGCGTGCGTAATTAATGCGGTACCTATAAAGACGTGACTATAACAACAACAAATTACTTTAACTGTAATTCTAAGAGGTACTGTATTATGTTATCGTCTCGGTGATGCAAAACTGTCACGGAGGATGTCCATCGTGGAGGCGATTGATGTTTTTAAAGGTTGGCTTGTTGTGGTTAGAGTCTGTTATTGCCTTGGTGATGCCAAACCGTCATAGAGGATATCCATGTGATGAATTCATATGGATGTGCTACAAGGAGCGACACCGCACAACAAATTCGGTAGAAGGATTGTATCACCGACTTAACCCATATTATCCCAAGCATAAAAAAAATACTTTTTTGCCATGCAATTATTTATTTCGTTGCACTTACATGTGTCAAAAAAAAACTCGAAACACACAAGAAAATACTGGTGCGTAAACGAACCACTAGGAAAGAACATTAAATAATGTTTCGAGGCACATAAGATGTAACATATAATTTATACATAAATATACGAAAGAAATTTCAAATTCGTCAGAAAACAACTAAAAATAGATTGTTTTCCAAATAGAACCTGATTTGGTACAAAAACACCGCATAATATTTTATGGCGCATGAATGCACCACTGGTAACACCCGGTTTCATATTTGGTGATATTTTACAAAGCATGAAGTATGTAAATGACACTTATTACTTTATTAGCATGAACAATCATGGGGTGACCTTGATTATCATAACGCACTTCATCTATGGTAGGTGCAAGATTTATTTGAGTAATTATTTTATCCGTTTTTAAAAGGCGCAAAGCAATGTAAGATTTAAAATCTGCCTGGGAAATATTTTGTTCGATGGCAATATTATACAATTTCCATGCATTCACTACTAAACTATCCAGTGAGTTACAAAATAAAGGCCACTTTTTTTAAATACCTAGCACCTGTAATTAGCAATTCCATTGTCATGTAAATCTACCCCACCCATATATCTATTTTATTGGGCAATTACATAAGGTTAGGGTATCTTTCCGTTCTTTTCTATTATAGAGTTTTACATTTTGGACAGGATCTGCACTACAAACATTACTTGCCACAGTTACAACTGAATTGTCGTGCCAACGGACAATAGAAATTTTTGATTCAGATTCATATTCTGCGAGATAGTGACGTCTTTTTTTCCAAATAATTTACAATTTTCCATTGGATATTTATTTGTTCCATTTTCCCGGATAGTACCGGTGGCAAAACCATTAGTTTTTATATGTACAAATAGTTTGAATGATGAAAAAAAAATGTCAAAAAAAATTTGATTATTTACTGGCTTATCTACAACAGAAATTAGACACATGACAACGTCACCGCCAAGACCAAGGTCAGAATGAGGTTTATTTTGAGCACCGCCATATGGAAGTGAATAAAATAGGTACCCATCAGATGAAAAATTGTTATTGTCCTCATCCATCACGATCTCCTCCATAGCTGCCTCTAATTACTTTTGAGTCAAATACCTCGGAAATACCATATTTTACGAACTGTAACGTTCACTGCACAAGGCACAAACTAATACTAAAGAACACGTAATTGTTGGATGTTTATTCTACATGCGCTGACTTGTCTAGACTTGTAATAACAAAGTTTTGTTTCACAGATAAAACCATGTTTTCTGCGATATAATCTACATGTTATAGACTTAACAAAAATGTTAATACAAATCCAAAATATTTGTTTTTGCTATTTTGGATTTACTTGAAAATGTGATACAAATTTATGTACCGCTTTTGTTTACTTTTGAAGTCATATATAAGATCTTTCCTTTACACATTAATTAACGATTTCTACGGTTTTATGTCCTAATAAAATATATAATAAAATTTCTAAATGGATGTGCAAAAATATTTCCTGGATGTGACCAAAAAAATCATAGAATAGGTGGTGCATTAATTGCATGGTGTTGCATCCAGATATTTATAAACTGCTTAAAGTCCTTCAAGAAATACGTTATATATTGTAAAACAGACTAATCTAAATATGAATACGCTACGCAACTAGAGGATACGCCTGAAACAAGCACAAACTATGTGAGAAAGCAGACTTAGTTTTAATATGTAGAGATAATTACGCAATTTTCTTCAATGGAGTTAGTAGGATTTTAACACATTTCAGATAGACAAGGTCTTTGGAGTGTAAATCAAATAGGAATGAACCTCTGTAAACTGCATGAAATAAAGAAAACCAACTACCCATCAATCCCTCAGAAAATTTCGGTTTTTTTCTTATCTTATCGTAATCTTGAAGAACTTGCAAATTCTGTAGCGCTTCATTGCAAAACTATTACACCAAATGTACTGAGATCAACTGTTAGCGAGTTTTATGACCGTTTGATAAAATTTGTTATTTTTCCTATTTTATTAAAGTCTGTAGCTATAAATTGGTTAACATTAGTTTAAAATATTAATATTATTATTTATTTTAGTAACTTTTAACTTTTATATACTTATTTAACTTTTATATAATTATCTGCGATTACATGTTCCTCATTATTGGATTTTTGTAATAATAATTATTTAAAAAAAAATGCTATTTGCATGGATATTATAATTAGCACTGCCTTGGTTAGTTAAGAATAATTTTTATAAAACATTTATATGTTTTTAAATATCGCAAGTTAATTTTGAATACAAAATGGAATTGGACCAAAAATTTGCTAAATTGATTGGGACAGTACTTCAAATAATTGAACAACAATAAGAAAAGGAAAATTATTAATTTAATTTGAATAATTTTTTGTCTTAATTCTTGATATTAAGCCATATCCTTTAATTCTAAACAACTTTTCTAAATAACATATCGCTCAATAATTTAAAGCGATGTGCGATTTTTGTATTTTTTTCCTACCCTGTACGCGGTGTGCAAATATTTTAAGTGTACTTATGTTATGTTTTTAAAAACAATATAAAAATTATTCCATATATATCTCCTGCTATGATTTTTGAGCAGGATCGGAATGGGCTAGGAAAAATATTCAGTTTACATTAGGCAACGCTAATATTGTTTCATTATTCCTAATTTTGATAGTAACCTTAGATTTAAATGTCTTGATGATCAGACAGATAAGCCACAGAGAATTCAAAACTCATGCATACGTTTTGTTCTTAATCTTAAAATGAGAGATCAAGCATCCTGTAAGTTGAGTAATTTGGGCTGACTTAATACAAATGGCATTTAAGTTATTTTTTTACAAACTGCTTGAGAGTAGTACTCCCCAATATCTCCAGGAAAAACTTCGGTTCTTTTTGAGAGCTCTTTTTCATATGTGACTCTCAAAATATTCAATTCTGAGAGAGAATAAATACCTCGACGTAAGACTTTATATGTAATTAAATTCCAAGTTTGAGTATTATCTCCCAAGTAAATAATGTCTTAGCTAATTTCAATTGCAAACATCTTCTTGTTAATGAAACCATATCAGTTAAGCTCTGACGAAGCCAACATGGTGATTGGCGAAACAAGAGAAACTTCGATTTATCGATAACCAAAGGTGAAGGAATCCAGAATAGTTGTAAATAGTATTACCTCGGAATGTGAAAGTTTCTTTAAAAGAAAATAAATAACAGAGTACGTACAAGACAGATTTGTTTAATAGAATTATAATAGTAAAATAATAATTGCGTGTATATTGTTAAACAGCTAAACCCTTGGCTGATTTGAAAATAATTCATGCATTCAGAACAAATGTCGATCAGCGTAAAATCCCAAAAAAAATTTTCCAGATTTTTCTGGTTTAGTCATTTCAAAGTTTAATAAAATAAAATATTAAAAATGTAGAAATTTTTTCATTTTTCCTAGTTCAACAAAAACCTATGCGGTGGTTCTTATTTTTTATGAGCCGTGATGATATTTAATATGTATTTTATTGTATATTATGTGCTCGATGTTGGAAATTACAAATTACAAATAATAGCAAAGTCTTCATTCTGTTCAACAGATTTGTCAGGAGCAAGCTCATCAACGAATGTGTGTGTGTGTGTGTGTGTGTGTGTGTGTGTGTGTGTGCGCGTTTAAATAAATTATTAAGTATTTAAATTGAAGGAGGGATTCCTTTACACACTATAATTACCAGCCTTTCAAGTTTGTCTCTCTCATAATTCGCTTGAAATATAGAGCCTATATTATCGATGTATTTTAATAGTGTGATTTTGGATGATGACATTGTTAAAACAGCAGTTGCACAGAGATTCTTTCAACATTCTCTCTCCTTTTTGATTTTTTGTCCTTTTTAAAAAATATGTTTTTAGGATAACATTTTAAATAATAAGTTTAATCAAGCGTGGAATGCTGCGCGCTTCATTTAATTTAAACATCAATCCGGCTCTATCCATACATTCAGAGGACATATGCTAGGTAATAAATCACCAGGTCTATCGGTCCCATTTAAAAATAACATAAATTACGGTTAAGTAATCCAAAGAAAGCGCGATAAAATTGTTGGTAATAAATAAATCAGTCTGAAGACTTGGCTTCCACATCTCTAGAATGACAACACCACGTGTATACTACGAGAAGAAAAACGGGTACGACATAGAAGATAAATGATTCTTGTTCGGCGTCGCGAGACATTGAAATTGTTTCATGCTGATTCTCGCAGCAATATTCTGCCCAGTGCTGTGTACTTTATCCCAACTTGAAGGCGCATGTTTTTAAGTGTTGTTAGTTATTACAAATCTTAAACAAAAAGTGGGGAAGAGTACTGAATCTTAGAACAAAAAAGTTTTAACGATTGCATATTAATAATGCGAGCCAGCAGAAACTGGCACTTCTGCCTGTCACAAACAGCGGAGTTTCTTAATTAGGACTATTCGAAAGCTCTTGTCTTCCCGCAACCGGAAAAGAGCAAATAAAACAGGAATTAAACCAAGACCCCGTCATCAGTTTGTTCCACAAAAACATCTGGTTTACAACTATGCGGAGACAGTGGAATCTGTGAAATTCCCGAAATCTTTGTGAAATGAATGTATTTCTAAAAGCACTATCTATTATTTAAATAATTTTTCAATAATGAAGAATTTAATCTAATAAAATGCCAATATAAGGTGTGACGTTTGGTTGGACCCTCACGAATTTTGACAAAAATCAGTTGATAACTAGGATAGTACCAAATTAAACAAACTGTATTATTATTATAATTATTGTTATTATAGTCATTATTATTATTATTCTTGTTGTTTTTATTATTGTTATTATTATTATTATTATTAGGAGTATTCACTCAAGTAATGGTTCACGGATGGAAAATTATTCAGGAATATCCCCAGTTTAGATTAAAATTCAACAAGGATTTGGCATTTTTAACGTTTTTAAGGTTAAGTGATAAATAGGTCATGAAAAATGCTTTTTCTTTATTTGACTTTGTTTGGCTTAAGTACATCAACTTATTACTTTCTCAAAATCGATAACATCGCCACTAGAACAGAACAACTCAGCGTCAAAAATATATTTTTTTTGTCTGTCCGTTCTGCGTTTTCGACTTCTGGTTTTTGCGAAATAGCTTTTGAAAGGTTTGAGCTACGAAATTGAGACCTGACTTCTTTTTTACTTTCCATAAGATACATAAACTTATAGGAAATGACTGCGATCGCACAATGGCTCCCATATTTTTTTTGCTATTTTCATTTGTTTTTCGTACATCGCCATGAAACAGGATAAGCGTCCAAAATTTGAAGTAATCGACTTCAAATTTGGAACACATAAGAAGCTCGGTCCCCTGACCGAAAAATCGATTGAGCTATCGATATCGAAAAAATTATTGGACCTGATCCGCGAGGTCCATTGCTATAAACTTTTGTCCTGATAATTTTCGAAAATGTGCGCAGTGGTATTCGCAAAAAACTAAAAATTGTGTTCCTCCCTTAATGAAAATTTACCATCACTAGAAGATGTCAATTTATTTTACATAACGATATAGTCCGTATAGACAGCTAAAACGTTTGTATTTAAGGTGTTCACATATTATACAGGGTGTTCCTGATAAACCATTCTTAATAAGATATGCATAAAGTGTCTCAAATTTGGAACTATCGACTTGAAATTTTGCAGAGAAGTAGAAGTCCAAACCCGCATTTAAATAGTTTAAGTAGGGCGCAATCAAATCTCGTCAAGTATTTCTTAAAAATAAAAAAAAGGTAATTTTGGCTTCCAGAAGAAAAATATTTTCTAGAAACCTTTTAACCTGATCGGCAAATTTCTTGAACCAGGAATTGCGGGAGATAGGGACTATTAACTTTTTTTTAAGCAGATCTTCCGTTATCTACAGAGTTAGTTATTCAATTATGGAAAAAAATGTAAAAGACCCTGAAAATCGTTTTTTTTTTCAGAGTAAATTATTTGTCGTTAATTAAAATTCATGGAAAATATCTCTACTTGACTTGAAGTCGTACAATTTTTGTATTTACGGTTCTGGATTATCACATACGCTGCTGGAGGTATTTAAAAATACCTATATTACAATCTCTGTTTTTCCCGCTCAATCTAGACGCGATGACGTCATTTACTATTACTGTACTGTATAGTTCCAGAAAAAAAAAATTCGGAAACTATTTGCTAGATTGGAAAAATGCATGGACCGGGAATCGTGGGAAATACAGGCTACAATCTCTACTGCGGAAGTTTGTTGGATTATATACTGGGTGTGTCGTTTATGGGCAAATATGCAAAAATTCTAAACGATCCTGGAAATTTCCGTTTTTTGGGTAAGATGGAATAATTTGGTTTAGCCATTATCGTAAACTTTATCTAGAGCTACAATTTTCGTATTTCCAGTTTTCGTCTATTATACACAATGGGCGAAATATTTGATAAAAAATTTATTGGAAATCACTATTACTGGTACAAATTTTTATATTCACCAAAGTTTGCAATGATCATGAATTTCGGAGAGATGTAGAGGATACTTTATAGAGGGTTCATGCATATAAAATTACATTCACTTTGCCAAAGTTTCATAGTATTCCGATTCGCGACTTCTTTGAAACATAAAACCGTACAGTACAGCGCGAAGCAGTCGCCTCGCGCAGCGATGAGTTTGCGAAAGTGGTATTATGTTAATAATTATAATAATTATTAAAATCCCTGACTAAATATGCCTTTTTCTTTATAAGAAAATGTAAATTAAAGTTGAAGAGAAAGAAGAATATTAAGAATCACAACATATAAATTTTAGGCCGGTTTTGGAAATTTATGAAATTTATAAAATTTATATTTATTAATTACAGAACTGATAGTACACTTTCCCACTTTTTGAAAACAATGTTTAATATTTTCTTTTTAATTTTTTTAACTTTAAGAAGCCTGAAGTCGGTTAAATCTTTGTAAAATCCTTGAAATTTGTGGAATCTTATTCTGGTGTACAAATTTTGGATGGTGATTTGCCCCACGGATATATTTTACAAAACAACGCTAATACACTCACTGAGTGACGTGTGACGTGACCACCAGTGTTTAAAATCAACAAACAAACAAACCCGTAACTAAAGTACTGAAAACGGCGACAGTGTTTAATGAGTCTAATGTCTTAAAGAGACACTACAACACTGTCAGTGCATAATTGGATAAGGGGAAGGAAAATACATTTAAAAGCAAATGCTGAATAAACATTGATCCACGATAAATAACTGTAAGTGAATTTTATCAAAGAGCGTTTCTGTGGCTTGCAATTTCTTAAAGAACTTTCAATAAACTTGCAATTTAACAAAGAGAAATATGACTTACGTTCGGATGATTTTAATTTTTTAAGATAAAGATAAAGATAGCTTTATTTCTATAAGACTTGATTTACAAGTGTTGGATATTGTCAGCATAATGTAAAAGTATAAAATTATCTTAGTATAATTAGTAAATTAATAATAATAATAATAAGTAATACTGATGGATAAAAAACAAATATATAAACAATAACAAACAACGAATACGTATCAAAAGGTATCACAACAAAGAAAATCCTTAATATTGTAATAGGCGAGGCGTAGCAATTTGTCTTTAAGAGTGCATTTGAATTTTGTTTGACTAGTTATCTCCTTCAGTTCGATAGGCAATTTATTATAATTTTTTACAGTCAAAACAAAGGGACTATTTGCTGTAAGAGACAGTCGATGTGTAGGTATTTTTAGGTTAAGATTCGGTCTTAAACTGTACTGAATATCTAAGTTTCTTGAGGGCATATAAAGATTAGCACAATTTAGTATGTACATACTAGGAAGTGTTAATAAAGAGTGTTGTGGAAATAGGTTCCGACATGAAAAATTTCAGGGCCTAAACAGTATAGTCCGTAAAATGCGTTTCTGCATCCTAAAGACTTGCTCCGCACGTGGAGAACCTCCCCAACAAACCAAGGTGTAGTTGAGACACGAATAGACATACGAAAAACATTTTTAACAAGGGGAAAGAAACCTGATGGCGGAGCCTCCATATAACAAAGCAGTAAACAGAAAGTTTTCTGAGAATGTGGTCCACCTGTTCGAACCAGGAGAGTCTCGAGTCTACATGAACTCCGAAAAATTTTACAACACTTTTCTGTTGAATTGTGCTTTCATCAAAGCGTACTAATAAACTCTTATTTAAATCCCGTGTTGAAAAGGCGATCATCTCAGTTTTACTTTTATTCAATATCAATTTGTTAATTTCTGCATAATGTTTCATTTGCCCAACCGTTGTCTTGGTTGCAATGCTAAGTTGCTAAGACGATGCTGCAGAAAGAGTAGAAACTGCATCATCCGCAAAAAGGGAAAAGTAAGTATAGGGGAAAGATGAAAATACATCATTTATAAACACTATAAACAATAAAGGACCGAGTAAACTTCGCTGAGGTACACCACAATTCACTGACCTGGAATCAGAAACGTATTCAAATCCTAAGGTATCTCTCAATTTGACCAACTGCGTACGACCTCCAAGAAAAGACCTTAACCAATTTAAGGCGTTACCTCTAATACTATGTGAACAAAGTTTGTTCTCTAAAATATCAACATCGACCAAGTCAAATGCTCTTTGTAGATCGAAGAAAACACATGCTGTCTGCTGCCTTTCTTCTAACTGGGTAAGAATATGCTTATATAAAGAGAGAATGGCATCCTGCGTAGATCTGTTTTTTCGATAACCAAATTGCATGCCGGAAAAAACGTCTCGACTTTCCAAAAAATTAGAAAGTCTTAAATTAAGTGCGTTTTCGAAGATTTTTGAAAAAACGGATGGGAGTGCTATAGCTCTATAATTTGAAATAATTGTTGCACCGTTTTTTTTATAGAGTGCTGTGATTACCGCATTTTTTAGAATGCTGGGAAAGGATCCATGCAAAAAGGAATAATTAATGAGATATGTCATCGGTTCTGCAATAGTGTCGACCACATGCCCTAACACAGCGCAGGGAATGCCGTCCGAACCCGCTGAATACTTCTTAGTGACAGACAAAATTATAGTACTAACTTCTGTACATGAGCTACATTTAGCGAGATCGTATTTTTATGTGGTAAAAACATATTTTTCAAAGTATTGGCTGAATCGACGAAAAAATTGTTAAAACAATTTGCAGCCGAAGTCATATTAGTAACTTTTTCCCCGTCTGTATCAATAAAAAAATCCGGTGTTTTTGTCGCACATTTTATTTCGTTATTTATTATTTGCCACGCGGAACGCGATTTGTTTTCGGAATTCAAAAAACATTGATCATTAAACAATTTTTTAGCTGCATGTGAACTTTTTTTAATTGTTTATAATACAACATGAGGCCTTCCTTATGTGGGTTGAAGGTGGCGAATTTATATAAGTCTCTTAGTCTCACATCCTGTTGAATAATATCCCTTGTTAGCCACGGCTTATCCTTAAAGGTATTCACTCTATATTTCACTAAAGGAAATGTACAATTAAATGCCCCGACAGAGAGTTCATGAAATGTATTACATTTATTGTCAAGGCTTTCCCGATTATAAACAGGTAATCAATCTATTTCGGATACTTGCATTTTAAACGATTCAATGTTACTTTTTTTTCTAAATAGTCGTACATAAGTTTGCTCCACTCCATCCATAATAACTTGTGGGAGGGAGACTAGTTGCATAAGATGGTCAGAAATGTCAGTATAAACGACCCTTGCATGCAACAAGGATAAGTTAAAATTGGTGAAAATATTGTCGATTGTTGTTTTACTTTTATTTTGTATCCTTGAATTGAATGCTTTATAATACCTCAAG
Source organism: Cylas formicarius (assembly GCF_029955315.1). Taxonomy (NCBI): domain Eukaryota; kingdom Metazoa; phylum Arthropoda; class Insecta; order Coleoptera; family Brentidae; genus Cylas; species Cylas formicarius. The sequence goes on along the minus strand of NW_026844319.1, from coordinate 11,865,110 downwards.
ATATTACATGAAAAAAAGTTTAAGTAATTGATAAAAATATTCAAATAACTGTTAGGTGATCGGTAAATTACGGCAACGCGATATACTTCTTGGGAAAATTTAATCTCGCAATCTCGTCGATGGCGACGGAAAATTATAAAACTAAAGTCCCGTCGTCAATTAGATTCGAATAACAAAATCCAAACAATTCCGCCGAACAGAGAAGATTAAAAGAAATTTTACTAGAGGAAGATTACAAGAGGGCGGTATATAAGATCAAAGGGCGCAGTAATGAGCTCCTTAGTCCTTTTGATGACTGGGGAGTAAGCAAACAGCTCACTGATTGGATCAATATCCGCCGGTTAGTTTTTATTGTCTTTCGCGAGATTTTCCTTCGTTTCCAGATATGACGCGATCAAAGGACGGTTTAAAACGGGGACGAAAATTTCGATGACGATATGCGACAAATGTTGCAGATGTGCTGAAAATAAGCATAAATGGGCTAGCTCTACTTGCTATAGATATGGTCGTGAAGACTGCAAACGTATTTATCCCACGTTTGTGAACAGTGTCAAGAAAAAGGTAATATACCCCACTCTTTGCACTAAAGTTTGTTTGGTGGGCCTGCATGAGTGGACGAACGATCGATAATAAATTCATCCGATTCGTAAAAAAGAGAGATCGTACCTCGACTCGTTCTTTTCTAAACAGAAGAAAAACCGATTGGGACTTGCATGAAAGAGATATAGCGGGAAATCTTGCACTGTACTAAACCTCGAACTGTAATATTCCAGAAGGCATCAACGTCATCATTTGAGAATAATATCCGGCTTAATGCTGTAAGAAGGAAAGCCGACTTTAAGGTGAAACGGTAATCCAAGCGTTACGTTATATTATATGTGCTAAAATGAACTGAGCTATACGAAAGATTGAACGAATTGCTGTGGTGGAGTATACATGACTTCCTTCAGTCTATTATTTAGAGAATATTATAGGGATGAGTGAAACAGAACTCGTAGACGATTCTTATAGGAAATCTCATGGAGCCACTTTGGAGTAACTACATGGAATCCACTTTCCTGTATATTTGAGCTTTTTAAATCGATCGCAGAAGACTGCAAGTGCACAGTGTCCCATCAGTTCCAGTTATTATCTAGGGAATATCAATACAAAATAGACACATCACAAGTAAGGTATAAAGGATATTTTCTTAAAAATGCCCAAGTATCCAAGTTGGTTGTTAATAAATCACTTCCTGAGGTAATCATTGTCTCGGATTGCAATATTGGCGAAAGATAAAAACCTAAATCGCGGTTAAGATTATTTGGGCGTTTATATATTTCTAAAGGTTCTCGGATGTTTCTTTGGCAGAAGAATTGATTACAAGCAAGGATTTTGGTTTTATCAAATAAGATTTGATGCCCTGTTTCATGATTATGTTCGGTAACAGCTGATGAGTTTAGTTGTCGTAGTCTTAAGGCAATTTCAGGTTCTTGGAGTCTAGTTGATATTTTTCATCCGGTCTGTCCAATGTATTCTTTGCCGCATATGCGTGGCCGTTCGTCCATAAATTTGACCGTTACAAGAAAAATATGTTTCAAACATTGCTTGAATTTAGATGAGAAGGTTTCGTTCCAGATTCAAGGAATTTAATATATCTGAAATAATGTTAAGAGTTTAATTAATAAAAAGGGATTCTAAGTCGAAATTAACCTAAATATCGCTTGAACATAATGAAAGGAATCAAATACGAAATTATCACTTCTCCCTGCAAAGGGTTTTAATATAGAAGTTGGATATTTTGCTAGATAACATTTGATGAACCAATAGTGCTGGCTTTGTAGGTTTTAGGGAGTAGGAGACGAGGAATTGTTGAATCAGTTTCATTAGCTGTTTGAGATGGCAGGTTCTTTCGGATAGACACGATTTTTGAAATTATTTCCTCTTTTAGGAAAATACGTGGATCAAAGAGGAAGTTGGCACCTTTGCCAAGAACTGATTTTTTCGTTTCAGATGTCTGGATGATACAATTACTACAGTGTTTGATAGTTGAGAAGAGTTTAGATAGTTGTAGTAGAAACTTGAGAGAAGGTAAATGAAGATTTTCAACTTTGTCATGAATCATTTTTGAAAGGATATCGAACTCGCATTGGTTTAGCATCTTTTCTCTAAGTAAAGCAAAACTATATTTACGACTAATTTTATAAGCAGATGAGGTTCTGACATAACGGGATATTTTTAAAATACAACTTTCTTTCTAGTTCAACTTTCTACTTTTGCGCTTGATGCCCTGTACATAAAGGCTTGTTAATTTTTCAAGGAACTTCCACAGACCACTGTATACTATATAAAAATCTTCGGGATTCTTCCTACGTGGGTTGTTTATAAATCCAACTTGCTGACGTTTGGCCATTGAATTAGAAACTAGTAATAGTCTCTCATTCTTAGATATGATATCAATATAAAATCAGACCAAACATTTGACATTCTGTTTACAGAAAATCTACGCACACAGACCGAGACCTTAATGCTGTCACATTACAATCCAGCCCAAAAATCATCGGGCTTTTGTTTACAGACCCGTAAAACTATCTAATCCGAGTCACTGATCCCATAATTAAAACACCTTACATCTGCTCTTCTCTCTAATAATTTCCACCTTAGAGATATTAAGCGTTCCATCACAAAATACACTTCAACAAAACCTTCCAAAGACAATGAGCCCTAAAGAAACCCTACAATTGTTTTTACTTACATTCAAAACATCACTGACCTCATACAAAAGTTTTTTAGAAATATAACGTCAAAAGTAGATTTACCACTTGCCCAAGAATCACGCAACATCTTCGATCTGTCAAAGACGAAATTCCGTTTGAGATACTACACCATTCCACGCATGTGCGGCATTGGAGAGACCAGGCAAAAAATATTAACTAGGTTAAAAAACATCAAATCTTATTCGATAAAACTAAAATTCATGCGTGTAAACAATTTTTCTACCAAAGAAAAATCCGAGAATCTGTGGAGACAATGTTCTTGTCCCTCCTTTAGCGTCACAAGCTGGGTTAATTACAATAGCCTATGGAAGTTTATTTGAGAAATGCTCAAGTATGATTTTTTAAAATTCTACCAGCAGTATTAGCTACGCAGATTTTATGAAGTTGGGAAGAATATTTATTTTCTTCGCCATTGGGTATATTAATGGGTTTTGGGTATATAAATGGGTATTGTGTATATAAATGAAAATAGTCTATCGAAACTTGTACCGACTGCTGCGAAAAGATACAAAATTAATTAGGTTGGTTTTAAGCCTACCAAATAGTCTTCCTTCTACTCCCTTCTGTAAAAAACTGTAAATACTAGCGTGCGGAAAGTGTCATGTTACCTCGTCAGTTTCGTTTCCCGCGAATCCGAGCCTCTTCGCACAACACGCTTTGTAAAAAATTGGAATTACCACACTTGTTACATAATATAGTATTGGCTCCGTTACCTTTCAATTCTCATATACTCTTTATTATTTTGAAAAATAAATCATATTGGTGGGTTAGGTAGATCCTACGGCTTCATCAAGCAGGTCGAGTAAGGTTGAAGGATTCGCCGGGACCAGACTACGTCAAAAAGATTATGTCGAACTGATATTGCGAACCAGAGTAGCCACTAACCTTAATTCCTTTTGGATCTTTATTAAGTTTTATAATTCCGATTTAAAACATCAACCCCTCTAAATTTCCCGGACCATTGCAGTAAAAAGGGCAGTAAACTCTGCGAGAAATATCAAGTTTATTGCGTTTATGCCGTAGCGAAAATGCTTTCCTCATACAAATTTTTAATAAATATACCCTGTAACGAGGAAAATAAAACGGCAACCCACGATGAACCCAATTCGGGTAAGGAATCTAATAATCCAGTGACGTGCAAATTGTTCTTGATTAAATATGAAATGGAAGCGATGCTGGTCATAAAAATATTAAATCAGTAATGGAAAATATTTGAAGAAGTAAAATCAAAAATTATTGCAGAAACTAAACCAGAATTGACGTTTTCAAAATACTATTCCAACCATTAATCACTCTGATAAGACCAGAATTCAACGCCACTAGTTCCGCAATAATTTGTTGAATCCAAATTAGCGTTTCACTTGACTAGATATTAGGAGTACTAATCCTCTCGTCATATTAACAAAGAATGTTTTTTTTTTATTTAAAATACGTAACCAAAGGCCAAATTAGTTCAAGCGTCAAGCGTGGATCAATTTTACAAAGTGTATTCAATTTGTTAATTATTTTTTATGCTTGTAAGTTACCGTGTCCCTTATTTGATGTATATATATATATACATATATATATATATATATATATATATATATATATATATATATATATATATATATATATATATTGGCATCTTCAATGCTCGCGCTCCGAAAACACTTCGAACACACAGTGCTACAGAGTTGTGCAACCTCGACTACAATAGGCAAACAAAAGGCGCGAAAAACACATTTATTAAAATGAGGCGGTTGTACTTATTTTTATACAATTAATTATAATTCATGTGTATAAACCGGACAAGAATGGCATTATAACTTTGGTATTTGACAGTTTTCATCCTTCTATGTCGCTAATTCGACTTTCTTGTCCAAAGTACATGACAAAATGTATTTTACAATAGTAAATGGGAAAAATTTTATTTCGTGTATCAAAAAACAAGATGACGATCTTTTACATTAGAGTTCATTATGTCATTGGTTTCAAATGTTATGAGAAAATGATAAATATGAAAGTTATACAGATTGGAAGGATTCACGATTTTAAAGTATATAGGATGGCTCAAAACAGCGTGACGAATAAAATACACATTTTATTAAGTGGAACACCCCATTTTAAATTTTGTTTAGCTGGTTTTTGTTAGTTTGTGTAGTAGGTAGTATCTTTTTGGAAAAAACAAAATCTTGGAAAAAAAATTAAAAAATATATATGTTTTATTCGTCGCGCTTTTTGAGCCACTGAAACTGCATGTAGTATTTCTTCATTTATTTTTCATTATTTAATTCCAGTGAGTAATTACTGAACCCTATTGAAAATTCTTATCCTGATATTTGTAATGTACTCATCCTTCCTTCGCCATTTAAAACCGATGTCCTTATTACTAAACAGAATAATGAGGAAGTAAGCTTCTCTCAGTATATAAATGTTGTGTAGATGTAATAAATGAAAGTGAACCATCACACGTGCGCGCTTTCAAAAGCAAATTTATTACATGCTCAGTATCTACACGGGAAAATGTATAAAGATATATCAAACACACTATATTTAGGAGTTGCTGTCTTAAGGGACTCTTTCCATGAAACCGCTGAAAGGAGCAATGTTATTCTAAGTATTTGCCGGGCGATAAACCTAATTCAAGTGATCATAATGATGCCAAGTTTAGTATTACGATCCGAAATACAAAAGTGTGCGGTGAAAATACGTTGCTGTCATATTTAGTTAATTTTCCTTCTACCACTACCAACACATAAAATATTAGTAGAATATTTGAAACATTTTGTGAAAGGAAACGAAAATTGACGTCAGTCTCAAAAATGCTAATAGACAATTTTTTTATAATTTTGACAATCATTTTAATAGAAGGGAGCTTTGAAACCATATAAAGAGATACCGAACTTGGAAACAGCATTTTTAAAATATTTGTAAAAGTCTGAAAATACTTGAACGCTGAGAGCACTACAAAATTTAATAAATGGTCACTCAGTATTTGATATTATATAGTATCGTGAATGCAAAGCAAATTTAAGGAAAGACTTATAAAAAAAACCGAAGATATTTAGCATTAACAATAATAATGAATAAAATTGAACATATCTCAACTCAACCTTAACACATAATCTTTAAAATACCTACAAAAGTCTCAAAATAGAATAAAATTTAATAAACGATAACCTCTTATTAAATGTATAACAATTTTAGAAAAACATACAAAAAAATAACAAATATATTATTAACAAAAATTACCTAGTCTGTGTACGATTTCTTCTATTCTTTAATCCATATTTTCGCTTGTTAATTTATTTTAAAAATAATTAAAATTGAACATGCCTTTAAAGTTACCAGCTAGTCTATCTATAGGTAATTTTAAATTTAATAAAAATGGTGCATCTCCCTACTTGTTGTTCTATGCTAAAACGAAATTTAAATTTAACTAATTTTAGTAATTTTTCGCCCACATCATTAAATTGGGATATATTCATGAAATGTGCTTTAAATTAGAAATAGAAAATAGCAAAAACAAAAATTGATGTTAATCGCGAAAAAGCTATTAAGTTTGTTTGGCTACAACGACAATTAATAGAAGGAGAATTTATAACCATAAACCAAACTCATAAAAAAGTCTAAAACTACTTATATTTATAAATGCAAGAGCACTATACAATTGAATAAATGATCACCTCGTATTTGATGTTTCATCTTAAAAAAATTGATAACAATTATCGAATAATCTACAACTAGGATCACAAGAAATACATACATTCCAAAAATAAATTCTGTGTATTGGGTATCACATATCTGGTACTTTTGGGAGGTATCTCTATTATTGTTATAAAAAGAAAGCTGCGGTTTTTGCGACAGTGTGCTTCGTAGCAATTTTAAAAATGTTTGGGACCTCCCTGGTACATTTGTTACCCTTAAACATATCGGTAAAGATAAAATAACATTCATATAGATTTTCTTTCCGTGCAATGAAGCGGCATAGATAATTTTTGTTACATATTTATTATTTATATTTATATTTGCATCTCTTTTCTTTTCCTGTTGTCTTTGTCGTTGTCAACAAAATTTGCTGTTAAACTGAACTTTAAATCATATTAGAGATTTTCATAGCCATCATAGCTTACTTTGTAGAAATATATTTTCGAAGCTTCTTTAAAATATTACCAGCACATATTTTAATACGCTGTCATTATTCCAACAAATTTATAATTACCAAAATAAATTGCTGCAAAAACTGATAAAATAAACAAATATTTAACTTTCTTGTAAAAAACAGCAACTGACCAATTATTAAATAAAAAGAATTGAAAATTAGAAAATTGTGATTTATTTGAGTAATCCTGAGAAAATGTGCATTCTATCATATATTTCTGAAAAGGCATAAAAACGCAAAGAATGTTGTTAAAAGAATATTTAGTTTTATAAAAAACTTTGTATGTATCGAAATAATGGAGATACGTCACAAAGGCAAATAACTTGGGACACGCTGTACGTTTTCTTCTTAATATTTTAGTTTTTTACTTTTATTTACGTTATAAATATACCGTTATAGTTGTTAGCTAGTCAGCACCTAGTCTAAATAAAAATTCTATTTTTTCAACATCTTGTTCTACACTAAAACGAAATATTAGATATTATTTATCCTGATATCTTTCGAAAATAGTGTTATTGACATAAATAAAATTATAAATCAAATTATAAAAAATTAAATTTGACATCAGTCGCGGAAAAGCTGGTTTAAAAATCTGTTACGGTATAAGGACAATAATGTTATAATGTTAATAATTGTTTCAATAGAAGAGGACTTTGAAACAATGTAAAGTGATGTCAACCTTGACATAGCATTTTGAGAGTACCCGTAGAATTCTTAATTTTTTGTTGTAATTTCAACGACCAAAATATTGTGACAAGGAATTATATTAATTTTGGAAGATTCACATTCCATAATTAACGAAATCCTATCACTTACAGATAATAAAATCAATATGTGCACTTACCTATCGCAGAAACGGCTATGGCAAAGAGCACGGTGAATTTTATCCATTGCAGTGCAGCGGTTATCCTAGATCTCATGTCGTCCGAAATACCATGTCTGTTTTGCACTGTCTTAATTTGAAAGCGCATCCAACGATGGACCGAGACGCACAGAAAACATCCCCGATATCACTTTTTCCACATACTCTCTGGGATTACATGTGCTTATGACGCGGCTGCCTCCTGAAAATTTTCAGACGGGATTTAATCAGACTAATGCATCGGCGGCGACTGACATATTTTGACATTAACTTTACACACCTCATCGTTACCATTCTCAGCGTACGTCCCTTATTGCTTTAAATGTATCCTGTTATTTGGCTAAGTAAAAGCAAGTAAAACAAAAGGAATTTCTATCCTTTCATTCACCAGAGGCGGGAGGTTAAAAACAAAATAAAATAGAAATCCTCCCTTCCCCCAGATAATTAAGTTGTAATTACCAACCTGAATAACTATTACCTACATTACATTGGTAAACAACTGTACTCTCTCTAACATCCTTGCGATGTATAAAAAAAATACATAAAATTATTTCAGAAGGATGAGTGTTGGATGTATACTTTTGTTCAGGATTGATTAAGGATTGCCAAGCTGCTCATCTAATTTCAAGACTTCCTAACCACAAACCAAAATCTGGTAATCAACGATTATACATTATTAAATTGAATTTATTTAAAAAGCAAACAACGATATGAAAAATGTGGGCAATTCGATTAGTAATTAGAATTTTTTATCTGAAAAAACAGATATATTCATATATTTATATGGGGTGAACAAGTTCATTGTTCAAAGGAACAGCTTCAAGAACACAATTTTTCTGGCAACTTCGTTTTTAAGATTTTATCTGTCTCAGTTGCGAACTTTTTTGCCTTTTGAATATTTTTCGTAAACTAACTAACGATTACTAGATAAATGCAAAACTATTTGTTGTTCAGAAAACGAAGTTTGGAATATCTCGTAATCGTTATCAAAAAAAATTATAAAATTCAGGCACTCGAATCTCAAAAACTAATAAATAAATTAATAAATAACGATTTTTGAAAATAAGTAATTTTTTGCATATATCTCGGAGTCTGTACAGTTTAATTAATAAATTAAAAGGATTAAAAGATTCTCGAATTGAATAGTGAATCTAAATAAGTATTTTCAGAATATGCAGACATGACAGCCAGAATATTGGAGCGGTATTAAAAACACCCCTAAATATTGATTTGTTGAAGTAGATATACCAAATTATAACACATTATTTTTGAAAATTATAATCGGAAACGTCCAAATCTCAACAAATTCCTTAACAAATGTTTTCTTTAGCTGTTAAAGTGTCGCTATAAAAAACAGACTAAGTCTGAATTTTATCCTGACGTTATATTAATATCTGTTTATCTTTCTATTCTGTATAAAATATCTAAAGACGGATCCACCCAATATTGACAGATTCTTTATGTGAAAATATTCCGACACTTTTTCATTTTCGCGACCCAATAGTGTTATACAGAACGTTAAACTTTTTTAAAACAATTTAAATAATAAAAATAAAGTTTTAATTTATAAATAAGTCTTTTCCATATTATACTGAAACTTGCTATGTTAGATTATATTTTTCATGCCATACTAGCAGAAATAAGTAGTATTATATATCCTATTACCACATTAATAATGGACGCCTATGGCATTAAAATATAATTCATTGAATACACACACAAAATTGAGGTACCTAGGAACTTGACTTTATGACCCGAGGCGAATTCCTAAAATTCAAAAAATTGTTCACTTGTAGCGACCCTGACCTTGGCTTCGATTGAGATTTGTAGGCTGCTATATTTGGTCAGTACTTCTGTACGGTGTTGACGTTTGGACACTAAGAGTAAGAGCCATGTACAAATTGGAAGCATTTGAGATGAGGATATAAAGCAGAATTCTTAAGATATCATGGACAGCCAAAACGAGAAACGGAGATGTTCTCAGGCGTATTAACAAAGATTGCGAACTCTTTAATGATGAAAAAAAGAGAAAGACTGCATACCTGGACCACATAACGCGCAATAACAAATGTTAATTTCTGCAACTGAATATTGAGGGCAAGATAGAGCATAGAAGAGGACCGGGGCCAGAAATAGACAAGCTATGGAAAATGTGGTCGCAAACATCCATTAATGGATATGTTTATTGTTGATAACAATCACAGTTTTTGAGGTATTGTACATTAATTCCTAATTTAAAAAATTATTTATTTATTGAAAATTTAGGTTGCATAAGGACAAAAAGGTAGATCCCAAAGTAAATCTAAATGATCACAAAATTAATATAACTATGCAAAGTAGCCAACAAGTTAATGTTTGAATTAGGGTGTCGTATATCGTGTTATATCCTAGAAAACATTTATTCATCCGGCATTATGTAAATTAAATAGATTTTGTAATCTGGTGATTGGAGATTTGTGTCCGGGGTATTCTTAGGTTAATTTTTGATTAGATATAAGTAAAGTCAACATAACCCTTTAAAATGTTGTGAAGCATTGACTTATTATGGTTGTTATTATGGTTCTCAATATTAGTGTTACCTTTACATGCAACATATCTTAGAAATCTGTTTTGTACTCGTTTCAAAAGTGTCCATTAACTAGTGCGAACTGTGAACAACAAGAGATTTGAGGTTTTTTAAATCTATTGAATTTTATGAAGCTCGCCATTTTATTCGATTCGCTTATTCGTTTCAAAGAAATCTTAAGTCCACTTTTCGTCCAGCTTGACTCCCAGATCTCTAATCTCCACTACTTGCTCTAAGTTGATGTTATTAATATTGTAAGTTGAGTTTATTTTTTAAACATTTTAAAGCATTTGGCGAGACTTAGGAACAGGTTGTTTTGACAGTATTTCAAGCGCGGAAAGTCTTCTACATAATATATTATAATATTATATATTATATGACCATTGGAAAATAACTCAAAACGACCAAAATTTTTAAGTATTAAAATTAGACATACTTTCATTAAATTTTAAATAAAAAATAATATACAGCTTAAACTATGTACATATAATCTTGTATTTTTTTCTCGAACAATACGAATATAATTAATGTTTGGCTTTTATTGAAGCCTCACCCACTGATATGAATACTTCCAGCTAAGCTCTGGAAGTGCTCTAAAGCGCCACTAGAGTTGGTTCAAAAGAATTTTATAACTTCAAAAACTAAAATTGTCTTGCAAATATAGTCACAAGGCTTTATTAATATAAATCCTATACTCTTTGCTTTATTCCGTGTTTGTAATGCAACAAATTAACGCCAGTTCCAATTTTTGCCCAAAATATTTTAATTCTGAATTGGAGACAATACTAAATATACATCACTCAACCGTAAGTTGTCTTCATCGTCAATGTTGTCACCTTTCTGTGTGGTTGACATAATTTTTCAAGTGCTCTGAAGATACTTCAGTTCCACATGAATAAAATTTCCGATGAAACCCTTGAGACTAGCACATTGGTCGTATTTCCTCTTAACTTAAAAGTTTCACATATTCGTCAAGGTAATTTTTTTGTTAATTTTTACACTTTTTTTCTATAAATTTCAACCTTCATGACCCTCTCTGTGAAATCAATGAAACGAATGAAAGACCTTGTTGTCCTGATATAAAAAATATAGATTGTTGATATTTGGATAAGCCGTTCTTGAATTATTAAGTTTAAATTCAGCAATTTGAAACCTTCAGTTCGGAAAATGGTTTACTCACAGTAAGAAAATCTTCAAAACAGAAACGGTATGTAATATAATGTAACCTAACCTATTCTAGTGAGTAGTTCGAGCAGCTTGACAAAGTGAGCTCCAAAGAAATTAGAATAACCATAGATATTGATTCGAGCTAGCGACGACTAGACATCAAATATATATTTGTCAATTCCCTCAGTCCACAGTTAAATATGTCACACACGTCCGAAACACAATTATAATAGGAACACGCTATTTTTATAGGCGAATTTTTTGCCCGAACACTATGAAAGGTGTCTTTGGTGCGCACAATGAGCCATGGTACACGAATATCTAAATACTCTAGTAGATTCATTCCAAGGCTATTCATATTAAATTTTTTAAAATAAAATTCGTAGTTTATGCCTCTCGGTGACTCACCTTCTGTTTTGAACAACAGATACTACAACAACTTTTTCTGTACACCATCGACCGTCCAACTATGACAACAGTAAATCGGATTCCACACAACCGAGGCGTATTCAAGCTTAGATCGAACATAGCTAAAATCCAGGACCTTAAATAAATTAAATATAAAAATCGATTGTCAGATATCCATCAAGAAAAATCGGTACTATTACTTGATTGGCTAGCATTACACACCACACAGCAACCAATCTAAGACCTAGTATTTTTACTGGTTGTGGGTTTCTATTTGCCCAATAATGCTTATTTTTCTGATACCTGCCATCGTAAAGGTTGCTGCATCAGTAAAATAATTTTTCTCAAAAAATCGAGACTTTTATTTCCTTCAGATAAGCCTTGAACTAGAATTAATATGTAGGGGTGATATTTATAATATTTTAAAGTGGATTGCACTGAAATGGAAGGACATTCTCAGTTGTTCGGCAACAATTGAGATTGAACTTTCGGGATTTACGATGCGCATTTGTTTTCATTAACAAGTCTAAAATATAATACTGCAACAAGTCATACAACTTTTTTATCAAAAGATTTTCACAAATTTAAAAAACGACCCAGTGGTTCCTCGGGGTGGCGGGAAGGGAGTGAAGACCTGCGGGTATAACGGACATAAAGGAAAAGGACGCACCGCAGATAGAATAGTAATAGGAAGTACATAAATTTGTTTTTTGCCTTGAAATTGTGTCTATACTTGCTATTTGAAATTGAAAATTAATCATACCAATAAAAATTTTGCTTTATTAAGCGACATAAGATTTGGGACCATCAAGAAAGTTCATCTAGAAAATCTACGACGTGATAAGAGACAGGACACCTCCTTTTTCTACTGGTATGCCGTTTTAATTTATGAAATTTTCATAAAAAGCATAACCCAACAGGATACACCACTTTTCGAAAAAATATTGAAAAAAGTCGACATCTATAAATAAAAATATTGTATCTTAAAAAAGTTTTAACGTCCATTTTTATAAAAAACTGTGAGTAAAAGTGAAGTATGGCATAATAAAACTCCGAATATTTTCACCCAAAAAATCTGTGCTTAACGGGCCGATCCACATTTTCAACTCACCCTATATATTAGCATGGTTACTGACGGACAATAAACGACCCAAAAAACATTCCCTCCTGGATTGAAAATATCATTTATGTGACGAATTTCCGATCGATCTTGCGCCCAAAAATTGCCCGTATTTCTACGGCCTAAATGCGCTGACACGGCGTACAATAAATACGGGCGATATTAAAATTACCGCAAATCCATCAAAAATACGAATCCAGGAAATTTTCAGTAAACGAACAATCGCGTTTGGAAACGCGGCCCATTTCGGGATTGCGCCGGCGAGAGGAAATTCCCTTTTCGCGTTTAATTCGATTGGTATTGTTCCAAAACGGGAACGCTAACAAATGTTTACGTTGTTTTGGGAGACTTTTCGATAAATCGCGATCGGAGAGCAAACGCGCCGAATGGAATGTTGATACACTGACCGATTCATTTTTTTTCTTTTTAATGGACGAATCTCGATTAGTACACCAATTTTGCAGATTTTTGTTTTTACCGATTACAAAGTGATAAAGTTCCAAACAATGGAAATTTTCATAAAAGTACCTTTAAGATACTTATATGAATAGATGTAATAGTAATAATACTTTATTGCACAACATACTTACGGGTGCAAGACAGACACAGAGACAGAAGCTGGTATATATGGCAGATCTCCTAGGGTACAGATATCTATAGCTCTCGGGATCTACGTCAGTGGGTTTCAAGCAGAAATTTAGGACGCATTGCTGTATGCTTACCACAGGAGGTATTAGATTAAGATCTATATTAGCAGCGACAGTCGAGCGACTATCCAAGCACTTACCTCAGTGAAAGCGAGCTAAGGATTGCTACTCGACTGCGGAGAAACTGGGTGCAATTATAGCTCGCCTCCTCGTAGTGTACCCTAAGTAACGTCAAAGAGCTCTAGCGATTGGCAGCCAGACTCTCTTTTGATCTCCTGGAACCGAACCAGCCCACCCTATTTTTCCAAGGCTCTATGAATATAGAGGGCATAAGTAGATAATTTCTATCTATATCATTGAAAAAATAACATTGATCTGGCACTAATCCAGGAAACTAATCTGCAAGATGAAGGAAAGCACGATCAAGAGAAAAAATCCCTGGTTATGAGATCACTGCTCTCCCTTAGCACAGGAAATTACATACATAGAATAGATGTGGAATTGGGTAAAATAAGGGTTATTAATATATATATATATATATATATATATATATATATATATATATAAACCACCAGCAGCTAAGTGGGAACCACTCACCCGACCAACTGTCTATGCCATCGGGCCAGCTGGAAGTATGGTGAGAAATTCTCATGGAATTGGTCGAAGAACAAGACCCACAACTAATATTTGATGCTAAGGGTACCTTTAGATTTGCAGCGTATACATGTATCTAGAGATGTTCTTCACGATTTCTAGCCAGCATATTGGAGGCGGGTATTCAAATTCCTCTGATAAGTTCCTTTCCCAGAGCTAAATGGAAGAAAACCGAGTGGGAAAGGTTTAACATGGTAAGCTGTTTTCGATGGATTCCACCAAAACATGGAAATTACGAAATGTTCGTGAGATTGTCGGTTGCGTAGGAAGGTATGTTCCTAAGTGTTATGGAAGACAATACATTCCTGGCTGGCATGAGGAAAAGTGAGTCCATATACGACGACTTCCTTAAAAGCGAAGAATCTGAAAAGGCCAATGAACTACTACACTCTCTTGATGCAGTTGGCAGGAAAAAGTGCCGCACTAAAAGATGGCTCGCTGATTTCTTTTCAAATGCACTTAATAGTGGCATCCTCCGCAAGGAATTTAAAAAGACAAAAATTAAAGCAATTCCAAAACCGATAAAACCTAAAAGGAACGCAGAAAACTATCGGCTATTTTCACTTCTGACTACGTGCTTTACAAGCTTCTGGAGAAGTTGGTCCTTCAAAGGATGAATATGTCCCAAAATACCAGGCTGGCTTCAGTGCTGAACGTAACGTCACCGACCAAGTACAGAGTCTTTATCGAAGCGGGGTTTCAAGAGGACCTTAAAAAGTAGTCTGTGTAGAAGACCGAGCTCTGCAAGAACGACTTTGATGTCAAACAAGGAGTGGCCTGTACCACGGTATATGTCTCATGCCATTACTGCCCGAAGTGAAGTGAAGTAATTGGCTTGGGACTGTGCCTGTCCAATGGCCAAGATTTTTAACGCCTCAAGAGCAAAAATGGGCTCTTAGTTTCAATCATCTGGGACTACGAATGCTGGACTAACAGGTCACTGTCACCTAAGAGGACACTTTTAATCATGGGGTGGACGACGATATATTAGTGAATGACGAATTAAGACAGGGGCGCACCGCAGATAGAACGGGAAGCAACCAAGTTGATATAATATTATGTTTTCATGTGGGGTTTTGCTAAAATTTACATTGGGAGAAATTATAATAAGGGCTGTGGAGTAATAGCATTCGTAAAACAAACTGTATAAAGTTTTCACACAATTTTGTAATGCTGGGTGAAATAACACGCGTTTATCGATCACCTACAACAAAGACATTCAACAAAGATATCTTAAGTGGTGTTATATAGAAAATTACATTTATATGACTTTGCTCTAATATCAATTTACTCACGAGACCTTAAACAGAAACTTGTAACCACGTCTTCACTAAAATTGATCAGGGGGAGGTTGATGTTTTCGATTATAATTTAATTGACCATACCATATTATTGAATGATTTATGCAAATCAACAATTTTGTTAATATTATTATTAATTATCTGCAGTATATAAAGTTTTCTTTGGAAACATTTCTTTATTTTTCTATATGGTTACATTAATACAATAACCAATTTTCTAGACTGTGCTAACAGAATATCTACAATAACTTATCACAGTGTTGGGGAGATTCACTTATTTACAACAATACCTAAATATGTTTTAATTTGCTTAATAAACAGCATAAGTTTTTTAATATTTTTTGGGGTTTCTGGAACCTTATTGTATGTCTTCGTAGCTTCAGAGAAAGTCATATATTTGTTCTTGAACACATTTGATAAATATTATTTACATCGTTAACCATCTTGATAGTTGCATTAGATTTTGTATTTCGTTTAATATTTTATAAATTAATTTAACTTGTTCAAACTATATATACAATCTGTCCATGGTCGTTAAACTAAAATAATTATACAATAGCTTCAAAATTCTGTCCAGAAGCACTTGAGCGGTGTTAGAATTAGTTTTGCCACATGCTCTCTACAATGGCGATAAATATCTGAAATGTAAGAGGGAAAAGGCATTAAAAATACTATGTTTTGTTTTATCATAGCATTACAATCATTGGCATTATTGTATTACTAATATGATCGGACCAGTTTAATTTATTATCAATTAGCAGCCGTAGACACTTTATATGCTGGACGTCGTCTATTTTTTGATTATTTATTAAAATGTTAAAAGTTTGGATCTGCTGATTTTTTTGTTTAAATATTATAGATTTTGTTTTTTCGGCATTTATTTATTGCTTATTATAATATAGAAGTAGAGATTAAGGTAACTATTTGCAGTATTTTTCAATGATTTTTCCTACCCGCCTGTATCAACTAACACACTAATCATCATCAAAAGCGAAGTGAAATGAGTACAGCAAAGGCGGCAGAACATCCCAAACAATATAGTTTTCTTAACTACGTCAAACAAATTTTTTACTATTTAATACTATACATTTTAGTCACTCCTTTGATTTGGCACGATCGAAACGTAGAGGAGTGAGTACTTAATAAACGATTGACTTAAAAAGTTTATGAGCGTCTTGCATAACTTTTATGCCATTATAAGTCATTTGTGCTGCCGCATGTATCTCACCTTGCGCCTTGCCTCACCCTCTCTTAAGTGCCACCCACGCCGTTAGGACTTACACCTGTGAGTATCATTGAATTAATCGAAAAGCTATTCTCAACTCAATGTTGCCCAGCTGACTACGAAAATATTAATACATTGCCTTAATTTTTTACAAACTGAGCCTCAAACAAAGATGCTGAATACGGAAACCTTTCTCCACAAAAAGTGTCCAAATAATAAACCTATTGAAATTATGCCAGTAAGTTTCCAATATTGCTGTCCATAAAACGCAATCGATGATAGAGAATTTGTATGAAATCCGTGGATCATTAGAGGTGAGTGCGCCGATTTAATAAATGTTTGATTAATAACTGAAGTAATTATTTTCCAAGTACAAACAAGGCCGAGTTAAATATTTAGCAGGGAATTAAATAACATTTTAATTTTTGATGCGACAGTTGAATAATTAAATATACTGTTAATCCATGATTTAATTTTGTTATGATGTGCATTATGTACCGATAGCCAGTTAAAATTTTTTTCGCGACACAATAAAAAAGAGCCAAATCAGATGTTTAATCTACTAGTATTACCTTCCTTCCACTTCTTAACTTTTAACAAAACTTAAAAAGTGTCAATAAAGCCGTAATTCAATTAGTCCAAGTTCAAAATTTCTTGGTTGCTGTTAAAATTGTTCGGTAAGCTGATTTTAAAAATTGGCACGATTTACCAGCATATCATAGACACTGTCAGTGTTGCTAATATTTACCTATTGATTTTCTCAAAATATAATTTATAAAGTTTTTTTTTGGAATAAGCTTAGTAGACAGTTACATTTAGATATTAACAAAAGTTACTTAGAATTTGGTGTTCGTATAGAACCAGAGAAAACTTTTTTTAAAATTCCGAATTATTTTAAAGAATTCTAACAAACAAACAAGCCAGAAAACAAGTCGAACATGTAGATGGAGACTCGTAGGACAATTAGAAGGAAAAACAAAAATATGCCACCAAAGATGTCAAGAAAACACAACAAAATCTCGAAATCCAACTTTATTTTTGCATTAAACTCTGATCGCTGGATCAATTTCATTCTTTAATCTGTGCCTTCAAAGACACTCGAATAAATCGGATAAGTTCCATATTATTCTATTTTTTGAAATATTAAAGAATATACCGCACAATGCTGCAATTCATTGCAATAAAAATAAATTGAGAGTTCAGTTTAAAATAACAAAATTATAACGCGTATTATTAGCACTATTAGCATTGTTGATTTTTGCATGTTCAAAAACCTCCAGCTATTGAATTTTATCGTTCCAGCTTTTCCAGTTTTAGAGATATTTAAGCGTCCCGGGACTTTTTACTAATCCGGCATATGTTTGTAAAAATTGTTCTATCTATAGTAATTTTAATGCTTATAGGGTTATAAAATATTAAAGATATATTAATAAATATCGGGTTTGAATCGCTATTGACAAGATTTTAGTATTTTTTTAAATATTTCCAATATGCCAGAGAAATATTTCCCTCGGGTCAAGTCTTATCCCAAAATAAATTCTATCTCACCATTTGGACCACAAATATTTTTCTTTTCCTATCTACTGGGCTAAACAGCAACTATATTGCGTTTCTAATTTATTTGCGAAAATAGCTTTTCGCTTAAACTTGTAAAAGAAATGTCAATTATAAATAGCATTTGTAAAAAAAATCAAATTTAATGCTTATTTTAAATGATTTGTCTTATTAAGTTAACATTTCATTACATTTTTAAAAAGGAATTCGGTTAATTTTACGTCATAAATAATAGGTTAAAATGCAGAATAGGAATAAAACCCATCAACAAATAGTTTTCCACGATTATGTATTGTTCACGCAAAAGCTGTAATGAAAAGGGAAAAAATTGATTTAATCTTTTAAAATAGCTCAAAAAAGGCCTTTTGCTTGCTCAGTGCACAAAAAGTCGCATTTTCTAGCATTATTTAATCCTTTGTAGGTGCATAAGTAACATCTAAGATGTACAGGAACAATATGTCAAGCATCAGGAAAAGTTGAAGAGAATGGTGTATTAATTTTAAGGAAGGGACGACACAACCATGAATACTTAGAGGATCAAATACAAGACATGAATTTTAAGAATTGCTTGAGGGAAGCATGTTTGTGAGAAAGAAGGTTGAAAGAACGTATATATGCGACAAGGTAAATAAATTTGTAGCAATGGGCACATTAGAGTGTACCACTGAAACCATATAGGTATTAATAAATTTCAATTATGTTAATGTAATTTTAGAAATGCAGAAAGTGCCTTAGTACTCACTTCAACTAAGTACGTACCTCTATTCAAAGGTGGAGACGATCGAATATTCCTGTAGAACTAGAAGATTTGGATTGGATTTGGATGAAAGGGTCCAAATTGTATACGTTGACAGGAGCCATTTAAAAAATACTAATAATTCCTAAAAAGATAGAGGTTACCTTTATTATAAAAATGCAAAATATTATTCTTACAAGGTTTTACTTGGACCAGGCACAGTACTTCAAATAAAAGGAAATCTGGATGGAAGAAAATTATTGCGGAAGTACTATGCGTTGGGAATAATTATTAAAATGTGTTTTAAATATTTGTTCCATTTCAACCATTTTGAACAGTTGTATACCAAAAAAGATGAACAATTACTACAAATGTTTTCTGCTACGCCAATGCAATAAAAACTTTGGTGGGACCATCAGAGGAAGATATTTTTGCGTCGTCCTTGGGCAGTGAGTCCAGAAACCACGTCCACGATGCTGCAGATTTTAAAGTGTTTTTGTATTACCATAAGTACATTTTTATGTGATTCCCATGCGACTATGAGAAACGTTTCACCTTATTTGTAAAACATACCTAGTGTAGGGGCCCATACATGTGTTACCCCAAGGTTCATTGGCAACTGGCTGGGACAAGTTGCGCAGTAAATCCAGTCAGCTTATAACCAGTCTCATTTCCGTCATCGGGTGTATTTTGCTAATTTTGAATTCTCACTTATCTACTATGATGAAGCTTAAGAAATGTTAAATGAGTAATACACCTAAAAAACTAAAATTTTACTTTGAATCTATTATATACAAATATTACAAATATTCCTCCTGCATCGGTTGTTTATAAATCAAATTTGTAAAGATTTGTAAATAGTATTAGTAGAATGTGGAAGTTTTTTTGAAATATTCTATACAGAATGGTCCATAATTAATGCGGTATAGTATAGGTACGTAAATAAGTTTTGGATTCCAGATAGAAAAAAGAAACAAAAATTCTATAGTAAGGTGCTTGTTTAAAATATGAGTTTGTCAATGTTTTCATTCATTAAATCTAGATAAATTTGATTTGGTAGACGTCAACTTTTATCTTAGGTAATGGCAGAAAGCATAGAAGACCTCCAACGACATCTAGATAGTGTGAGCACCGTCCGCAAAGAATGGGACTGAATATAACTACAACAAAAACTACATTTATGATATTTAGCCGCTCAGCATATGAAAATGCTCATTTGGAACAAAACAAAGCGCACAAAGTAAGAGTCAGAAGGTTTAAATACCTAGGGTCTATGATTACAGATAACCAGATAGATAACCTTGACCCGGATATAGGAATTAAAAACCGAATTGAGATTGCATTGAGTTTTTGTTCTATGAGGTCAGTGTTCTGCAATAACAGCTTGAATATGACTATTCTATACGGAGTCGAGTTTTGGACACTGGAGATCAACACCTTAAACCGCATGGAAGCACTTGAGAAGTGGACCCTTCGGCGAATCTTAAAAATTTCGTGCACTGCAAGAGTGACCAACGAAGAAGTCCCGAGAAAAGCAAAAACACATCGTGAGCTCCGTCACAACTGTCAAGTGTTTCAAGTGAAGGAAAGTACCATATCTGGGCCATATAATGAGGGGCGAAAAATACCGTCTCATCACAACGATTATGGAGGGAAAGATTGACGGTAGACGAGGAGTTGGTAGAAAGCAGATGTTCTGGCTACGTAACATACGCGACTGGACTGGGTACCGGGTCTCAGGAGAACTTTTTAAACTGGCAAAAGACGGAGATGCTTTCTCCCAAGTGTTTGCCAACGTCAGATAACCGATAGGGCACTAAAAGAAGAAGAAGGTGACTGTAACAAATAAAGGACGATAACCACGAAAAAATATTCAAAAAGATACTTTACCGGTTAATAAAATTATTATTATTATATTTTTTTGTAAACAATAATTGACCGTTTGCATGGGAATTCCTATGTGTCCTGTCAAGCATCATCTAGTCTCGACTGTTAAAATGCAAAGTCTCCCTATGTCGATATAAAAAACAAGTCATTCGAACGAAACAGCTGTTTGCTGTTTTCTAATTGACATTCGAAACGAGACCGAAGGCCGTTCGGGATTTTCGATACTTTGAACATTTGACACTTTGTGGTATTCCCTACAATCCGTGTCCAGGTGGTATCAACGCATCTGGCTTTACGTGACTCGCGTTCTTTTAATATCGGCGCGTAAACCTGGTTACAATGACTGTAAACATTTTACCGATATTCAAAATTATGGCGCGCCCGATCCAAATAACACGACAGAAGTGATTCATTGCCCTGATTGTCCACTTATTTATAATAACACCGTGTTTTCTATTTAACGAACGCAAACGATCCCCCTTCATTCGAACGGACTATTATTATTATTGTGCGGCCTAATGGTCTCCGAACAAACATCTTTGTTCCCCCATCAAGCGTACAGTGGAATACACGGCTCGTTAAGCGATTATAAAAGTTAAATAGAAAAAAGAACTAGTCGCCACCCTTTATTCACACATGTTCACCGGCGGGGAACGGGCGCAGCCGGCGGTGTCGGGGGTTGGAAACTTTTAATGCGAAATCTTGGGCGAACCGTTTCGCCACGCGAAAGTTGTTGCCGTCCGAAGTTTAGAGTTTGCGAAGGTTTATTTTTATTCCGTCGAATTATATCTCGCTCGCCATTTGAATTGCAAAACGACCGAAAGAAGAAAATTATTAACGTTCTTCCAACTTTAACTCGAATTATATCGGGAACGTGCACCGCATGTGCATAGATTATCCCGGCTCGAATCAAACATTAACGCTGCAATTTAAACACACCATTCAAATTTTTAAAAAATGCGATTTTAAAAATAGGGATCTGGACTAACCGAATGATTAAATTAATTATTAAAATAAATAACCAACCATCCGTTTTCTCATATCGCACTTTGGTACACTCAGAGAAAAAACGTAAAATTAAAAAAAAAAACGCCAACGATTTGATCAAAGTTAAATATGATTTCGCTTCATTGGTGAGTTTTAATAAATCAGTAAGACGATTACGATTCTATAATATCTTCTTGAAATTAACATGTGCATGATATTTACTTTTTTACTTATTTTTATTAAAAGAAAAATAGTGTCTGCATTTGAATTTAAAAAAAAATCCATTCAAATTCCAGTGACACAAATAGTTAAATGAGCATCACAAAATATTATTTTAAGTGTTTAAAATGAAGGGACTATCATTATAAATTGTAAGGAAAATCCTTTTTTTTCTATTAATGCTGCCTTAGAGTAGAAAGTTTTCCGGCACTTTCTTAGGTTAGGTTTTCCTATTTACATCCAGTACTATCTAGTAGTTTTATAATAATTTTCTTATAAAATACAATGTTTTCATTGGCATTAAATTCGCCTTGATTCTAAATTAACAATATATGTTTAAGGTTTAGTGAAAGATTTACACACTAAAAAAAAAATAAAAACCGACATTTGATCAATCATAACTAATTGCTTTTACTTAGGTTTTGTTAATAAAATGAATGTGTGGGTGTGATCTTTATATGTACAATAAACATACTACAAGGCTCGTTTGCTTATCGCCAACAACTGAAAAAATAAAGTACTTTTAAAACCAGCAGGAATACGGTTACAAAAACTTGTGGACACTGACAATGCAAACAGCGTTCACTACCTAACAACCTACCACCGAGAAGCACGCGGACGCTAATGGCGGCTTTATCTCTTTGTTCTATTGGTTGGTAAAATTCACAGGACACAAGATTCCATGTCCTTTTTAAAATGTTAGGAATTCCGACGGCCCTTAAAATATTAACGTTCCTGTTTGATTAATGAAGTCATCTTTTTATTATAAGAGAACGGAAAAACGCCTTTCTGTAATAAGCGGGTAATAATTTGTTTTAAATAAATACGCAACACATCAAATATAGGAAGTAAATAAATAAAGTGAGTAAAATAATAATTTATAAATAAATAAATATCGCAATGTTTACAAATGTATATAAAATGTCATATTTTAATTAGTTACATTGTAGAAAAACGTTAATTTACTTCAAGGCGATTTCTGGTGCATCTTAAAACGCATCTATTTTTGAGTACAGTGGTATTTATTCTTTCTTACTGCTAGATTTACAGACCTTCAACCTATTATATCCTATACTAAGTACTTTCGTCTTTCTTTGCACTTCTAACATCTTTATTTCCTCTTTTAAATTATCTAATAATCTAAGGTAACTAAGTAACCTTTCGTTATATTTTTCCTTTTTATCGGCACTTCAAGTTCTTATTCATCCTAAAATTGAATAAATTGTTAATTGTTCGTTCTACGGGTCCTAAACTAACAAATAAACTAATTTTCCTTTAGCGATATCCTTGTTCAAATTATGAATGGTTTCCGGGTTGCAGTTTTCGGTTAAATGTTGAGGTAATCCTCCAACCAAATAACTTCCAAGTTCCACGTAGATTTTTTTCACCGAACTTTAAGGAACAAACTGTCATTCAGTATAAAGCATAAAGCATCTTTTACTGTTTTTACCATACGTTCCCAAAAACCGCCATGGAGCTCTTTCTACGACAACCAAAACTTCATTCGATTGGATATTTCTGGACAAGTTCCTGCACGTAATTACTTCTTAGAAGTACTTCTAATTCCTTTAATTCATGAGAAGTGCGTCACAAAGTTGTTGCGTTGTCTGAGTAAATAACATCTGATGCAATCTTCCGTAGTAAGATTCGGAACCAATTCTAAATGAATGGCTCGAACTGCAGCACATGCAAAAAACATAATTTAAGTTTCGTTTCGTTTTCTTTCTTGAACAAGATATGATAATATTACATTACATTACATACTATTTTTTGGTAATTGTGCAAATGTTCCCTTAAGGCACTTTCCTTTAAAACGTTTGAATTTTAGGCATCTTGCTAGGATGGTTTTACTCCCTGAAGCATTTGTATAATCCACATTTTTTCCCTAATTTTAGTCATCGTCGATTTTATCCTATTATGAAGGACCCACTCATGCAATTTCCATACCACCTTCTGATGAATGATAGGATATTTTGTTTCATACAATAAAAATGACTCTTCCAATCTACTACCGACCCTAACTGTCCTTCTTCATCCATTAATGGACCTAATGATAAGATTGATGATTTTGAGCAACTGTTGCTCCTGTTGAAACTAGAAATTAACTATTTAACACACACACACACACACACACACACACATAGATATAGATTTGTTACATATATGGAGGGGAGAGAAAAAATTCAAAAATTGCTGAACGTATTCTAACTGGAACCGAAGATTTAAAAAAATTTCCGCGAAAACCCGAATAAAAACGCATGTGCCAACCCGAACATACCTGAAAATTCAAATTTTCCCTCCAAAACTGGCACTACTGCCAGTGCTGGGAAACGAAGGTTGAGTAAAGTTCGCAGTTCACCGTTTTCAGGAAACAAACCGGCATTTAATATCGGTAAATTTTTGTGATCTAACCGCATGCCGACCCATTTCTCTTTGTAACCTCAATAAATATATTCGCAATTTCACAATGACGTTCCAGAACCGTACTTGAATATTTCGTGCATATAAATGCTGTGCAGAGTTTCATTGGTGAGGCTCCTCCATTATTATTAGTTCATGCAGTGAAAAATCCATTCTTACTTTAAAATATTTATTGTAAATATAAATGAAGGAGTAAATTTAGCAATAAAACAATGTTATAATAATTATAAAAAAAAGTTATTCTACACCGAAATAATCACTATCATTACTAGAACTCAAAACTAAATTTCGCAGAGGTGTTTCTTCTTAAACTAGATATGAGTGGAAGACAGACAACTTTGGATCCCCGCTCCATGGCCAACTTGTCCCCATTATACTTCTTACCAAATGTTCCCGTCTTAAGAACCTCCAAAAACTGCTTCCTTGTGTGGGAATTTTTAAAATACCTATTATTTCATTTCTCTAACCAAAACTATTTTTTTATGGTGGTATAGATATGTGGACGATGTCTTTGCTTGCTTTGTTGGAACGGACAGACAATTGAATTCTTTTTTAAATTACATTAAGTCAATTCATAATCGTATAAAATTCACTATCGAGATTGAACAGGATAATAAATAATTTTTTAGACTTAACGATTACGAAAGTGCAAAACAAATTAGATTTTTCAATATATCATAAACCTTCACACACGGACACAGTCATACATAACAGCTCAAATCACCCTTATACACACAAAATGGCTGCATTTAACTCTCTTTTACACAGACTTCTTAATACGCCACTCTCAACAGAAAATTACAACAAAGAACTTAATATCATTAAACAAATAGCACTGAACAACGGCTACAATCCGTCCATTATAGATAAAATTATAAATAAAATACAAATACAGATAACAGTAAACTCTATTTATTCGAAACCAAATACAGAACAAGAACAATTTAAAACAATTACATACATAGGAGAACCTAACGAAAAAGTTTCAAAACATTTGTCAAAATGTGGTTTAAACGTAGCTTTCAGAACTAACAACACAATAGGAAAATATTTAAAAAACAATAAATCGAAATGTCCAAAATCCCAAAAATCAGGGGTCTACAGGTTGAAATGTGGATCTTGTCCTAAAATTTATATTGGACAAACAGGTAGATCCTTCAAGAAATGCATTAACGAACATATAAGAGCGTTTAAAAACAATAGTCTAGATTCTAATTATGCTACACACCTAAACACAGAAAAACACATTTTTGACGACAATTTTGATATATTACACACAGCCACAAAAAGTAGAAAATTAAATTTATTAGAAGCCATGGAGATTAACAAAATGAGACATTCAAATGTATTGCTTAACGATCAATTAGATTTAAATACATTTCCTTTATTGAACTTAAATTCTCCCAACAACATTAATTAAGGTTTAATAGTCATATTTCGGTATATATAGTAGCAGGTAGTTTGTAAATATTACATTTGATAAAGACACGGTGTTGTCGAAACAATTGTCATGGCATAATATAAAATTTCGTGAAAATCTGAACTTTTAGTTCTTATTTATTTTGAAAAACATTATCGCTTAGATTCTAAGTGATTATGTATTAGTCTTAGAATATAAAAACAAATAAAATGAAATGTTCAATAGTTTTGCTGGTTTTTATTATACATCTACGAGACTTTTATGGTCAGAAATTGTCACCCGATCGCGCGCCCCTGGATATTCTAAAACGCCTCCAAATTTCGTAGTTCCGACTACATCGCATTTCCGTCCCCTAAGCCTCTCAACATCCCCTTTAAAGTTCCATTCATCAAAGATTCCGGATCGATATCAAAGTTTGTACGGCTTATTTATTATGAAAGGGTGGTTCAACCGCGGCGGTGAAGTGGCAACATGTTATTTTAATGCCGAATAGAAAGTGCGCAGCACCCCAAATTTGCTTGGAATGACATTTTCTTCGCTTGTCAACTATTGCCACTGAATAATGGATTGCACTAAACAATCATAACGGGTTCAGTATAGGCATAGCGAGACCCTAAAAGCAGTAAAAAAGTAACTGTAGTTTTATAAGAAGCTTAATTTTTTGGACTAAAATGACACTTTGTGAATAATGTTCCATAATAAATGGTACTTTTGTTTAAAATAAAAAAATACTGATTTTGCAGTTATTTGAGGTTTTACCACATAATGCTGACCGAACTAATAAATTATTTTAGATATATTTTCACGCGTGATTACGAACTATCTCAGGAAATAATGATCATTCCAGAAACACCTATAAATTATTTTGAACTTCAATTATATCACCGCTAAATTTTATAACCCAATCAAATCATAACGTAGGAGAAACTTTTATATGAAAACGTGA
Organism: Cylas formicarius; assembly: GCF_029955315.1. Taxonomy (NCBI): domain Eukaryota; kingdom Metazoa; phylum Arthropoda; class Insecta; order Coleoptera; family Brentidae; genus Cylas; species Cylas formicarius. Next base: position 11,838,090 of record NW_026844319.1, on the reverse strand, counting down.
GAGAAATGTTATTTGGTCTGGATCGAGCGATGCAAACTTCATACCTATAGTTTTTAAGCAATCAAAATTGATCTTTTATACTAATTGTCCTTGCATGGCTCAGGTAACTAACAGCGAATTTTGGTGGAATTTTTTTTGACATAAAGGCAAAATTGTCTTCCTACATCTTCTTTATTTCAATTGTACGTCTCTTGGTATTCGCAGTCATTAACTGTTGAATCCCCTGACGAATACTTTATTTACTTTCTGGACCAAGACAAATCGTTGGTCACGAATCGCCATTACAAAACTGAGAGTTATTGAACTCAAATAAAGATTTCGAATATTTTGCTCACTAGTTACCGTGGCAACTAAATTACAAAGTCAATCAATTTGTCAAAGAAAAAACCCGAATTTTGAACACAATCTAATATTTTTTGACTGAAATGAGCTTTTTTTAAATCATTATAAAGTATGTTAAACATAACAACAAAATGAATCTAAACTAAAACGCCTAAAGTACAAAGGACTAACGCGAAAAATCTTTATTTGGCTCTCACATATCTACAGACAAATAACAAACGGTATTAAAGAATATTAAAGACCTGCTAAAGCACATAAATTTAGTTTTTTGTAAAATAATTTTCGTTTGCTTATATGTATAAACAAGTAACAACAATTAAGTCATTAATATCGGCAAGAAGGAGAAAAAAAAGGAACTTGCTTAGCGATTTACGTCGCAATTCACCATAGGACGTTTTGGTAAAACCAGCTTTGACTTTTGAGTTTCACTGTCACCACTTCGTAGTTTTTGGGTCATTTTAAAAGTTTAACAAACGTATTGAGTACTATCATTTTTCTACGACCATTGGTTTTGGGTTACATTTTTGCAAAACAACACGAATGCATTTACTGACATGACCGTCAGAATTAACAAACGTCAAAATTCAAGCCGAAAACATCCGATTACTCCCAAATCCCTTCTCTCATCCGAGATACGGATGGTGAAAACATTTGACACTTATTCATGGAGAAACTACAGTCGAACTTCGATAAGTCGAACTGCGATTTGACACTTGAAAATTTCGAGTTTTCAAGACTTCGAGTTATCCATAAAAACTACAAATGCACGTAATTTTTTGTGAATGAACATTTATTCATTCATTTTTAAAAACGGGTTATACGTTACATAAATGCCCTAAAATCTATGATTTTTGAACAAAAAACGAAAATTATGAAATAGTAGTACATATGTATGTATGTACTTACATAATATATGTACATACAAATGTATTGTATATGTACCCAGTATATATAAACATAGTATGTATGCACATATACATACATATGTATGTACATACTAAAGTTTACTCTTTCACTGGAAAAAAAACAGTTATTTGTGACTGACGACCGGATTTCTTATTTTGGTTTTCAACAAAAGCTTCAATTTTATTTAAACAATCAAAGAGGGAATCGGTTGTGTATTCACTGGTTTTCAAATAGGAACGCAAGACAATTAACGAATTTTCACTCAATTCACTTGAAGGTGGTTCCAATCCCTCCTCCATCGTGTCACTTTCGCAGTCATCTTCGATGTTTAACTGTACCGGTTCGGATCTGCAGGACTCGATAATATCTTCATCAGTAGGAAACTCTGAAGTAACAATATCCTCATCCATATGTATAAAATCGTTGATGGTGATACCTTCTGCACTCTTTTCTTTCAAGCGTTTACTTAGGAAAATCAAGGAAATCTCATCTTCTTCCCATTCAGAATACTGACCAAAACCGGCTTTTTTAAAACAATTGGAAATTGTTTCAGGCTTAACGTCGATATTCCATGCGGTAGTTACGTCGTCAACACAATCCATTAGTGTAATGTTATTATTTTTGTTTTCTTCGAAACGTTCCATTGCGGTGATGACTGAATGTTTATTTTTCAAAATTGTAGACACTGTACTTGCCGAAATCCCATACTTCACAGCTACATCTTTATTTTTTGAGACACTTTCCACTTCTTTTATAACCTTGAATTTTTGAACAACAAACAAAGCCTTTAAACTACGTTTTGATGACATATCAACAAATGCAAAAATCCAAAAATGTCTTTAATATAATGTGTAAATTGAATAGAGACAGTATTTTTAACTTAATATTAATTAGTAAGTCATACAAGTGAACTTAGCAAGCAGAGAAACTGAACTGCTTGCATAGATACGTTAAAAAGACAGGTTAAGATCGGTCGTAATTAGAGGGTTCCCCGAGAAAATTCGACTTATCGAAGTTGGCACCAAATGTTTCATTCGAGTTATCAAGCTATTCGAGTAATCAAGACAAACTAACACGCATTTCCTACTTTTGACGCTATTGCCAACCAATTTGGTACGACTTATCAAAAATTCGAGTTATCGAAGTTCGATTGTAAATCATTGGGTTTCCAACCATAGCTTAAAATCGGTAGCTTTGAAATTCCATCACATCATCACAACTACCGAAAAAAAAATTTCTAGGTTTTATCCAACTTAACCTAAACTTCAAATATCACTGCCTTCATCTGGTTTCAAAACTACATTCAAAGGCATTCCTCTTGAAAAAATTGAAACATACATTCCAAATTTACCAATCCAATGTACAACCTTGATTTCGAAGTGTCTTTTTGGGGCTGATCTTCTCATTGAAAATCAGACTTACATAAATTTAACACTAGAAGTAGGAATAACTTCTTCGTAAATATCACTGGGTCGAGCATTCCATATAAATCGACTGAAAATATGCGACCAGTAATTCTTAACAATCTACCTGCAGAAATAAAGAATTGTGAATTAGAAAAAACTTTAAGTGAAAACTAAAGACTTACTTGGATGAAAAATGTTTGTACAAAGTTGAAGAGTTTTTAAAATAACATGGTATGTTGTATACACTTTATCATATGTTTTAGCTTTAAGTATTTTATACATTTTTGTGGGAATTCCTACACAAATTGTAAGTTTTTCTTATGGAAATAATCTGAACTGAACTGCACCGAACAGAACTGAACTGGTAAAATGACATGTTTCGCACGCTAAAACAAAACTTTTAATTATTGATGTGATAATGTTTTAGTTAGTCAAAAATACTAATTTAGAAGATTTAGGATATATTAAGCATAGATGAAAATATGAAATTTTGCTAACCATTCTATTTTTACCAAACGGCTTTCACAGATGTGAGCCCTACCGGCATTACTGGCGCTTAAAAGAAATCGAGGAGTGACAAGTCGACCCCAGCGTCAGAAAGAACTCACATCTTCCAAACTATGAACCGGTTTTCCTAAGCACCGAGTAAAGTCTAAGGGATGCGGGAGGCACTGGCAGAAGTAACACGTCGATTGGCGACCCCGAATGGTTGGTCGCTATTGCGCTGATAGAAATGGCCCACGTTTTTGTCGTGTTTAAATTTCGAAAAGCCGTTTTAAAGTGAAAATTTGCTTCTCAAATAAACATTTTTTGTGGAATGTCGAAAACGGTATGGATCTATGGTAGAACTACCTAATGATTTTAACATTTTAATATGCCTGGAATGTGATGTATAGTCACCACAACAACAGCAAAATGAAAGCATTAATATTTGTTCCATAAAGAAAAGAATGTCATAAACCTTGATTCACTATATGCAGATGATAAACTTAAAGGACATATATCACGTTAGTTCCACTTCAAAATTGGAAAAATCATACCGAGCAACAGAAACTTTATTAAAGCAAATTTTAATAAAAGTTCAAAAGAACATTGCTATTTATAAATATATATATATATATATATATATATATATATATATATATATATATATATATATATATATATATATATATATATATATATATATATATATATATATATATATATATATATATATATATATATATATAATGCATTAAGTTATATTAGTAATAAGACGCTTCGTGAGTCTAAAATCTATCCGCTGCCAAGCACATGTGTTTCTTGTTTTGTACTTGTAGTGTTCCATTACATGCAATTAAAATGTTTATATATAGAATGTGTGTTTTAGTTAATCTACAATAAAATGGCATTTTCTGTCTAAAATTGCCCACGAGCAAAGTGCCCACTAACTTGTTAAATACTTTAGATATTACAAAAACTAGCAAAAAATTAATTCTGTATATATATTTTTTTACTACTATATAAAGAGCTTTGCTATGCACAATAAAAGAAGTTGTGTTTACTGATCTTGGACTCTGGGAGCCAAATCGACATCAGAGGTCGCACATAGAGAAAATCGAGAGTAAGAAGTGGGGCTACAAAGAGTTTCCGCAACGTTGCCTTTGTTTGCGATCATTGCCGATAAAGTGAAGTGCGTTCATTATTTAAAAAAAGAAAGTAACTGAAATGGCTGACAGATGTGACTCATGTTGTCGTTGATCGTACTTTTAGGGTGTTTTGCGGTACCTTAGAAATTTACGGCGAACGGTACATTGGATTATTCAAAAAATTTGGTTAGTTTCATAAGCGGCGATGCTCTATCGATCTAAAATTTAACACTGCCACGTTGCCGCTTCCTCGAAAAAGCAGGATCAACATTGAAATTATAAATGGGACACCATGTACATTATTGTATTTTCCAATTTGCTGAGACTCTATGATTGCTTTCGAATAATACGTTTTTCTACCACGTAAGGGAATTTAATTTGCTCTTAGAACATATGATAATATTTAAAAATGCATTTTTACTATTTTTGTAGCCGGTAATCAAATCATTAGTTTCCACCAACTAATGCACAACTAATTCCGAAATTCTGTTTGATAACTCCCTAATTTACGTCCAAAATATTAACTTTCTGCTGGTTTCAGTGTCGTAGTAATAAAAACTTAATGGAAGATATGTTTTGGTCTAAAATTGAAGAAAATAATTATTTTCTCGAAAACTGCTTAGACATCTAATTCAAAAGCAATCATAGAGTATCAGCAGATTGGAAAATGCAATGCACATGTTGATCCTACTTTTTAGAATAAGCGGCAACGTCACAGCATTAAAAATATGACACAGCCTATATGTAAATACATTATTTATCTAAAAGCTTGCATATCCTTGACGATTGAATAAAACCGAACAATTTTATGTTGGTATATTGGTATTTGTAAGCGGTGTCAAAAACAAAAATAATAATATTTATATCGCAACTAAATTTTCATAGCCATTATTGATTCACCACTAACTCAAAAAATATAAATACATAGCAAAAACCAACGGATGAAAGCCTAAAGAGTGTTTTGCCAATTTCCCAGTAACTGAGACTGTTCCCAGACTGACAATTTCAGTCGAGAAATTCGTTCTTGCCCTAGAATTTATCTGCACGTTCCTATTTCAGTATTGGTGAACTTTACATCTTTTAAACAAATTATTCGTGAAAATTCTTCGCCTATTTCATTTTTCTAGGGACTTCCTACTCGGTTATTTTAATTTGGGAATTGCGATCACCTCACGGTCAAATAAATCATCCTCGGAGATCTTGTAATTGTTTTCCCGTTTCCTATTCTGTTTAGTTTTACAAGAGGCAAACGCATTTCAAATATTAATTATTAAAGGCTGACCCAAATTGCACTGAATGCCGACGGATTCCGTTGGGCGAATATAAAAATAATGAACGGCAGATGATAAATGCGAAAATGTCAAGGAGGAAGAAAATACGCGCCTTCTCTTCTGCACTTCACATTAAAAATATCTAATTTCTTTCCGCGCGCACTCTCTCTCACTCTTTCCATAAAGTATTCTTAATTATCTCTATTTGGGGCTATTATGTCACTTTAACGTTGGAAAAAGTCCCTTTGATTTGTTGCGCTGTTTCGCAACGGCATTTTGCACCGGCAAAATTAAATTTTCCCGTTGGTTTTTTTCTTTGGGTTTTTGCTGTCCTTATCGTGTCTTTCGGATTTCAATAAGATGACAGAATGAAAAAATCCACAATTGGTTATTTATTTTTGGTTCGGCTGATAGCAAAATCGTTATTGTTATTAAGTTAAAAGTGTACGAGGATGATGGATATTCTCGACTTGCGCTGCTACCTGATGTTCTATTGCTGCACACTCCGAAGTATATGCTCCTCATCAGACCAAGTCCTCCTAAAAAGTCCGTTTTTCTGTGAAAGTGTAACTTATGCAGATACTCAAGTGTGAGCTGTTCAGTCCCCAGTTGTGAGTACCTGATTCTTCCGCCACCGTGCATTTGCACAGTATGACCTCTACCATTTCCTGATCTTCCAAGCTCAACCGGCACTCGTCATCATCATTATTATTATTACATAATCGTGTTGGGATGTTAAAATTAATATTCTACGTTCATATAAAATTTATTTCTTAGGCGAAGTCATAAAATAATTGGGTAATATACCCTTTAATTGCATACGTGAAGTGGAGAATAATTAGAGAAGAATTTGGGTGAATGTAAAATCATTAATTATATTCTTGGATGGTAGTGAGAGCACACATTTTTATGTAATTATAATTATACAGTGCGCAATACAACAGAATGTATTTATTTTCATTTCCAATTCTAATTTCCTTACTACCAAAAATGCCTGCAGGCCGATCAGTAGCACTATTACTGACTATTTATCGGGTGTCGAACTATATTTGAGGCCATAGTGTCCGGTGAACACCTCTGAAGACCCCTACAGTATGTATGTAATGTCTTTGTCTGCGTTGATCTATGCGCATCCAAAAACGTGCATGCAAAAACGTACACCACGTACGTCTGCTTACAGAGGCTCGTACAAAATCCGTAGTTTTGCTGATGGTGTGACAGACGTCCAAAGAAGTGGTTGATTTATAATTAACAGCTTCTGCAGCGGCAAAGGTTTTCTCATATCAACCTATAGGCAAAACTGATTATCTTAGGATACTCGAAGACCCGAATTCGCTACTCTTGAAGATGCAAACTCCATTAATAAGTTCATAGAAAAGCAATAAGTGTACAAGAATGCCATATATATACATATATATATATATATATATATATATATATATATATATATATATATATATATATATATATATATATATATATATATATATATATATATATATATATATATATATATATATATATATATATATATATATATAATATATATATATATATATATATATATATATATATATATATATATATATATATATATATATATATTCTCACGTATTGATTCACGGATGGAAAAATGTGATGACACTATATTCCGGGATATCATCCGTTCGCTCGTTGAACTCCGACTGGAATCCTGCATCCGACTGGAATCCTGCAAATCTTGCATCCGACTGGAATCCTGCAGACGTTTCGCCAAAATCTCACTTGGCATCTTCAATGCTCGCGCTCCGAAGTGTTTTCGGAGCGCGAGCATTGAAGATGCCAAGTGAGATTTTGGCGAAACGTCTGCAGGATTCCAGTCGGATGCAAGATTTGCAGGATTCCAGTCGGATGCAGGATTCCAGTCGGAGTTCAACGAGCGAACGGATGATATCCCGGAATATAGTGTCATCATATATATATATATATATATATATATATATATATATATATATATATATATATATATATATATATATATATATATATATATATATATATATATATATATATAATATGAATTTGATATATATCGAATGCCATCTACACATAAAGAATACATAAAACTTAGAAAAACATTTAGTTTACAAAATAACCGAAGGATGATTGAGTATTAAATAAAAAAGATTCAAAAAGTTAGTTGCTGACGTCTGATATTCAACCTAATAAAATCGGATCATTAAATGAATGAACTTCAGTGGGTAAACATGTGTTCATTTGGGTTGTTTTGTACTGGTTTAGCAGAAATCGCTTTTCTTGCTTAAATCTTAAAAATAAATTCAAGTTGAACAGCAGCATACAAAAAAAGTGTAACTAATAACTTCAAAATTTTTGGCCATATGATTTAATAAATCATAGTGTTAAAAAATGTAAAGCCCTTTTTAAAATTCATTTATTTAACAGGCAGGTAGTCTTATGGCTCATTGCACCGGTAGTATTAACTCAAGAAGTATATATACATATATTTTTTTCATCTGAAGATTGTGATTCTGTGAAATTTTCGATCTTCAAACTGCTTGTGGACTTTCGCTATTGGTCGAAGTTAACACCTTTTCCCCAACATCATATTTTTCGGCTAACTTTCGCGATCTCAACGAACACTTTTGACTTTTCATCATCATATTCTGTTTTTTTTTAATGATAAACGTTTTCTTTTTAGCGACATGGTTTACTTAAAACTTTTCTTATAAATGAATCAAAAACTGCTGCAGCTTAAAACTAGTTCTATCTAACTGAAAGAGCACAATTTCCAAGGTATACAAAATTAACCGTAATTGCCCTTTAATGCGACATTTTACAAAAAAGTTAATTTGTTGTTTCAGTAAATCCATTATAATCAGTGACCGGCCTATATCCACAGGTAAATTTCTATTGTAATGGGTCATAAAAATTTGGGTTTCTCTGGCTCTGATCGTTTTACAAAAGTGGCCGTAATGAGCGGGCTTGAATATAGGGAATTTCCCTATAATTGATTCCGGAATATCCACTCTCCGTTAACTCAGGTGGCCATTTTAGCCAGGTGGCATAGGTTTTGCAGTATTTTAAAATTTCTTGTTTCATGAATATTCTTACTTATTAACATACATACATATGTTTCACAATTTGTTTTGCATTTAACGACAAGCGATTTTGAGGCGAAATAACTGAAAAATTATATCACTTGTTAAAAGTTTTTTTCGAGACACGCCATGAAACGGATATTTCAACGTTGCCTCTGATATCAACAGACACATGATCGACATCTACCTGTTTCGGTCTTATGTATAAATTATTGGTCTTTGCTTCACCCAGTAACAATAAGTATCAAGGTATGAAGCAATTACTTTTTTGAGGAGGCTCCGTCAAATGCCAAGACAATAATACACTTTGAACAACACTTTACATTTACAATATTTTCTAACATTTGAAGAAACGAAATAAATTGATTGATAAATTGAGATGTAATTTAAACGTCGAAACCTCCACTTTACGATCGTTTTGTTGCCACCCACCTTTTTCGCCTAAATGCCGCATCACTCCAAGCTGAAAGTATGCTTTATATCTCGCCGGTAAAACGTCCTATGAAAAAAAGCACCCCCTGAAATGTTTTCTCGCGTGGCGGTTCAGTCTCGCTAATGACGATTTTGTGTTCGTGTTTTATTGCAAAATGCGGATATTCTGTACGGGGTAACGAAGACTCCGCCGCTAAACACGCTTCCGAGAATGCCTCCCTTGGTAATCCGCAACACAATTCAAAACATATCAAGAAAAATTTGATGGCATCTTTTTTTTCAACTTTTGTCAATTTATTAAGAAGCCTGCTAACTAGTTAAAGAGTAAAATCGGCATATACGACATACCAACAATTTCTTACAGTGATAAAATCAAAACAATAGTGTTTATTAATAAATAGTTCTAAATATCTCTAAGGAGTGAAAGTTGCTAAATTCAAAACTAACACATATTCGGTAATTTTTATATTTTTTTATAATTTAAAACATATTTATAAAAAAGGTATTTTTGTTTGAAAATTAAAAATGGAGGGTAATATGGAATTGACCTATTATACACGGAAAATATTTAGATACTTACTAAAATCATTGAAATTCAGAACACCAGACAGGCAAAAAGTATACATCCAGGAGTCGCACAAAACGCAAACAAAAACATATTTTATACAATACATGGCATATCTTCATCGGTTAGATTTATATTGTAGCAGCTTACTGACAGATCTTCATCAGATGAATTAACTACTGGTTTAAATTGTGAATCAACTACGTCCGGGTTCATCGAAAACTTCTCAGATAATTTTTCCGTATTCATCGTTGACGAAATTATTTTAGAACGCCCACATTTCCTTTCCGAATTCCTATGTTAGTTCTGGCAAGGGAACCAGGATGAACATTAGGCGTTATTTTGCTCTTTACCAGAAAGAGTATTATCGTTCTGCAAATTTTTATTTTCTTTTTGCATTTCGGTCGCGAATTCTGCGCCTGTGAAAATATTTCTTCTTAAAGGGTCCCCGGTGGCACTAAATCCTTTAACAGATATTTCTCTAGATTTCACTTTAAGATATGCAATAACTGGCAATTCCCATAATCAATTGCCTTAATGCGTAACTGCACGTCTTTCCGTTCTCATGAAGATTCTCACTTCTTCGTTATAGAAGGTCTTTAATGCAGAGATGACGGTCTTGTCAAGGGGCTGACGTTTATACGCCGTTCGTCGTGGTAAGCATAAAATAGTAACTTAGTCACCTGCCGCACTCATTCACATAACGATTGTTACAAGAGAGTCTCATTCTGCTGACGAAATATTAACTTATTTGACTCTAAGAGATACCAATTCTGGACATTTTAATTGAAAATTAGACAACCACGATTCATGTGCGTTATATATTTGCTGAGGTCCATAACTGCGCTCCGACTAGTATTCCCTAAGGCATCGAAAAACTCAGTGACATTTTCCCTATTAAAACCAACGGATCTTGCTAGGGAAGTTCCAGTGTTCTTTCGTAAACTTGTAGCAATATGCTTGTTCATAAATGAAGAAACATAATCTTTTCCTGCTGATTCACGTAAAAGGGAGAATGGATGTGGTATATTGTTATGCTTCACAAGTTAAAATTCTAAAGATCGGACATACCTTCTTGTCACACCAAAAAACTTCTGATCCATTATAAGTAAATATCGAACTAGTTCCTTTGATAGAATTGTTTTTTTACCCAACTTCGTATTACTAACAGTTGCTAACGGATGCCCTTCAATGTTAGAGAGACGAGAAAATATTTGTGCTGAGGCCAAATAACCAATATTTTTGTTTTTAACCGATTTAATGGTGTTTTCCATATCTTACTCACTACATTGTTCTCGCTCTTTCTCTAAGGAGCAGGAAATAAAAAAGATTCCTTACTTTATACTCAGCGGTTAATATGGAAAAGCAATAAGGCGAGTGATATGGAATATTCCATGTAACACGCAACACAAAATGTAAACAAAGCAAGTTCCCTATTTTTTATTATGGAAAATATAGAAGCAAATGGTTAAGATTTCCTTTTTATGCCTAAACAAACTTACCATGGGTTTGAGCAATTTTATTTAAACAAAATATAGTCTCAAAACGATTTTTTCTACTCCCGTCGGTAAAATACCTAATTACACACCGATCTAGCGTGCGGGAAGCGCCACTTTTCCACGCCAGTTTCGTTTCCCATGAATCCGAGCCACTTCGGACATTTCCGGGATTTTACCGCACGGATCTGGGAGCAATCGGATGTTTTCGGAGATATTTCCCACGCTTTGAATTTTGACGTTTGTCAATTCTAACAGTGAATGTATTCGTGTTGTTTTACAAAAATGTACCCAAAAACTAACGGTCGTAGAAAAAGTATAGTAACTTTTAACTCACTCGTTTATTAAAAACACGCTCCGCTCGTGTCAAATAAACTCGAAATCTGAACCACTTTTTTTTTACCGCACGGGTTTGGCAGCAATCGGATGTTTTCGGAGATATTTCCTACGCCTTGAATTTTGACGTTTGTCAATTCTGACGGTCATGTCAGTGAACGTGTTTTACAAAAATGTACTCAAAAATTAACGGTCGTAAAAAAAGTATAGTGGGCAACACGTTCGGTAAACTTTTTCACTCGTGAGTCAAATGCCGTTTAACACAATTGATGCATAATATACTATTAGGGGATTTATTTTACTTCAAAATTCATAACTGTATTTCTATAAATACTTCAAATACTTACTTAAATACTGATTAACAACATATTTATGGGTTTCTATTGCTGTTTTGTTTGTTTTCAACACAACCTTTGGTTTGTTTCGGTTGCTGTTTTAATTAAACTAACTGAACGAAAGGGAAGCCATACAAATGGTATTAGAAAAGGAAAAATCTTGGCGTATCATCAATTCTTAATTCCCTTTGTAGGTAGAAGACTGCATGGAGGTTGCATGTTAGTTTTAATTAGGTGGTGTCTTAAATCTTCTACTACGCAACATAAACAACTGACGTATTAAATATTTGGTTTAAATAGTAGTAGCGATACCATTAACATTTTTTTTAATAAGAGCGTGCCGACATGAATATAATCTTCCAAATTTCCAAGGTATTCAAATAAATATTTTTCACCAATCACTTCAGAAAGGTCCATTAGTAAACCTTTTCATAAGTCTCCCATCTCAAATAATGTAAATTCAAAAGTATTTGCAACATTAATGAATGTATAAAGTTTCATAATGCTCACAATTATATACAAATTGAAACTGTAGTTCAAAAGGTTACGAAATGTCAGATATTATTTTTCAAAATTTTATAAACTCAAATATTGATATACCAAATTTTTCTATAGATAAAGTAAATAGCTCTAATTTCAGTTTTCTTGAGGAAAATAACTATAGTGATAACTCTAAGGGAATACTGTCACTTGAAGCGGAATAATTCAACAGAAACTGTATGGCGTTCACAAAAATATGTTCCCACTTTCCTAGATTAAAATTTTTATTGCACAAGAAAACAAAGAAATTAAAAACTTTGAAAATGTTGTATATACATATTTATATTTACTTTGTTAGTAACTGTTACTATTATTGATTTATTGTGCCCTATTATTTTTTTAAATATTTTAGGAAATGTTACCCTTCTTTGAGTTTTATTTTTTTGCATGTTTAGTTTATATGGAATTAATATTATCTCTTCTTATTCTACGTTGAATATATATTTTTGTTGCAATAACCGTTGCAACATATTTTTCTAATGGTTACTTTCGTCTTGCAATATATTCATTTTCTGATATACCCTCAAGTCTACTTTTAATTAGATTTTGGCTGTAGTTTTCATGTTATTGGATAATCGAATCGTTTAACAATGTTTCTGCATTTATTTACCGTATTTACCAATGCGTAATAAAAGATAATTTACTAATTTATACACTTCCAAATATAAATTATGTTTAAATTGGAATTAAATTAAAAATTATATTTTGATTTTAATTTCAATTCAATTTAAAAATACTATGTAATAATAATAACTATATTACATAGATATAAGTATTTAAACAATGGCACCGTATGAAACCTATTCATGCATATTAAAGTTTTGCTGGTCCTAACTAAAGTTTAATTAAATTTTATATTATAAAATATATATACTATATTATTGTAAATTTTTATTATTGATATAAATTTTGATTTATTAGACAATAACCGTGCTAAAACTAGTAAGTATTCAACTATCATGAGTGGCTCAGGCGGATGCAATGAAAAGCAATGAACAGCAATGAAAGCTGAGAGCTGATCTGCTACTATTGTTTTAAGAAGTTTTGAATAAATTAGAAGGGTGCTGATAGGCCTGCAGTGTGAAGCTTAGGTATGATTTGAAGTCTTGGGAATAGGAACAACAGTCCCAATCTTCTACGGAGGCACCCGATGAGAGGCATTTAATCATAGTAAATGTTACGTTACGTTGTTACGTCATGGCCTATAGAATTTGTTTCTAGATTTTTTGAATCATAAATGTGTGTCAGTAAAATTGAATTTTTCATTAATTTTTAAATTTAAATTAATTAAATTTCGTTAATACAGTTTATAGAATCTTGAAGTAAGGTATCAATTAAGAAGTCATTATAATCATTTGCGTGACCAACGTCAGTTGAAGGATTCCTGTTTACTATATACTTTGAGAGCGCGTTATCTCGAAGCCTCATCATTAGTTTCAGAGTTTGAGTTAACCACGGACCAGGCGGCTTAAAAATTCTAGAATTTAAATTTTTTTATTTTCGGTTGAATGGTATTAATTAGCCACAGGACGCCATGATGCTTAACAAGAATTGTTCAATTATTCGTTTAAGTGACAGATATGCGGGCAAGCATGCTGAAGCGTTCATGATGTGTGTGTAAAATTTCTTTCATTTCCTAGGATATCCTGAACAGTCTACCTATGTCCGATCCAGTCGATATTCTAATTTTATTTTTCTTTCCTTCTAATTAAGTATACGAAGCAGTGAATATGATAAATGAAGGATAAATGAAGGCAGAAATTATTCCTGACGTTTTCAAAGCACACAAATTGGTACTCAAGTCATTTTATGCGGTGATAGTAGCGATAAACTATATAATCATGTTTTGTTTATAGTACATTTGAATTATATAGCATTAAAGATGGCCGATTTGTGTAGAAACCCAGATCTCATTTTTGATTTAGACATGAGATTTTGAACACATGTTTTTCCACTTGTTCAAAAAACCAATGCCAAGTTAGGATCAAAGATATTTGAACATGGACATCCTTAAAACTGATACCAAACTGCGACTAACAGATTATTTGATTTTATCTTATGTTGCTTACTGTGTTATAGTCTCCAGAAGCTTCAGAATGGTTGCCTCAGATTCATTTGTGATTGCCCAAATTTAGTCATATCATACATATCTGCAACTGTCCGCATAGATCACTTAAAGCGAAAGATACACTGCATTTGGCAACTCTAGTCTGTGACCCGAATATCTTCAATACCCTACCACCCGACGTCAGACCAGCTTCTTCGAAAAGAAATTAAAAAATGATTTTTTGAACCTTCACAAGCGTAGTACAAGCTCTGTTTTCTCTGGAACTCTTTGCCCTGTCCTTTCATTTATTTGTTTTTATTTTTTATTTATTTGTTTTTAATAGTATTAAGGGTGATCTTTGTACTGGGGTGGTTGAATACGAGTAGCCTAGTTGGATATCATGATTATTTAATAACTATTTGCAAAACTAGCTTTTTAACTAAATAAAGACATTTTTATTTATTTATTTATTTAGCCATGAAAAGAATCTTTGATCTCTGTAAACCTAAAATCTATCATCAAATGCATCAAAAACTGTCGATTTCTTAATGATTTGAAAAAGAAATATTACAATAAATATGTGGTCTACCTTCGTTTATGGCGTAATTATTCTGCCGAAACTGGCAACATAATTATTAACTCAAAGAAGAATCTTTAGCAAAGTTGAGTTCATTGTAGGAATTTTCACGAAAGTTAAACTTATTTGAAAATGGGTTATTGTTCCGTAAATAACGAGATAATTCTGGATGAAGGCTTGATTAAGGTTCGATAAATTATTGGAGTAAACTAAAACATAATTCTAAACCTGTGATTCATGCGCATTGTGTTTAGATTCGACCGTGAATATATGCGTAGACTGTCCAGATATTACATAACAATAGCATTACAGCTCGACAACAAAAGAACGTTTAACGTTTTGTTTTAGTAATTTATGTTCGAGTATTACTTCCGGTTGTCTACGGGGTCATCTCTGGTTAAAAAGAATATTTTAATTAAACTTATCGGGATGTCAGAGGCCATTAAAATACAGTGTAAAATAGATGAAAACAGTGGCTTTTTGGGTCGGTAATATTTGGCTTATACGTGTCACTAAAGCTTCCTGTATAAGCTTTACTACAGGAGGTGATCGTAATTTTATTAAAAAGCACACAATTTTCCTACAGCAATATAATTAAAATGTTCAAAGCAAACACCGATGCTGTTTCCGTTACAAATCCATCGCTATACAATCAATCAGTAAAACGAAACTGAAAACTAAATGCAAAATGTTTTCAACAGAAACAAAATGCACCAAGCCACTGTCAAACCTGACGTATCTAAAACAACAACAATTCCACAAAGATCTATTTTTTTTTATTTTACCAAAATTGTAAAAAAAAGTAACTAATAATATCCTGGGAAAGTATTCTGCGAAGTTATTTTTATGGTTATTTTTATGAAATTAAAACTATACTTATTGTCTTCATGGGATGTATTGGATAAGTATTATAACAATGTCATATTTGTTTAATTCAATTAGACAATGTAATTATGAAAATTTCCCTCCTTGGGGCTTATTTTCTCCCACCTTACCTGGTTACCATGGCAACCTTTAATTAATAGGCAATATTCCTCACCCCACTCATGCCTTGCGTAAATGGTTCATAACAAGCGACATTTAATTATCTCATTTAGTTAAACTTATTTTCTCCTTTGAGACACTTTTCTGAAGTGTGCTATTATAAAGAGTTCTTAAAATAACCTCCTTCGAGTTACATTAACTTTGTTAATTATTATATGAACCATTTGTGAAACGTGCAAAACCCTACATTCTTTATACAAAAAATATATTATTTCACTTATGTTGCAATCAACGTTCATATTGAGTTGTATAGTAAACCACCCAAAACGAAATATTACCGACATAAGCCCCATATAACAATCTAGATATTTTTCAAGTTTTATAATTTGTCCGGCTTAACAACACTTACTTTCTTTAAGTGAAATTTTACTTCTTCTTCGTTGTACTCTCTTGTACTGTTTAATCGAAAGGTGTATTTTCTTGGGAGCTTGACAGCGACCGGATGATTTCCGTAGATAAAACCACACTTACGATATTTTAAAGTTTGTTAGTTCTGACAGTTCAGTATGCGTCCTTTCATCACGTCACTGAGTGACGTTTTTGGCGACTGTCGCAGAAAACGTGGTCTATAGGTACACCACATTTATAAAGTTCTTCACAAAGTCGTGACTAAAACGTAGTTTATGAATTTATTAAATAATGTACTATTAAATAACCTGTTTTGTAAATTAATGTTGTTGTTGAATGAATATTTTTTATTTCTTTTTTTTGTTCCTATTTACAATAATAATAATAAAACGTTCATTGTTCTAAGTATCAAAACAAATAATGACAAAAATATAACAAACGACAATTCAATGAATAAAGAGCCAGAAGTTCAGGGTCTATATTTGAAACACATATAAGGCTGTTGCATTAATTCTAGCCTATTATAGCTAGTACATAGCTGCAATATTTAATGAATTATTTAGATAACGAGGGGGGAAAGGACAGGAAGAAAACAACAACGCTGGGCACAAAATTTAGTGTAACTCATTTGGCTATTAGATAATATAGGTAAATTTATAGAGAGGGGAATTGATAAGCATACTGAACAAATATCGATACAAAAACTAAAAAAGAATCATAATAAAGTTGAAATTATTAGTTGTTCTTCAAATCTATTACACAATGGATTTCATCTCTAGTTATTTCAAATGTTTATAATCTGAATTTTAAATAATGAATACTATTAAGTAATCCTACTATTTTTTGTGAAACTATTGCAGAGAGCTAAAAAAACATCTATATCCTTTTGTTTTAGATACCTTAGGTTTGGCAGTGGCTTAGTTCATTATGCTTATTTTAAAGGATTTGTAGTGCTATTTTCAGAAAATAGAGCTGTCTTGCATAGAGCATACCTGTTCATTGGAAATGGGGTTGTTTTTTTAAAATCCATTTTTGTGGAACGTTTATTTCCCTTTAAATATTTCTTTGTTAACACACCCCATGCTAAAATTTCGTAATTTAAATGCGATTGAGCGAGAGCATGGTACAAGCTTTTAAGTTGACCTAACTCTAATATTTTTGGTGCCGGTGGTTTCATCTCAAATGACATCAACATCGCCCCAAGGTACTTACATTTATTAAAATATTTGGTGTCAAAGCTTCTTTAATTTGAAATTTAAGGATCACATAACTGTAATTCATTGCTCTAGCAACTAAAAGACACAAAAACAGTATATGCTAAGCGTATTGTTATTAAATTATTAGATGTGTTCTACAAAATCACTTTGTATTTTGTCTCCTAAATGGTCCGAATTATCAACCTCATTGTAAAAACCTGCGTCGTCTGCAAATGCAGTCGTGTTTGCCCGATTAATATAAATTATGAAAAAGAGTGGGAGAAGGACAATTCATTGGGCGAACCGCAGGTCAAT